>NC_092156.1:46353176-46685399 GCF_045791955.1 Oncorhynchus clarkii lewisi | reverse complement strand
AACGTCATAAAATACCTGAACACATTTCCCTTCGCGCAAAAACAGCTGTGTCTGTCCTGAGCTCACTGGCGTGGGAAACTCTGAGGGCCCGGAATAGGCTAGTTGATACAATGTTGCAAGTTCGTCAGCGACAGCTTCGGGCCTGACCTTCCTATATACAGTCATTGGGCCGGGCCCAGTTGATTTGAATGATTTGATACAATGTTGCGCTTCACTAGCGATAGCTCAAGTCAAGACAGATAGAAGGAGAGGCAGACAGGCACAGTAGAGAGATGAATGCGATTGAAATAACCTGAAATGGAAATGATAGGCCTACTGCTACATTGGCCTAAGCCATCTCTTAGTTCCAAGTGCTCATTTCTTTAGCCGCCAATGGCCCACTGTGAATCAATGTGTCCATATATCAGAGGCTGATGCTCTCGCTTTAGAGGAATCTAAAGTTTTATATTTTAACATTTTTCCATTCCGATTTATATTATTAAAAACATGTGACATTGATTTTGAGGAAAAAAATATATATATATTGAAATGAAACTGTCCCACGAAAACGTGCATATGAATATCATAACTGGCATGCAGATCAGTAGAAATGGTACTGTAGGATAAATTGTGAGTTTCCCCAAACGCTTCCAAGGAATAGAACGTTGTGAACAGAGCACACATTTCTTTGTACTGCATAATTACAATGTGTGTGTGTGTGTGTGTGTGAGAAAGAGAGATAACGAGAGGGGTGTTGTAACTAAGATTGTGCCTATTAAAACTGAGCACAAAGAGACAGCTATGCATTACAGCACCAGTAATTGTAAAGCACCACTCACTGGGCTGCGCCCAGCACCGTGTTGCTTGCTAGACTAGTGGGCTAGCACACCTACACCTAATTTTAGAATTGTAAACTAATAGAAAATAGAATTAGGAAACTATTTCGAGCACTTCTCCAGATCATTTGATATCCACCACATGGGGGAGAGGAGAGGGAGAGAGAGAGAGAGAGACCCGACTCAACTCCAACTAAACGGTCTGTTGTACAGCAGAGAGCGTGTCCAACTCCGAACCCACACAACTGAATAGATAAGAGCATATCATGAGCACACATCATCTGGCACCTGTATCATCCCGCGGCTACGTACTGGTGAACCAGCGTTTGAGTTGTGCGGTTGCAATATCAACAGTCCCTTATCTCTGGTATATCTTGGCGTGCATAATTTAAGAAAATTGTGTGCAGTGCAGTGGACAGATAATATGCACAATGTCTCAGGAAATACTTTCGGGGATGTCCATACTCAGTATAGAACACGGCCCCAACCGAGGCCCACAGGCCACAGTGAAAACATTTGCACACAAAAATGCAAGACGATGCAGTCGCATACTGTAACTGCTATAGCCCTCTAGGTAGAAAAAAAGAGAGAGAGACAAGCACAGACAAATCAACTTTTTCTAAGAGAAAGAAAGAGAAAAAAAAAGACCGACACAGGAAAGAAGAAGTGCAGCAAGCAATACTTCAGGAGAATTGATTGAAGATATTTTACGTGTAATTTTTAATGAAACATTTATAAACTCAGCAAAAAATAAATAAAAGTCCCCACTGTCAACTGCGTTTATTTTCAGGAAACTTTACATGTGTAAATATTTGTATGAACATAACCAGATTCAACAACTGAGACATAAACTGAACAAGTTCCACAGACATGTGACTAACAGAAATTGAATAATGTGTCCCTGAACAAAAGGGGAGGGGTCAAAATCAAAACTAACAGTCAGTATCTGGTGTGGCCACCAGCTGCATTAAGTACTGCAGTGCATCTCCTCATGGACTGCACCAGATTTTCCCGTTCTTGCTGTGAGACATTACCCCACTCTTCCACCAAGGCACCTGCAAGTTCCTGGACATATATAGGGGGAATGGCCCGATCCAACAGGTCCCAGACGTGCTCAATGGGACTGAGATCAGGGCTCTTTGCTGGCCATGGCAGAACACTGACATTCCTGTCTTGCAGGAAATCACGCACAGAATGAGCAGTAAGGCTGGTGGCATTGTCATGCTGGAGGGTCATGTCAGGATGAGCCTGCAGAAATGGTACCACATAAGGGAGGAGGATGTCTTCCCTGTAGCGCACAGCGTTGAGATTGCCTGCAATGACAACAAGCTCAGTCTGATGATGCTGTGACATACCGCCCCCAGACCATGACAGACCCTCCACCTCCAAATCGATCCCGCTCCAGAGTACAGGCCTCGGTGTAACGCTCATTCCTTTGACGATAAACACGAATCTGACCATCACCCCTGGTGAGAAAAAAAACGCGACTCGTCAGAGAAGAGCAACAGGCCTACAAGCCCTCAGTCCAGCCTCTCTCAGCCTATTGCGGACAGTCTGAGCACTGATGGAGGGAGTGTGCTTTCCTGGTGTAACTCGGGCAGTTGTTGTTGCTGTAGCTGTCCCTCAGGTGTGATGTTCGGGTGTATTGATCCTGTGCAAGTGTTGTTACACGTGGTCTGCCACTGCGAGGACAGTCAGCTGTCCGTCCTGTCTCCCTGTAGAGCTGTCCTACGTGTTATTTCATAGTTTGGACGTCTTCACTAGTATTCTACAATGTAAAAAATTGTACAAATAAAGAAAAATCCTGGAATGAGTAGGTCTGTCCAAACTTTTGACTGGTACTGTATATGTGTGTGTATATAATCATTTTACTACATGTACTCTATTTTACATGCGAGTGGAAATAGTTGTAAGTAGCATTACTGTTGTCCATTAGTTTATTTCAAATCAGGGGAGAGTGGTAAGGGTTGGTATTTTTTTATTTTTTAAATATACAATTACGGTATCCAATACAATCAAAAATACTAAATAAATAATAGGTAATTACTTCAATTAAAACTGAACATGTAGGTGCACCAAAATAAATCACCGGATGTCCTCATCTGGGAGGGATTGCCCCACTTCCCGACCTAGTAAAGAAGACAGGCTGTCTGTCCTAAAAACCTATATTGAGTGACTAATATTTCTTCAATATCCCTCTGTGGAAATTGCTAAGTGATATTGAGCTCTTCAGAATGTAGTGGGGTTTGATGGAATGTGTATTGCAGTAAGGCGAGTTCCCTTTTAAGGACTGCAGATAAGGATGGTCCACTACAACACAACACAGAGTACTAGTGTTCAGTGTGCTCGGACAGTCCACTTGTAATGTGCAGTAAGGAACGATTTGGTCTACGTTCAGACAGTCTACGCTTGATGTTCACTAACCCCTCAGTGTTCACTGAGTCATCCTTTGAATTTGGAACTAGCCTTGATAATTCTGCCAAGATATTGATAGTACTTTATACTCATGGTACGGACTATGCTCTCTAACCCCATACCTTTGTCAGAATGACTATGTACATTCTGAAGGACTACAGATACAGTACAAGCTTGATTCTCTCTAGTACAGTATGGAGTAACAGCAGAATAGCTTGGCTGCATCCTACAGGGAAGAGAGGGGAGCTGCTCTGTCCTATGTAGGCTACATGTCCTATGACAGTCAGACCCTACACCCTGCCTGGCTCTGAGATCTCTATGCGGAGCCAGCGGTCATCCTGCACAGTCCAGACATGATGCACAAGGAGTCGGTGAGCCAAGTAAAGCCCCCCCAGTCAAACCCTCCACTAACCCGGACAACGCTGAGCCGCCATATGGGACTACCGGTTGGTTTTGACACAGCCTGGGATCGAACCCCAGGCTTTAGTGAAACCGCAACATTGCGATGCAGTGCCTTATACCGCTGCAATGCAGTGCCTTAGACCACTGCGCCACTCGGGAGGCCCTGATCAGCAGTATTTCAAACTCCAAATGATACTGATCGTTCTGGCATCATCTTTGCATTATTGCTGTCAAAATGTCACCCTTGTTTAGTTTTTTTACAGGTTTCCTTATAATGCTTGGATCAAGTGGTTCTTTCCAATTCCTTACTGAATGCAGTTCTTGTAAGTTGTTCTGAATATGGTAGATGATATTAGAGAATGAGAAAGCAAGGTTACCTAAGGAATAGTGTGTAGAAATACAACATGATGGAACATTATTGTTCGGATCCCAGGGTAGAACCTGTTCTTGTGGGTTAGCCTATGTGGTGTCAGCTCTATAAATCTGGATGAACTAACAGCTAATCAAAAGGTCCAGGTTGCACCATCTCGCTAATCTGATTTCACTGACAAAAATGGAATATATCACTTTAAGCAGATACCATAATGCTTTTGGCGTCAATCTTTAGGAACACTAGTTGCAGTGCATTCAGAAAGTATTCAGATCCCTTGACCTTTTACACATTTTGTTACGTTGCTGCCTTATTCTGAAATCTACACACAATACCCCCATAATAATAAAGCGAAAACTGGTTTTTAGAAATGTTTGCAAATGTATTCAAAATATAAACAGAAATACCTTATTTTCACAAGTATTAAGACCCTTTGTTATGAGACTCGTAATTGAGCTCAGGTGCATCCTGTTTCCATTGATCGTCCTTGAGATGTTTCTACCACTTGGAGTTCACATGTCATGTCTAATCAATTGAATTTAGCACATGTCTATATATGGTCCTACAGTTGGCAGTGTATGTCAGAGAAAAGAAACCAAGCCATGAGGTCGAAGGAATTGTCCGTAGAGCGCCGAGATAAGGATTGTGTCGAGGCACAGATCTGGGGGAAGGGTACCAAAAAAATATCTTTAGCATTGAAGGTCCCCAAGAACACAGTGGCCTCTATCATTCTTAAAATGAAAGAAGTTTAGAACTTCCTCGAACTGGCTGCCCGGACAAAATTAGCAATCGGGGGAGAAGGGCCTTAGTCAGGGTGGTGACCAAGAACCTGATGGTCATTCTGACAGAGCTCCAGAGTTCCTCTGTGGAGATGGGAGAACCTTCCAGAAGGAAAACAATCTCTGCAGCACTCCACCAGTCAGGCCTTTATTGTAGAGTGGACAGACGGAAACCACTCAGTAAAAGGCACATGACAGCCCGTTCAAAGTTTACCAAAAAGCACCTAAAGGCCTCTGACCATTAGATACAAGATTCAATGATCAGATGAAACCAAGATTGAACTCTTAGGCCTGAATGCCAAGCATCACGTCCGGAGGAAACCAGGCACCATCCCTATGGTGAAGCATGGTGGTGGCAGCATCATGCTGTGGGGACGTTTTTCAGAGGCAGGGACTGGGAGACAAGTCAGGATCGAGGGAAAGATGAACGGAGCAAAGTACAGAGAGATCCTTGATGAAAACCTGCTCCAGAGCACTCAGGACCTCAGACTGGGGCGAAGGTTCACCTTCCAACAGGACAACGACCCGAAGCACACAGCCAAGACAATGCAGGAGTGGCTTCGGGACAAGTCTCTGAATGTCCTTGAGTGGCACAGCCAGAGCCCAGACTTGAACCCGATCGAACATCTCTGGAGAGACTGGAAAATAGCTGTGCAGCATCCAACCTGACAGAGCTAGAGAGGGTCTGGGAGAAACTCCCCAAATACAGGTGCGCCAAGCTTGTAGAGTCATACCCAGAAGACTCCAGGCTGTAATTGCTGCCAAAGGCGCTTCAACAAAGTACTGAGTAAAGGGCCTGAATGCTTATGTAAATGTGATTTTACATTTATTTTATTTGTATAACTTTGCAAATATTTCTAAAAAAAACTGTTTTTTTTTGTCATTGTGGGGTATTGTCTGTAGATTGATGAGAAGAAAAAAAAAAATTTTTAGAATAAGGCTGTAATGTAACATTTGGAAAAAGTCAAGTGGTCTGAATACTTTCCGTATGCACTTTATATACAAATCTATACAATGGGCCATCAATACAATTTGCCCAATTTTGTAAGCACCATTCTACCCTGACATTCTCAGAAGTTCTCCTAATACAATGCTGATTGGAGCACCTGTGTACATACCAAGTTTTGCAGGGAGTGGCTAAGGGTTTAGTACGTCGAACTGAAATTATTTTTATCCCTAAATTATCTGAGCCATTTCAAGATGAGCTGTCAGTGCCATCTGCACTTGCTGGAATCAAACAAGGGAATGTCTAAATCAGAACAAAGACCATGCATCATAGATCAATAGGACACATGTTATTTTTAGTCCAACTCCAGCTGTACACATCTCTCACAAGCCTTGTTAGAAAACACTTAGAGGAGACAGAGCCTCAGAACTGTCAACAACTTCCTGTTAGGTTAAAAAAGGAGGGCTAATGATCATTCTCACTGCAGGGGGTAAACTCACACACACACACACACACACACACACACACAGAGAGAGAGTGAGCTATCGCAGCCAGCCAGATGAGGCAGAGGGAGATAGGAGCTCATCCTCGGGTTTTAACCTCAAGGTTCTTTGTTTCTGCAATGGCGACAGAGTTGGCGGAAAGCTATGGGGATCTCCAGCCAACTTTGTTAGTTATGTAATGTCCTCAGACTAATCCTTGACTGAAAGCATCTCAGTCTCTTACTGCTGTAGGCTCCATGTATCCTTGTGATTCCGATAACAAGATAAACCAACCACAATACAAAATAAACAACCCCAGCCGACAAACAGTAAGGAATCTTCACCTATGACAAGATTACCAACAGCGTACTCCTTGTACCCTGCTCTTCTCATTAGGTCTGGTTCAGCACATAGTTTTGTAAAGGATGAGCATTGAGGAAATTAATGTTAAAATCGAGACTTGTATAGAAAACAGTCTAGAGGAGAATACTGTGCTTGATTTACATATATCCGCTTCTACTACCCAATTCAGAGGAGCACATAGCCTGAGGAAAGCCTAATAAGCCATATTCCCAGGCTCTGGGTGTCAGTCAGTACGATAGAATGTCCCGATACCGATACAGAGGTCTGCCCTTGCTACCAGCTAACAACAAACGTTCCCATAACTTTAGAGTCTCATTAGGTCATTACCTAACGTTTTCAGAGAAATGTTCCAGTGATGCGCAGGGACTGTTTCCAAGAGACCCTTTCATTAATGTCAAATGAAACACGGTTGCCATGTTCTCAAAATGTAAGATATTAATGTTCTAGAAACATTCCATGGGAACGTTGCAAGAACATTCCTGTGCATCTGTCGTCATGACGTCGCCTGATGGTCCCAAAGAAACGTTTCCCCCCCAAAAAAAATATATTGTTTCATTACACATCACTCCTTGTTACTGTGGCAGAGCCCATCAAGGCTGTGATTGGTGAACCACTGAGCCATTCACAGTTCTTTGTTGGCAAGGTTAGGGACACACAGAATGCTTTTAACAGTGTCTTCAATTTACATATTTGACACACATGACTACAATGAACATGTTCATTTATATACAGTAATTATTAGTCAACTGCAAGTATGTCCTCCCCTGGGATTTGAACTCACAACCTCTTGGTTCACAGCATTCCTATTTTTCTGCTACACCATCATGTCTGTGTCAGTTTCTGACTATTCTCTCATCATTGGTTTGATTGACTTATTTCTGCAATTTTAGGGCTTTTTGTATAGTTGTCTAATGTTGGTGGGGGCATATCATTTTGAGTTAATGTTACTCCTGAATAAAGAAATACATTCTTGAGTACTTTTACCAGAGCTGAGAAAGTGCATTCCCCCTACTGCTTACACCTATCCAGTTATTTCAGATCTACACAAGTGCACGGGAAGAAGGGCTTAGGGTTTGTGTCTGGACAGGGCCTATACTGGCCTAATAAGCACATGTCTTAGGGATAACCCTTATTGGGACAGTGGTTAGGGCATTAGTCATCGGTGCTGGTGGCCTGGGTTTGAGACCTCCTCGGGGAGTCATACTTTATTTTGCTAAGAATGCGAGAGCAGTATGTTAATGTCATTATTTGGCAATCTTTACAACACCCCTAACTTACCTAATTAAAATAAGTCCCTTGTCGAAAGATGAGAATGAGTAGGATTACCCTTTCAGCACAAACGATGACCACATCCACATCCACTACCGCTCATAAATGATCAGTTTTCATTTATTCTACATAGCTGAGCATCTGTCCATCCGTCTTCTTGAAATGCACCTTGAAGTAAATCTCGGCTGTGTTAAAAGTACACACTCATGATCATTGATCATAGTGCTTCAGGAGTGACATTAAAACTGGGTAAAATGATCCACCAACATTGGACAGAAAGACTTTAAATGGCTGAAAAGGATGTGTGGCATCCTGTTCTCTTTCATGTCAACATAAAGCAGATAAAACTGCCTGAACATTTTCAGGAGAAAAAAAAGAAAAAAAAAGTGAGTCAAACACCCCAAAGCCATACAGCATGAAGCAGGAAGACTTGGATAAACTACAGCCGTGTGTAGAAGAAATGTAGAGTCACAGGCAGTACAGTACAACAGATACGAAAAGTGAGGTGGCACAAACTGAAGAAACAGTGTGCTACTTGGAAGCTTAACATAATCGTTTTCCCTCCCCTAAGAGTCTTCAAATGCAGGCTCTCTTTGAGGTGCTGTTTTAATGTTTTTTCCCCCTCCAGACAAAGCACTGCAGATTATCATCAGGTTCACTATAACACCACGCTACTCTCTGAGTCAATAGCCACATTGTCTGACTGGTGACCAGAGAGATAAGACAGGAACACCACACGCACACAGATAAATGGGCTGTAATAATAATAATTGTTATTATGCAGTAAAACAACAGGCTGACTGACCCATCAAACGGAGAGAAAAAAAACCCCCAGCAGTTTCATAATGGACCTGTGAAATGAGGAACTGTGTTTACCTAAGGGCAATTTTAAATTAGCAGAAGAAATCAAATCAAATGTTACTTGTCACATGCGTCGTAAACAACAGGCTAACAGTGAAATGCTTAGGGCAGAGCCGTACGAAAGTAACACGGGGTGAAAGTAAGATGGCCATTTTCTCAGATAACACAGAAGCTAGAACGACGTAGTAAAGTCAGCACTTTCATAAGGTGGAGGACGAGCTCCCTGCAAAGAAACAGCCCAGTCTGATCATGTTTCGCAAAATTTGGTTTTGAGCGATGGACGTAAAAATAAAATAAAAAATGACCCGGAAGTGTTCTTCAGTTGTAAAGTTGAGTTTAGTCGTTCAAGGTTCCAAACGTATGCATTTTCTTATCCTATCTAGTGACTAAATGACAGCATAGGTTTAAAGTATCATGCTAGCTAGTCTTAGGTGTTAGCCTGGGAGAAGTTACAGGAGAGACAAAAGTAAGACAATGTAAACTGATGACCTGGAATAAAATAAAGTCAATGTTTAAGCACTGGCCACTGTATCTAGTTCATATTGCTTTTATGTTCGCAAATATCAACAAAGGACCGAATGTTACAAAATTAAACATGACCTCGTTGAAATTATGTCTTAATCAATCGACTTGATGGATCAGATTCTCACAAGCTTTTATCGACAGGTTAGTGGTTAAAAATATTTTGGGGATTCTGGGGGTCAATTACGTTATGTCAACCCATGGAAATGTGGTAAGCAAGATGAATTTGCCGTTGGGAAGAGAATAAAGACGTTTATTCTATCAAGATTGGTAGGGCTAAGCATGAATAGTCATTAAAAATTGTGGAAAACATCTCCCACTACGTCCCCATTTAACGTGAGATGAGAAAATGGTTTAATATAGTGTGATCCATTTTAGTTTGATTAATGTTGTAAGGCAAAATATTGTGGTTGAGCAACATTGCGATGTTGACGCATAGTTCATTTTCATACATTTCAAACCTATAGCACTAATTATTCAAATAGACAGAAACATTCAATTATGGCTGATAGTACATGACTTGCCTAGTTAAATAAAATTTGAAAAAAAAAATACATTTGTTTTAAGCAAAGAGCATTACAAACTAGAAACATTAAGTTAAGGCCGCCCTAACGCAGGTACAAAAGTAAGATTGTGGTCGTTCTGTGCTCTGGTCTATCACCATAGAATTGAAATGACATTTACTAATAACAGAGGAGTTGTTTGTCATAGAATATGGTGTCTCAAGCTCTATCGATCTCTTGAGTAATTAGGAAAAAAACTAAAAAAAACTTACTTTTGTCCTGGTTCTCCCCTACTCATTCCTAACGATGCAGAGAGAAAATCAGAGAATGAATAACACGAGGAATGAATAGAGAATCAGTAGTGATAACTTGGCGTTATACAGTACACGGGTCAATCAGCCATAGTTAGTTAAATCTACTGTCTTTGAAAAAAAGGATAGTGTCATGGAGTCCACATAACACCAGGTGAGGATGCCAGATTAAAGGAAAGCTGCCTGCAGGTAAGGGAGAGGACATACGGACGTGCCTGGTGCCCAAATTGATGACGTATGTCGCGCAATGAGAGTCGAGTGTGGAGACGAATGGTCAGTCATCCTGATGAGCCCTTCCCAGCTAGCTAGTTTATATGCTGGGCTGGCTAGCTGGCAACAACAACAGCATGGCCCTGGTTAAAACTTGGGAAAGAAAGTTGTGTTCATTTTGAAGGGCGAGGGAGAAGTAACTTGTAGTATTGGTTACCATCTGGATGTCACCGTGACATGCCAATTAGCTGAAGTAACAAGCCGGTGTTAATGACCAGTGCAACGGTGTTGGGGGGTGCTTTGCTGACGTGAGTTGCATCCCACCGGGCTATTACATCTCGCAGGCGGTATCTAACGTGGCCAATTTGTTCATTTTATTTAGAGTAGGATAGCAGCCTGCATGGGAAATATCGTGTAATATTGGTAGTAACCATCTGGATGTCACCGTGATACAGTCTACACTGCTCAATGGGGAGAGTTTGCGCTGCAAGCTGGGAACACAACACAGGGCACGGTGTCCTTCACTCCCGCTTGCAGCAGCAAGGAGAGGAAAGTAGCTAGGATAGTGTCGCCAATATCAGGCCAGAGAGACAGCTAAAGCACATGTATTGTAGGCTAGTGATTTGTACAACTAAGTCATTAACGTCTACATTTCCGTAAAATATAATAATTACTCTGATAGAAACGGAATGATTCTGAACACTCCAAAGAAATGTCTAACAGAAGTTTCTAGCTACAATGACACACTGGCTAGCTGGGAAGGGCTCATCAGGACGACTGACTGAACCAAATCCGTTCGTCTCCCCTCGACTATCGCTGCGCGACATATGTCATCAATTTGATATGTCATCAATTTGGGCACCAGGCGTGTCAGCTAAATTCTGGACCTGATTGTGCCACCCCTCTCTCATAACTAACTACAAACAAAAGTATGGCCCTTCCCTTAATTGTTTTTAACAGCTTTCAGGCAAATTTAATGTCAAGAATATTTAGTATTCTAGAGACTTTGGTTAATAACCAAGATCTGAGAAACAGATTAGGAAACAATGGAATAATCAGCACATTAAAATAGTAGAGGAATGGAAGCTCCAGCGCCCAGTTTTACAGGGGACAAGGCTGTGAGCGCTCAGCCATGGTGGTGTGACTGCTGCCAGGGGAATCCAGAGGGAGAAACCTAAGTACGGGCCTGGGTGGGTGAGTGACTGGGTGGGTGGGGGTAGTGAAAGACAATACAATACAGTGCCTTGTCTGTGTGACCTGATATTTCTGCGATTTCAAAGGTCTCTGATTGAGTGTCTCTCTGGGGGCCTGGCATTTCAGACACCCTAGTGAAGGCAGACTGAGGGACGCAGGCCCCTGGAGAGGGTTCACAGGCTGGGTTACTCACAGTCACAGACGCTTTAGCTTTGGCTGAAAACCTCCCACTATGATACAGAGGTATAAAAAAAATGCTTCCAGTCCAGTATTTAATTCATGGTTAAACCTGCCACGTGAGACTGTGTGTTGACCCAAATATCCAAGACCTGACAGGTCTGGGTCCAAATTGTCTCTCAAACCCAGGTCAGGTCCTGTTTGATGGAAATTGGGTCTCGGGTCTATGTAACTACAGTTGATAGACCCGAATGGCCCTGACCACAGCTCTGCATAGCCTATAGCATATTTATTTTACGCTAATAAGGTGAATTTATTGAATTATAGAAGGCCTAGCCAACAGATAAATACCTATTTGTAAACCAGAAGAGCAACTTGGCTGATTAACATTATTGAACATTATTTCACTCCTGTCCAATCGGGTCTGGTCTAAACCCGGACCTGTTAGGGTCGGGTCTAAGTCTGGTTGTCATCGGTTACAGGTCTGATTGTTCTCGGGTCCATTCGTGTCAGGTCCCACTTTAAAAAAAATAAAGTTCTGGTCTTTTCGGTTCTGGATCTGATTGTCCTCTGGTCTGTTTAGGTCCGGATCCAACTTCTTGGACCGGAGAAGACCTCTAATGTGGTATCTAAAGAGAATGTTGAATCACTCCTTTAGTGTGGGACATAGTTTAAGTGGAGTGGGACTGAGATTGGGGCAGGCATTACCTGCTAACCGTGTGTCAAACTGCAGGGGCGTGTTGCAGCTTGCAGCAGCAACCAGTGAGAGAGCACATTGCTGCGTTTGTGACTCAGAGGACAGCAGCTGCAGTGCAATTCAAATGGCAGAGGGTTTTCCTGCGAGACACGAGAGAACCACTTGACAAGGGAAACACTGCCGCTAGGAACTAAAGCTGAGAGACGGTGGACGGCCCTGGGCGTGTTCTGTTGGTCCACTGTGAGGAATAGGGTTACTGTGTAATACTGTACCTCACTATACACCGTGTGAGCCAAATGTTTTGCTTCGGAAACCGTGTTTTCCCACTCCCTTGAGGACATGGGAAAACTAAACGAAGCAATAGTTTCAGGCTGCTGTATGAGACACGTTTGCGAAAGTGAAATGTGAAGAAAACAATTGTTACGCGCTGCGGCCGCTGTCAAGATGTTCCCAAACCAGCTGTGTGTTGCAGTGGTGTTACCATGGTGTGCGCAGTGAGGTCCCCAGCTCATTGAGGGCTTTGATTTGGGCTCTCACGCCAAAGGCACATTCGACCACACCAACAGATGTGCCCCTGCATGTATGCTGCCCACATTAGGAACCACTTCAATGTGGCAAGCTATGACAAGACAAGGTGATACATTATTTCACAGGCCCTGCAGTCTCCCACCATTCCACCACACACACACACACACACCTCCAAATGTCCTCTCCATCGAGTCATTTTTACCTGTTGTTGGATCCAATTCGATCTCCTCTTTCTCTTTGCGCTCTCTCTCCTCTTTCCGTGCCCTTTTCCCCCCACTCTTTTTCCCTTTCCTCTCCTTCTTCCTGCCCTCCGACATGCTGTCAGTTGAAAGTGTAAATCCTCTCAGGGAAAAAAAAAATCACTGACAAAAACAGGTAGTCCTGTGAGGAGCGTGTTACGCTAGACTCTAAGCTTGTCAGAGCGTCTCCCCTCCTATATAGACTTGCACCAATCACCCACAGTAGGGAAACACCTACTCACAGCAAAGCAAAGAGAGAGAGAGAGAGAATGAAAGAGACGACCGAATAGGGGGAGAGAAAAGTAAGGAGACCGCGCTAAGGAGAGAAAGGGGAGGGTAGTGATAGAGACCTAAGGGGTGAGCAGGGAGGCATTTCTCATTGCTGTATAGGCAATTAACTGTTCCCTGCCTAGAACTATCCGATAAACACAGCCTCTTCTAGGCCCTCATGCTGGAGCGGAGACCTGAGAGGTCCAATCCCAAATCAACCCCTTCCACTCTCGCCCCTCTGCCCTACACTTGCGTGTTCACACGCGTAGGGGCAAACTAGACCCTACGTTAGCCACTTCGACCATGCCAGCAACGCTGTCGGTTTCAGAGCGAAGTGGAATCACATAAGGCACCACATTATTGAGTTTGCGCAACAACAAAAAAATATGCAGAGGCGTGCCTAATGATATGCCACGTGCATTTGTTTATGTCTGATTTCGTCATTTGACACGTGTATAAGATGGCATGGGATTTGTTTATTTGAATGTCATGCTTGTTTTATTATTTAAAAGCGGAACATGAATTGCATCATTCAAATCACCGGTGTGTCCCGAACTTGATGGTTTTATTGATCCTCTCGCCACTGTCAGGAAGTCACCCTCGAGTTTCGTCAGGATCAAGTGACAACAGAGGGCCCTCGGAGGGAGTTGATAGGGGTCTGGGGGTGGTTTGGTATTCACAGAGACCACAGAGCAGAGGTGATGGCCCATATAGCAGGCCACCTGTAGCCTCCCCCAGCCCCAGTCCCAGATACCTCTAGCCTGGAGCATATCTGGTCTTTATGACTGACCCTTGCACCCCTGGAGAGGGGCCAGTTAACCCCTCCCCCATGCTGACCACCCATTGGGTCTGCCCCCCGTGCATGTTGGTGAGGGGGTCTCTACATGCTCCCCAAACTCACACAATGCGGTTCTGATTTAGGTAATAAACACTGAAACCTAACAAGAGGATATGCATTGAAAACAATGAAAACTAGAAACGTCACAATGCATGACATATGCATATGCTCCTTAAACACAATCATCCATTTCCTCTCCACACCTCTCCCTCTCCCCTTTTTCCTCCTCTCTCTCTCTCTCTCTCTCTCTCGCATTCTCTGGCCCCTTTCTGCCTCTCCTTTTCTCCTCCCTGTGTCCTCCTACCCCTGTCGTGCTAGCAAGCCCCAGCATGTCTGTGGTTGCGTCTCTCTCTGCCGGCGCATCGTCATCACCAACCTGAGGAGCGAGCTCTGTCTCTCTCTCTCACAATCACACACACATGCAGTCTGTCTTACACATCCAGCAACACTGCACAGCAATCATACAGTGTAAATTACTGCTGATATATTGATGTAATTAAATCCAATAGCCTGACAAACGTTTTCTGATCTCAGAAGCTTGAAGAACCACTCACACATGTCTGTCAGAAACAGACAGGTCGAGTGACGAATGAGGTGAGCCTCATTAAAAAGAGCCACTCGCCCGCCCTCGGTTCATTCTCGAGCAGGCCGAACTTCCGCACACTTTTGCGAGTAAGGGTATGCAGTGAGATATCTCACTCATGAGGAGAACAGGGATTAAAAAGACAGGGATTAAGTTCTCTTTCAATTATTCATTTCGATATCTCACATGAAGTATAGAGCCAACTCCCGTATCGCAGCGTGCAGGCACGAATGGTGAACTGACAGTGCATGTAGCTCATTCACTCGTTTTGTAGTAAAGCGGTTTAAAAGGAGAGATATTTCATCTTCATGATTTCCAGTGGCTGAAAAGGCTCCTGTGAAATATGGGACTATAGGCTTCGGAACTGGACGTACGCGAATATAGTTCAGAATATATTACAGTCCAAGATGGTGATTAGATGGACCTTAGAGATTCTCCGGTACCTCTGTATACTTTTTAGTCAGTAGATCTGTTATCTCACTCACGAGCCAAAAGTGGTCCTTGAAAATTGCATAGTACGTCACATACAGTATATGCAGATATGTGCACGGTGTCATTGCTCTCTCTCCCTCTACTGTGTCCATTGAGCCTTTGGGCCCTCCTTGCAACCTCATAGGATAATGCTGGGTAGGCCTCTCGCCAGCTGTCACTCAATTGCGAGCGGCTGAAGCTCATTGGCTAGAACTCGAATTGCTAGGGGACTGTAATTCTTCTCATAGATTATGTATGTCTGAACTACACATGGAAACATCCAGCCCAAAGCGGGAGGCTCAAAAAAATGCTTTCTTAGTCGCCAGAGAACCGAAGCATGTCTTTAACAGTGGGAAAGACTTCCCTCAGTCAATAAGGTCCTGTAGAAAACCTCTGATAAAGAACATTGGAATGATCTGTTTTTGGTCACACCACTTCTCAAAGACACACCACTTGTTTCCATATAGTGAATGTGTAGAAGAATGTGTGCTCAGTCTCAATGACTCCGAGCGGTAGGCCTGTCACATCCAGATTTAACTTCTCACGGGCCAGGCCCAGGGGGGCATGGTTCCTGGGTGAGGGTGGAAAATCTCTCTGGTCGCTTGGGTCACAGGAGATGCCAGGGCTCGTCATACAGCAGGAAAAAATGATCTCTGCTATCCGGAGCTTGCCTGGTCATCGAGGGGTTACCAAGATGAGGGATGAGCCTTCTTCCCTCACTCTGGCTAAAGTGGGGAGTAAAGCTAGCGCAAAGAACAATGGGTAGTGCGCATTTTCTTGTGATGAAAGAGATCTACGGATGCTTGGCTGTTCTTCCAGATCTGTTTCACCACTTGGGGATGGAGTCTCCATTCCTTTTAAAGGGTATTCTCCCTGGATAATAAGTCTGCTCCTACGTTTAGTACTCCCAGGACATGCGTTGCGAGTAGGGACAGTATGTGTGCCCTGCTCCACTGAATAATCCTGATGGATAGTCTGTAAGCACAGGGACCAAGTGCCACCCTGGTGGTTGATGTAAGCCACCACAGTCGTATTGTCTGTTCTGGTCAAGTCGTGACAATTCCAAAGGGAGGGTAGAAAGTGTTTCAGTGAAAAAAGCACTGCCAGACATTTGAGGTCATTTTATGTGAGCAATGCAGCGTTTATTGCATTCAACGGCGCCCCAGCCCGTGAGTGGCATGTCTGTTATCACCACCTTCCTCTTGCCACTACCCCTAGGGGTGCCAGAAACAAAGATTGAGGGGCTCGTCCAGTGACGGAGAGCCAAGAGACATGCAGAGGATACCTTTATCTGACAATTGTGGTGATGCCTTGTAGACATACGTTGGGCAGACACCCAGTACTGGAATTTTCTCAACCTCAGTGGGGCAAGAGGTACTACTGAAATGGTGACCGAGCGCCCCCTGTGGAAAGGGAGAGGCACTGTCGAAACGACCCAATGAGTTAATCTAAGAGTGTCGAATGGCGAGAGAGAATCCAGCATTATGCCTATATATTCTCTTTCCCCCCCCCCCCCTGATTGATCTTGAACCCCAGCTTGGAGAGGGGGGGTTACAAGGGAAGCAATGTCTCTTACTGCTTGCTCCCAGGATGGGGAGCTAAGCAGGTAACTGTCTATGTAGGTGGAGACTCTCTCAGTGCCTTGATTCTCAGGGTTGTGAGGGCACAGTGTTACCCGAAGAAAGCCGTAGGGGTAGCATCCTTTCTCAGTCTAGGGGTCTCTTTTGACCGTAGCAAGGTGAGGCATAACCGGTTAGTTTAGCCAACGAAACGAGTGAACGTTAAATGTATTACACAAGAGAGTAGGCTGGCAATTCCATCGTAGACGGGAGAGCCAGTAGCAGCCGGCATCCCAGCATCGTTGGGTGCCAGAAACAAGAGTGAGGGGGTTTGAGTACCTGCCTCAGTGGCCATAGTACATTGAAATCAGGGAGTCAAGGTTGGGCCGTGGTCAAGCCACTGTTACCCTTTCTACGTCCCTAATTAGTGGAATAAGTCCTGCTAACCTAGTAGCGCCTGCTGCGAATTCGCCTTGACAGGCATGAGCTAGCTTATTTGGTGCCTCATGGCCAGTGTTGGGGGTAACGCGTTTTGCAGAAACAAGTAATATAACAGTTTGTGTTACTCCAATTGGAACAGTATTACAGTTACTGATCAAATAAATTAGTTGTTACGTTTGCTATCATTCCCT
Source organism: Oncorhynchus clarkii lewisi (assembly GCF_045791955.1). NCBI lineage: Eukaryota > Metazoa > Chordata > Actinopteri > Salmoniformes > Salmonidae > Oncorhynchus > Oncorhynchus clarkii. The sequence continues at coordinate 46,667,963 of NC_092156.1, read as the reverse complement.
CCCTATTACGGTTATAGATCAAAATGAATATCTGTGATGATTATTCCCTCTGTTGAAGCAATGTAAAAAAATATATATATATTTATATATTTTTAAATCCCCGCCCCAGATTCTAATTGTTTTCGTCTGTCACGTTCTGACCTTAGTTCCTTTGTTTTGTCTTTGTTTTAGTTGGTCAGGGTGTGAGTTAGGTGGGCAGTCTGTGTGTTTTTCTATGTTGGGGTTTTGAGTTCGGCTTAGTATGGTTCTCAATCAGAGGCAGCTGTCAATCGTTGTCCCTGATTGAGAATCATACTTAGGTAGCCTGGGTTTCACTTTTTGGTTGTGGGTGTTTGTTTCCGTGTGAGTGTTTGTTGCCACACAGTACTGTTTCGGTTTCGTTCGTTTCACGTTTATTGTAGTGTTCAGTTTATGTCTTTAAAATAAACGTTACGGACACGTACCACGCTGCGCATTGGTCTTCCGATTCTTCTCGCTACTCCTCCTCAGAAGAGGAGGAAGAATGCCGTTACACCGTCCTCTCACCAAGTTCCTGTTTACACACGCACACACTACAACTAACTGCTTTAGTGAGGGAGATGAAACATGTGCTTTCTCAGTGTGCAAGTACTCCCATTACTTTGATTTGGTAGGACCAGTGTTGGGAAAAGCTACTCTGAAAATATAGTTTACCAAGATACCATTTATTTTACAATGGAAGAAGTTCAGCTACACTAAAGCGTCCTTTTAAAAACTATAGTTCACTGAACTAAAGTTACTTTGAAAAAATTGTTCACTGCATCCAAACAACTTCGTGAAAAATAACCGTATGGCGGTCTGAACTGTCATATACTTCAAATTGCACAAACAGATCACTTTGGGGTCAAATGTTAACAGAATGTGTATTTTAGCCTATTCAACACAACAGCTAGGTTTCAAGTGAGAATTATAGACACGTTTGAAGCCAAAAAATAAAGAAATTAGTGCACCCATATTTTATTAGATTTTTGCAAAACAAAGTAGTGTGTAGTTCCAGTAGTTAGATGGACTGTAACATGGCAAAAAGTCATGAACTACTGAAAACCTTACTTAAATATGAATCTAGTTCAACTACTACCAAGCTACTTAAATTACTAGTTGAATTACATGTAGTTCATTACTCCACAACACTGGGTAATAGCCTAGCTAGTAAGCACAATGTTAGCCGGAGGAAGCTAGCACTTTGTTAGTTTTGCAATAAGCAGTGAAGCTAGGGCAGTTGGTCTAGTCAATGTGTTATGGCGGGGCGTGGGCTGAGTTAACGAGAGAGAGCGCTAATAATTCTACCCTTTCCGGTGGTGAGCTACCCAGGTTCCCTAAGCCATGCAGCTAAGCTAGCCAAGTTTCAGTATCAAGCCGTGTGACGCTAGCTACCACAGGAGACAAAGGGAAGAAAAAACAGGGGAAAAACGAACTTACCCGAAGCAAAAACTATCCTTTCGATAGTCACCCATCACAGAAGATGAGAGCTGAAAAACCTGCGAATAACCGAACAGGAAAACAGATCAAGTCGTGCTGAGGAGAGCTTAGGTTATTTATAATAAGGGTTACATGGAGAGAGAAAAATCGGACATATCTGAAATGAAAATGGATGAATGAATCTAAACCCTCCCTGAACACTTGAAAAACAACTAGTGACCCTCTATATCCAAAACAATAATTAAAACAAGTGGATAGCAGAGAACATGTCTACCATTTACCCTTACTTCTTGGATAGACCAGAGCCTTAGATATGCAGTTTTAGAAACTGTTCTTCGTCCTGTCATTACATACCAAAACGGGAGTTTTTTTTTTATATAGCACACAGAGCTGCAGGCCAGAAGGTTGTGGGTTCACAGACCACAATGGACAAGGGTAGGGTTGGAAAGATCTCCTTCATAATAAAAGCATGAATCTAGCATGGTATTTGCAGGTCCGAGGAAAAAAAGATCCTAGTATAAACATTTCATGCAATTCTACGTAATTTGACATATTTTGTGGAATCTTTTTTTAATACCACACAAATGACCAGAATTACATGCTAAGCATGGACAGAGAGATAGGCCTATGTGTTCATCTTATCATATTTATACAATACCAAATCAGTGTGTCTTGTTTGCAATGAAACTGCCCCTGTTTGCAAATAATAAAATCTGAGGCGTCATTAGGAATCTGAACATGGTACTTTCAAAAGTTAGGCCTACTTTTCCACCCCAGACAGTGAGCGTTTAAGCAACAACAACAACGACAAAATCTTCTAATGTACAGAAAGTTAATAGTTTAAATCAATTGGTAGTGACAGAATTAGATTACGTCCCTAGCAAAGTCAGCCTTTGAATGTCAAAGAAACAAAACAATGGTATCCCATTATGCATCGGAGTCACGTCTTTCCTGGGTATTTTACAGCTTGTTTCTAGCATAAAGCATCGTGGACCAAAGCGCTGTTATAGATCGATTTATATTATGGGATCCATTATATTTATCTCCAACATCTTAAGCTAACAAGGGGTAGGCCTGTGCTTTTTTGACATTTTCTTTAAGAAGAGGTAGGTCTATGGCAGACCCTCTCATAACCCCTCAATTGGAGTCTTGGTTTTTAACTTAACCGACCTTCATTGGCCTGGAGGAAGGCTATTTTAAAAGAGTTAAGGGCGGATTGTTGAATTTTACAGACAAATTTGCCTACTTTCAGCACCATGAGCTGTTAATTTCCGATTGATTTCAAGTTTCAGCACCACAATGTAAATTACTCAAATCTGGCTTATTGTGAGGTCGGTAACTCTGATAAATACATAATGGGCATGGAAACATTGTTTTGAATAAAAATCTATGATAGTAGTAGCAAGCTGTCAAAGCAGAGCAGACCGGGCTCAGGGTTGGAATATCGATTGTGGTGTGTAATGCAGCCTAGTTGTATTTACACCATCCCAGCTATCTTAGAAATATAACTTTGCTCTGGGCTTTTCCGAGCATACACTTCATAGCCTATAGCGTGTAGATCATTTGATTGACACCACACTAAATAGCCTATAGGTGCAATTGATATTGCGTGCCCAGCGGAGAATCAGAGGTGACGGGCGGCATCGTGGACACATCGATATATAGCCTGATAAGCAACTAATTTTTAAAAAACTATTGAAATGTCATCAATTACAAATTACGTGACCCTCCCCTGGACTAGATAAAAAAAATACTAAACCCTCCCCTTGACTGAAATTTAGAAAGCATGACCCTCCCCCATTTTCCTCCAGGTAACCATTCTGTAAATTTCGATCTGTCCCTTAGAGTAGTACTTTTCGTGAAGAACATAGGTGAGAATGATCCGATGGTGGGTGAGTGGCTCCTTATAATGAGGGGAGGGGATCACCTCATTCGCCACTGGTCCTGTCTGTCTCCGATAGACGTGTGATTGGTTCTTCAAGCTTCTAACGAACGCAAGCTATCGAAACAAATAATCGAAAGAGAACCACCCATTACTAAGCAAGGTTTTACATTGATGAGATTAGAAGGAGATTCTCGAGAGACATCGAAAAAAATTCAGAGAATAGACCATTTTACTATGATGAAAACTCGCAAACTTGTCATGTCTTGAACGCTACCTCTGGAGGTCGCTCAAGACACTCGCCCAGCAGTTGCCCCCGTTCCAATTGCAGTCAAATCCGCTTACTTTGAAATTGATGCTGTAGCTTTATGGGAATCTCAGAAGACAAGCAATCACCTGGCCATTGAATTAGAAACTTTTTCAGTCGCATTTAGCTTTTTGTCATGTAATGATTTGCCTGATATTGCACATGCTTGTGAATTGTTGCATTAATCAAGAGTGTTATATGGTAGATGCATAGTTCGCATGCTTAGCCTACTAGGCTACTGGGCTTCTGACTACTGGGCTACTGTGACATTTACGGTACATTTGAGCTGGGAAACCACCTTTATCTTCATACCGTCCCTGGGAGGGGTGCGTCATTTGAAGGGGTGCGTCACCTGAGTGGGTTGAGTCACTGATGTGATCTCCCCCCCCCCCCCTTGGGTTGTGCCGTGGCGGAGATCTTTGTGGGCTATACTCGGCCTTGTCTCAGGATGGTAAGTTGGTGGTTGAAGATATCCCTCTAGTGGTGTGGGGGCTGTGCTTTGGCAAAGTGGGTGTGGTTATATCCTTCCTGTTTGGCCCTGTCCGGGGGTGTCCTCGGATGTGGCCACAGTGTCTCCTGACCCCTCCTGTCTCAGCCTCCAGTATTTATGGTGCAGTAGTTTATGTGTCGGGGGGCTAGGGTCAGTTTGTTATATCTGGAGTACTTCTCCTGTCCTATTCGGTGTCCTGTGTGAATTTAAGTGTGCTCTCTCTAATTCTCTCTTTTTTCTCTCTCTCGGAGGACCTGAGCCCTAGGACCATGCCTCAGCACTACCTGACATGATGACTCCTTGCTGTCCCCAGTCCACCTGGCCGTGCTGCTGCTCCAGTTTCAACTGTTCTGCCTTATTATTATTGGACCATGCTGGTCATTTATGAACATTTGAACATCTTGGCCATGCTCTGTTATAATCTCCACCCGGCACAGCCAGAAGAGGACTGGCCACCCCACATAGCCTGGTTCCTCTCTAGGTTTCTTCCTAGGTTTTGGCCTTTCTAGGGAGTTTTTCCTAGCCACCGTGCTTCTACACCTGCATTGCTTGCTGTTTGGGGTTTTAGGCTGGGTTTCTGTACAGCACTTTGAGATATCAGCTGATGTACGAAGGGCTATATAAATAAATGGGATTTGATTTGATTTGACTTTACAATCAATAAATGATTCTGGTCTGTGGAAGTATTGTACATTGACAACGTTAGGGCTACCCTGTAACCAACAGACTAGAACATCCAATGAAACTGGCCTAAGTTAAACTCAGCATGACTCATCTTTTGGTTTGGCATCAGGCCCCTCACGGGGGGGGGGGGGGGGGGGGGGGGGCGTTCGTCATGTCCCAACAAGTCAGCCCGCTCACCGCAAATCTCAACTCAGGGAACTTCAAACGCCAAATAGAGCCCAGGTGCCCAATGCCAACTTGGTCCAGTCCCTCTCTCTCTCTCTCTTTACCCCATACTTAACATCGCTCCCTCTGTTTACATCTCCCTCTTCTCCTCCTCTCTTACAGTTTCTACATGGTGATCTAATCTGTCAGCGGGGATGACAGAGCAAGCAGGACTTGAAGGGCTTCGGTGTGTCACGAATCAACCCCTTCCCTCTTACTCCTCACCCCCCCCCCCCCCCCCCTCATCCCCCCTCCCCCTTCCTCCCCCTCTGTTGAGCAAGATGAGACTCGTTACCGTGCCTCTGCTGTCCTCTCTGGCACTAGTGTCTGTGTGTATGTGTATCTGTGTGTGTGCGTCACAGAGTGTCAGTGTATAATGTAACAATACTAATGTAACAGTAATGCAGGTACATTAGAAGGAAGTACCTGATAGTAAAATGACTCAGGCAAGAGGGTGGGTTTAATTAAACCATCTCAGTGTTGTAAGTGCAGTGTGTTCTTTGAGAAGGACATGTCTCAGCCATCTTTACAAAAATAGAAGGAAAACAAATATGCTACGGGACTAAAAATGTCACTGTTTTCCTCCCCACTGTGTTTCTGCCATGACATGAAAATCCTGTGTTGTGAAATTGAAGGAGAGGAAGAATAACATGTGTGTACATTGATGAGCTCTCTGCACATGGCCCCCAACCTTTTCCTCTCTGCTCCCCATGAACTCTTGTTTTCAGGCAGGGCCACCACCAAGCAAATGGATGGAAGATTAAATAAGGGATAAGAGCAGTCCATCCTGCCTAAAATGGCTGCACTTATCCATGTGTGTGGGCATGTGCCTGGGGATGTTGTGGGTGTACCAACCTCACTTTGAGGGCGCCTACTCTTCATCCTGTTTACAAACAAGAAAACGCGGCTATCTTTGACAGTGGAGGCTGGTGGGAGGAGCTATAGGAGGACGAGTCATTGTAATGGCTGGAATGGCACAAAAAGGAACGGAGTCAAAGATGTGGTTTCCATATGTTTGATGTGTTTAATACAGTTCCATTGATTCCAATCCAGCCAATACCATGAACCCATCCTCCTATAGCTCCTCCCACCAGCCACCACTGATGTATGATCACATTCACACGCGCACACACACAGCTGCAGACTACTATGGAGAGACCTGCAGTATTAAATCTTTATCTGAGACTCTACAGACACAGATACAAACACAGGAGGCAGATGGTCCAAGATGTTTAATAACAATCCAAAAAGGAGTAGGCAAGAGAATGGTCGTGGACAGGCAAAAGGTCAAAACCAGATCAGAGTTCCAGAGGTACCGAATGGAAGGCAGGCTCGAGGTCAGGGCAGGCAGAATGGTCAGGCAGGCGGGAATGGAGTCCAGAAAAACAGGCAAAGGTCAAAATCGGGAGGACTAGTAAAAGAGAATAGAAAAGCAAGCGCACGGGACACCATGCTGGTTGACTTGAACATACAAAGACAAACTGGCACAGAGAGACAGGAAAAATACACTAGAGAAAATAAGCGACACCTGGAGGGGGTGGATACAATCACAAGGACAGGTGAAACAGATCAGGGCGGGACAAATCAGTTAATGTCAGTCCAGCTCACAAAGACAGAGACCCAGTCACTGACTGATCCTGGCTCTACTAAGTAGAAAGTAAAGAAAGACAGATACTATACGCAGCTAAATTTCTCTGTCTCGCACACACACACTAGCCTTTTGGGAACCTAAGTGAGATTTTGATCCATTAAGTCTGGCTTGCAGTCGGCCTTCCAATTCATCCCAAAAGTGTTTGATGGGGTTGAGGTCAGGGCTCTGTGCAGGCCAGTCAACTTCTTCCACACCGATCTCAGCAAACCATTTCTGTATGGATCACGCTTTGTGCACGGGGGCATTGTCATGATGAAACAGGAAAGGGCCTTCCCAAAACTGTTGCCACAATGTTGGAAGCACAGAATCATCTATAATGTCATTATATGCTGTAGCGTTAAGATTTCTCTTCACTGGGGCCTAGCCTGAACCGTGAAAAACAACCCCAGACCATTGTTCCTCCTCCACCAAACTTTACAGTTGGCACTATGCATTCGGGCAGGTAGAGTTGCGCTTGGTGATCTTAGGCTTGTGTGCCGCTGCTCTGTCATGGAAACCCATTTCATGAAGCTCCCGACGAACAGTTCTTGTGCTGACGTTGCTTCCAGAGGCAGTTTAGAACTGGGGAGTGAGAGTTGCAACCAAAGACAGACGATTATTACGCACTATACGATTCAGCACTCGGCGGTCACGTTCTGTGTGGCTTACCACTACTTGGTTCGGGTCCCAGTTTTGACTTGGTGGGAGATCTGTCGACGTGCCCTTGGGCACCCTGGTTGCTCCTGTGGGTTGCTCTGGATGGGAGTCTGTTAGATTGTAATGTAATTTAAATGTTGAGCCGTTGTTTCTCCTGGACGTTTCCACTTCACAATAACAGCATTTACAGTTGACCAGAGCAGCTCTGGCAGGGCAGAAATTTGACAAACGGACTTGTTGGAAAGGTGGCATCCTATGATGGTGCCACAAGTCACTTCAATAGGACCATTCTGTTGCCAATGTCTGTCTATGGAGATCGCATGGCTGTGTGCTCTATATTTTATACACCTGTCAGCAACAGGTGTGGCTGAAATAGCCGAATCCACTAATTTGAAGGGGTGTCCACATACTTTTGTATATATAGTGTATGTGATGGGATGTATAGACATTATGAACAGTATGTTGATAGAATATATTGTCTATCTGAAGAATACGTAGGATATAATAGTATATCTACAGCAATAGTTGAATAGGATGGCCTAGAGTACAGTATATACATATGAAATAAGTAAACAGTATGTAAACATTATTAAAGTGACCAGTGTTCCATGTCTATGTACATAGGACAGCAGCCTCTAAGGTGAAGGGTTGAGTAACCGAGTGGTAGCCAGCTAGTGACCATGACTTAAATTCAGAGTAGGGTACTGGGTGGAGGCCGGGTAGTAATGCCTATTTAACAGTCTGATGACCATGAGATAGAAGCTGTTTTTCAGTCTCTCGATCCCAGCTTTGATGCACCTGTTTTGACCTTTCCTTCTGGATGATGGCTCGGGTGGCTGAGGTCCTTGATGATCTTCTTGGCCTTCCTGTGACACCAGGCACTGTAGATGTCCTGGAGGGCAGGCAGTGTACCTCCGTTGATGCGTTGTGCAGTTGCCGTACCAGCCCGACAGGATGCTCTCACAAACTTTTACAGATGCACAATTGAGAGTCTTGGGGGCCAAGCCAAATTTCTTCAGCCTCCTGAGGTTGAAGAGGCGCTGTTATGCCTGTGTGGGTGGACCATTTCAGATTGTCAGTGATGTGTATGCTGAATAACTTTAAGCTATTCAATTTCTCCACTTCGGCCGTGTCGATGTGAATGGGGGCGTGCTCCCTCTGCTGTCTTCTGAAGTCCACGATCAGCTCCTTTATTTTTTTGACGTTGAGGGAGAGGTTATTTTCCTGGCACCACTCTGCCAGGGCCCTCACCTCTCTGTAGGCTGTCTCGTCATTGTTGGTAATCAGGCCTACCACTTTTATGTCGTCTGAAAAGTTGATGATCGAGTTGGAGGCTGTACTCCCTGTCCATGCAGTCATAGGTGAACAGGGAGTACAGGAGGGAGCTTAGCTCGTACCCTTGTTGGGCCCCTGTTTTGAGGACAAGTGTAGTGGAGGTGTTGTTGCCTACCGTTTAACACCTGGTGGCAGCCTGTCAGGAAGTCCAGGACCCAGTTGCACAGGGCGGGGTTCAGACCCAGGGCCCCAAGCTTCATGATGAGCTTGGAGGGTACCATGGTGTTGAAGGCTGAGCTGTAGTCAATGAACAGCATTCTTACATAGGTATTCCTCTTGTCCAGCGCGATGGCGATTGGATCATCCGTGGATATATTGGGGCTATCTGCAAATTGCAGTGGGTCTAGGGTATCAGGTAAGGTGAAGGTGATATGATCCTTAACTAGCCTCTCCAATTACTTCATGATGACAGAAGTTATTGATACGGGGTAATAGTCATTTAGTTAATTTACTTTTGCTTTCTTGGGTACAGGAACAAGGGTGGACATGCAGACTGGGATAGGGAGAGATTGAATGTCCATAACATTCTGATTGGTCAGACCAGCATTGAATAGACCTTAGCACGAGTACTCCCTGTTTGAGTTTCTGCCTATAGAAAGGGAGGAGCAGAATGGAGTCGTGATCTGATTTGCCAAAGTGAGTAACAATGGTCAAGGGTTTTTGAAGTGCCACTACTACAGCCAATGTGTTGACAGAACTTCGGTAGTGTTTTTTCCCCCTTTTTTCAAGTCCCCAGCTACAATAAATGCAGCCTCAGTTTCCAGTTTGCACAAAGCCCAGTGTAGTTCCTTGAGAGCCGTCATGGTATCGGCTTGAGGGGGAATATACACGGTTGTGACGATGACCAAAGAGAATTCTCTCGGGATGTAATGCGGTCGATATTTGATTGTGAGGTATTCTAGGTCGGGTGAACAAAATAACTTGAGTTCCTGTACGTTACCGCAATGAGTCGTTAATCATGTAAGCTGAGGCTGCATTTATACCTCCGCCTTTCTTCTTCCCGGAGGGTTCTTTATTCCTATCTGCGCGATGTACTGAGAACCAAGCTGGGTGTATGGACGGGGACAGTATATCTGTAGAGAGATATGATTCCGTGTAACAGAATGTTACAGTCCCTGATGTTTCTCTGGAAGGAGATCCTCGCCCTGAGCTTGTCTACTTTATTGTCCAGGGACTGAACATTAGTGAGTAATATACTCGGAAGCGGTAGATGGTGTGCACGCATGCCTTCCGAGTCAGACAAAAAGTCAACTCCAAATAGCTCTCCTCTCCTGGTGGCGTCTTAGATAAGTTCAATCACCTTGGTGGGGTACGAACAAAAGATCCAATTCAGGAAAGTTGTATTTCTGGTCGAAATGCTGGTGAGTTACCGCCGCCGTGAAATCTGAAAGTTATTTCTGGTTGTATGTAATGATGCAAAAAACATTCTGAGCTGATAACGTGAGAAATAACACACACACACACACACAAAAATACTGCAAAGTTGCTTAGGAGCCAGAAACAGAGTGGCCGTGTCTATCGGCGTCATCTTACTAATCTAAAGATTGTTAGCTGACATGGCTAATTAAGTGACTGTCAGTGACTGACATAAGAGAAACATTGCCGATGCACAACCAAGTTTGGGGGCCAGCTAGAGCTCTAAGTGACTTCTTATGTGGTTTATGCCTGGAACCGGCCCTGCAGCAGGGACACACACAGGCACTATAATAATTATGATAAGTGTACCATATTACGCAGTTGATCGCTAAAAAAATACTACTTTTACATTACTGTGTAGTTTACCAATAATGGTCTGATGGTGAAGTGGACATACTTGGTATTCATATCCAGAAAGAAGGAAAAGATCTCACCAAAATAAAAAAATTGCAAAAATAGATAAGATCTTGCTTCCATGGAAAGGTAAATCCATGTCTATTTCTGTAACAAACACCCTAATTAATTGCCTACACCGAACTTGTTTTTTAAAAGTATATAAGCAAAAGATATTCACTTTATTTGGAATGGAAAGCCAGACAAAATTAAACGGGCCTATTTATATAACGAATATGAATTCGGAGGGCTGAAATTAATAAATATTAAAGCATTGAACCTCTCAATAAAGTCTTCAGTCATACAGAATGTGTGCTTAAATCCAAACGGGTTTATACAGCAGGTTAGTAATGGCTCACCCCATGTTCAAAAATGGCCTTTTTCCCTTTATTCAGATTAAAACTAAAAAAATTTAAAATAAACAATGGAAAGCTGGTAGCAATTTCAGTTTAATCCACCAGAAAACACAAATATTACAACACATATTATGGTTCAAATGTAATTTAAAACATAAAAAAATATTTTTTTAAATGTCACATTTGTTAATAATATCATAAATACGACTGGTGGAGCTTGGTTACACACGCAGTTTACAAAAATACAGTGCATTCAGAAAGTTTTCAGACCCCTTTACTTTTTCCACATTTTGATACGTTACAGCTTATTCAAAAGTTGATTAAATATTTTTCAATATAAACACAATACCCCATAATGACAAATCAAAAACAGGTTTTTAGAAATGTGTGCAAATGTATAAAAATTGTAAACTGAAATATCACATTGACTTAAGTATTCAGACCCTTTACTCAGTACTTTGTTGAAGCACCTTTGGCAGCGATTACAGCCTGGAGTCTTCTTGGGTATGACACTACAAGCTTGGAACACCTGTATTTGGGGAGTTTCTCCCATTCTTCTCTGCAGATCCTCTCAAGCTCTGTCAGGTTGGATGGGGAGCGTCGCTGCACTGCTATTTTCTCTCCAGAGATGTTCGATCGGGTTCAAGTTCTGAGTCCGGCTGGGACACTCAAGGACATTCAGAGACTTGTCCCGAAGCCACTCCTGCGTTGTCTTGGCTGTGTGCTTGGGGTCGTTGTCCTGTTGGAAGGTTAACCTTCGCCCCAGTATGAGGTCCTGAGCGCCCTGGAGCAGGTTTTAATCAAGGATCTTTCTGTACACTGTTCCGTTCATCTTTCCCTCGATCCTGACTAGTCTCCCAGTCCCTGCCGCTGAAAAACGTCCCCACAGCATGATGCTGCCACCACCATGCTTCACCATAGGGATGGTGCCAGGTTTCTTCCAGACGTGACGCTTGGCATTCAGGCCAAAGAGTTCAATCTTGTTTTCATCAGATCAGAGAATCTCGTTTCTCATAGTCTGAGAGTCTTTAGGTGCCTTCTGGCAAACTCCAAGCGGGCTGTCATGTGCCTTTTACTGAGGAGTGGTTTCCGTCTGGCCACTCTACCATAATGGCCTGATTGGTGGAGTGCTGCAGAGATGGTTCTCCCATCTCCACAGAGGAACTCTGGAGATCTGTCAGAGTGACCATCCGATTCTTGGTCACCTACCTGACCAGGCCCTTCTCCCCTGATTGATCAATTTGGCCGGGCAGTCAGATCTAGGAAGAGTCTTTTTCCATTTAAGAATGATGGAGGCCACTGTGTTTTTGGGGACCTTCAAGGCTGGAGAAATGTTTTGGTACCCTTTCCCAGATCCGTGCCTCGACACAATCCTGTCTCGGAGCTCTACGGACAATTCCTTCGACCTCATGGCTTGGTTTTTGTTCTGACAAGCACTGTCAACTGTAAGACGTGATATAGACAGGTACGTGCCTTTCCAAATCATGTCCAATCAATTGAATTTACCACAGGTGGACTCCAAGTTGTAGAAACATCTCAAGGATGACAGGTGGACTCCAAGTTGTAGAAACATCTCAAGGATGATCAATGGAAACAGGATGCACCTGAGCTCAATTTTCGAGTGTCCTAGTAAAGGGTCTGAATACTTATGTAAATAAGACATTTGTGTTTTTTATTTTTTATACATTTGCAAAAATGTCGTTTTGGTATAATGTGTGTAGATTGATGAGGGTGATTTTTTTTCTCGATCAATTTTAGAATAAGGCTGTAATGCATTAAGGGTCTGAATACTTTCCGAATGCTCTCCATATGGAAATGTCTGCTCTATTCAAAATTGTAACCAACTGATTGCAGTATTACACCAAAATTGGAAGAGGCAAGTGGAAGGGGAAGAAGGTAAGGAACTTGTCTGTCGGCCCTACATTGATGACCAAAATTGGTTCAAGAAAACTGTGATAAATAAAAAAGTATGTCAGGACCCAAAAAATTGACAGCTGCGCCATACAGGTTGCAAAATAGTTGAGAAGAGATTTTCGATGTGCTAATTCCATGGCACACGGTTTATGAACTGATACACAAAACAACGCTGGATTCAAAACTTATAGTTTTCACAATTGAAATAATTATACGAAATTATTGCAACCAATAGACTGTCATGTATACGTGGCAAATGTGGGATACATATTTTGCTGCAAAGAGACAGAACCATTAGATGTGTTGTTTTGGTACTGCCCATTATGTAGGTTGTTTTTGGTCGCAGGTTCAGAAATGGCTGAAGAATTGTAGCATTTACCTGGAGCTAACTCTGCAAACAGCACTGCTGGGTAACTTGAAAAGACATAGTCCATTGATCAATAATATAATAATACTTTTTGTAAAAATATTCATCTTTCATTTACAATCTGTAGAAACTATGAGAATAGAAAGGTTCAGAACCTGGTTTTCAAATGAAGATGGGAAGGGCTGAGGGTAGCTGAAGGTTGGGCCTAAAAACAAATAAAACAAATAACTCATGTAAATATACAGTGTCCGTAAAATGTATATAGTATGTATAAGCTGGAAGTAGAAGCCTAAATATTGTTGTCAATTATTTTACCCCAATTAGGGGAGGGGTGGTAGGATTAGGGTACACTAATAAAGAAGGAAAAATATATATTTGAAATATATATATGGGTGATTGGAAATAATGCAGACAATTATATTAATAGAACCCACAATCTATCTGCAATATTAAAACTGATCCACCCCCTAAACATGAAAAAAAACACAGGCACACACAGAATACTCTGACCCTCTTTTCTACTCCATTAGGAAGCATCTGTTGTTTCTCAACCGTCAAGCCTCGGGGCAGTCCTGGGATCAGGCTCTGGTGGTGGGGCCGAGAGAAAGGCCTGTGTGGGCCTGGGGGGGTTGCTTGATATTAAGAGTAAATAGAAATAATCTGGCTCGAACCCCAAAAAGTTCTGGCTCGGATTCCCTGGATGTCCTGCTCATAAACCCTGCACAGACCCCATCTCTGACGGCATCCTGGGCCAACATCCAGCCCCAACACCCATCCCCACAGCCCCTCCTGCAGCCTGCTCTCAGATCAGACCAGATAGCTGTCTTGTATGATGAAGCTGCGGAGCGCCCCTCCATTCAGAGCCCCTCTTTCCTATACCTGCACATCGTCACACAGACAGCACGCCGCTCATCAGCACCTTGTACCCTTTCACAAGCACATGGGTTTACCTTTCAAGACGTAATGGCTTAAAAACACCCATCACATTGTTTACATCTGTCTGCTTTTCTGCAAGCAAAGTGTGTGGGGGTTGTGGGGGGTGCAGAATGGGGACGAGTCCCTGCTTTTTAACACTTGTCTGTTGACTTGACTTTGAGAGGGGAAGCAAAGGGCAGCAGTGAGGGGAGAACACCGCAAAGAGAGGTAGGGGGTGGGAAGAATGTAAAAAGATAGAGCGGGAGTATGTCAAGGATCAAGTAAAGCAGTGTAAGACACAGGCTTGACAAGCAAACAGTCTCGTTATCAGACAAAACAGTCTTAGCTGCTGCTTAGCCACCTTGGAACATTATATTTATCTGCTTGCTGAGATGAGCACACACTGAGACATGGTCTTGTTGAACCACCGAACTACACAGGCAGGTAAGTATGTCATTACCATTCTACAATCTGGATCAGCCTTTTGAAATTCAGGCCTTAGACTGACACGGGACATACATCTCTACGTCCCTGACAGTCTGGGGAATGCGGATGGTGTCCCTGTATCTGTGCAGCTGTGACTGACACAGTGAGGTTGAATGAGGTGGGGAGAGGTAGCCTGGTCTCATAGGCTAGACATAACATAGTAAATGTAAATCCGGGACACTCAAATTAGTATGATATGTTATGTTTGGTATGGTTACATAAGACACATGGTTACTTTAAACGTTTACTGCAGTGGGCTAAATCAGGGTCACACAGAGTGATTATTGGTTGTCTTAAACAAATCTAATAGGAAACAAAAGTATACACCTCACACAAGGTTATGGGCTTAAAAAAAAAGAAGACTTAAAATGTGTTCTATTTTGAGTTTGCATCCCAATATTACACTTTATGTACATCACAGAAGACTGAAATATAATCGTTTGACAGAAATGTTGGATGTGTCCGTTTTTTTTAATAATCTTTATGAAATTATGAAATTATGAAAATAAATTAATATGAAAAATATGAATAACATTCCACCCATGAGGCCAAAGAGGGCGCTTTTGGTCATTGACTGCCAAAAAGGGCTATGGCAAATACTAAAGTAAGGTTGTTTGTCTGGTTGGATGGGTTAGTGTATAACACAAACGTTCGGCAACCCAAAGGTTGCGAGTTTGAATCTCATCGAGGACAACTTTAGCTAATTATCAACTTTTCAACTACTTACTCCTTTTTAGCTGCTTTTTAACTACTTAGCATGTTAGCTAACCCTAACCCTTTTAGCTAACCCTTCCCCTAAACGTAACCCTTTAACCTACACTATATATACAATACCAGTCAAAAGTTTGGATACAGCTACTCATTCCAGGGTTTTAACCTTATTTTTTACATTGTAGAATAATAGTGAAGACATCAAAATTATGAAATAACACACTTGGAATCATGTAGTAACCAAAAAAAGTGTTAAACAAATCAAGATACATTTTATATTTGAGATTCTTCAAATTAGCCACCCTTTGCCTTGATGACAGCTTTGCACACTCTGGGCATTCTCTCAACCAGCTTCATGAAGTAGTCACCTGGAATGCATTTCAATTAACAGGTGTGCCTTGTTAAAAGTACATTTGTGGAATTTCTTTCATTCTTAATGCTTTTGAGCCAATCAGTTGTGTTGTGACAAGGTAGGGGTGGTATACAGAAGATAGCCCTATTTGGTAGAAGACCAAGTCCATATTATGGTAAGAACAGCTCAAATAAGCAAAGAGAATTGACAGTCCATTATTACATTAAGACATGGTCGGTCAATTCGGGATAATTTGAAGCAATATTCAAAGTTTCTTCAAGTGCCGTCGCAAAAACCATCAAGCACTATGATGAAACTGGCTCTCATGAGGATCGCCACAGAAAAGGAAGACCCAGAGTTAGCTCTGCTGCAGAGGATGAGTTCATTAGTGTTTCCAGTCTCAGAAATTGCAGCCCAAATAAATGTTTCACAGAGTTCAAGTAACAGACACATCTTAACATCAACTGTTCAAAGGAGACTGTGTGAATCAGGCCTTCATGGTGTAATTTCTGCAAAGAAACCACTACAAAGGACACCAATAATAATAAGAGACTTGATTTGGCCAAGAAACATGAGCAATGGACATTAAACTGATGGAAATCTGTCCTTTGTCCAAATGTTTGATTTTTGGTTCCAACCGTCATGTCTTTGTGAGACACAGAGTAGGTGAACGGATAATCTCTGCATTTGTGGTTCCGAATGTGAAGCATGGAAGAGGATGGGTGATGGTGTGGGGGTGTTTTGCTGCTGACACTGTCTGTGATTTATTTAGAATTCAAGGAACACTTAACCAACATGGCTACCCCAGCATTCTGCAGCAATATGCCACCCCATCTGGTTTGTGCTATCATTTATTTTTCAACAGGACAGTGACCCAACACACCTCCAGGCGGTGTAAGGGCTATTTGACCAAGAAGGAGAGTGATGGAGTGCTGCATCAGATGACCTGGCCTCCACAATCACACGACCTCAACCCAATAGAGATGGTTTGGGATGAGTTGGACCGCAGGGTGAAGAAAAAGCAGCCAACAAGTGCTCAGCATACGTGGGAACTCCTTCAAGACTGTTGGAAAAGCATTCCAGGTGAAGCTGGTTGAGAGAATGCCAAAAGTCTGCAAAGCTGTCGTCAAGGTAAAGGGTGGCTACTTTGAAGAATCTAAAATCTAAAATATATTTTGATTTGTTTTACACTTTTTTTGGTTACTACATGATTCCATATGTGTTACTTAGAGGTCGACCGATTATGATTTTTCCACACAGATACTGATTATTGGAGGACCAAAAAAAGCAGATACCGATTAATCGGCCGATGTAGTAACCAAAATAGAAGTGTTCATTCAGTATTATTGAAATTGTCATTATTACAAATATATACATAATGACAATTTCAATAATACTGAATGAACACTTTTATTTTAACTTAATATAATACATAAATAAATAATGAAACATGTTCAATTTGGTTTAATAAATAATGTGTTGAAGAAAGTAAAAGTGCAATAACGTTTAAGTTCCTTGCTCAGAACATGAGAACATTTGAAAGTTGGTGGTTCCTTTTAACATGAGTCTTAAATATTCCCAGTTAAGAAGTTTTACGTTGTAGTTAATATAGTATTTATAGTACCATTTTTCTCTCTACCATTTGTATTTCATATACCTTTGACTATTGGATGTTCTTATAGGCACTATAGTATTTCTAGCTTAATCTCGGGAGTTGATAGGCTTGAAGTCAAACAGTGCTGTGCTTCAAGCATTGCGAAGAGCTGCTGGCAAATGCAGTAAAGTGCTGTTTGAATGAATGCTTACGTGCCTGATGCTGCCAAGACCAAAGAGCTGTCAAAGGACACCAGAAACAAAATTGTAGACCTGCACCAGGCTGGGAAGACTGAATCTGCAATAAGTAAGCAGCTTGGTTTGAAGAAATCAACTGTGGGAGCAATTATCAGAAAATGGAAGACATACAACCCACTGATAATCTTCCTCGATCTGGGGCTCCACGCAAGATCTCACCCCGTGGGTTCAAAATGATCACAAGAACGGTGAGCAAAAATCCCAAATAAGGGGAAAAAAGTTTTAGTCAGCCACCAATTGTGCAAGTTCTCCCACTTAAAAAGATGAGAGAGGCCTGTAATTTTCATCACAGGTACACTTCAACTATGACAGACAAAATGAGGAAAAAAAATCCAGAAAATCACATTGTAGGATTTTTAATGAATTTATTTGCAAATTATGGTGGAAAATTAGCATTTGGTCAATAACAAAAGTTTATCTCAATACTTTGTTATATACCCTTTGGTGGCAATGACAGAGGTCAAACGTTTTCTGTAAGTCTTCACAAGGTTTTGTTGCTGGTATTTTGGCCCATTCCTCCATGCAGATCTCCTCTAGAGCAGTGATGTTTTGGGGCTGTTGCTGGGCAACACGGCTTTCAACTCCCTGCAAAGATTTTCTATGGGGTTGAGATCTGGAGACTGGCTAGGCCATTCCAGGACCTTGAAATGCTTTTTACGAAGCCACTCCTTCGTTGCCCGGGCGGTGTGTTTGGGATCATTGTCATGCTGAAAGACAAAGCCACGTTTCATCTTCAATGCCCTTGCTGATGGAAGGAGGTTTCACTCAAAATCTCACGATACATGGCCCCATTCATTCTTTCCTTTACACGGATCAGTCGTCCTAGTCCCTTTGCAGAAAAACAGCCCCAAAGCATGATGTTTTCACCCCCATGCTTCACAGTAGGTATGGTGTTCTTTGGATGCAACTCAGCATTCTTTGTCCTCCAAACACGACGAGTTGAGTTTTTACCAAAAAGTTATATTTTGGTTTCATCTGACCATATGACATTCTCCCAATCTTCTTCTGGATAATGGGGCGGCAGGATAGCCTAGTGGTTAGAGTGTTGGACTAGTAACCGGAAGGTTGCAAGTTTAAACCCCTGAGCTGACAAGGTCTTTCTGTCGTTCTGCCCCTGAACAGGCAGTTAACCCACTCATTGAAAATAAGAATTTGTTCTTAACTGACTTGCCTAGTTAAATAAAGGAAAAATAAAAATACATAAAAATCATCCAAATGCTCTCTAGCAAACTTCAGACGGGCCTGGACATGTACTGGCTTAAGCAGGGGGACAGGTCTGGCACTGTAGGATTTGACGTAGTGTGTGATGGTAGGCTTTGTTACTTTGGTCCCAGCTCTCTGCAGGTCATTCACTAGGTTTAGGCCGACAAATACAAATACAAACCTGACTCAGTTACACCAGCTCTGTCAGGAGGAATGGGTCAAAATCCACCCAATTTATTGTGGGAAGGCTACCCAAAACATTTGACCCAAGTTTAATTTGACCCAATTTAAAAGCATTGCTGGGAATGTGATGAAAAAAAAAACAGAAATAAATCATTAACTCTACTATTATTCTGACCTTTCACATTCTTAAAATAAAGTGGTGATCCTAACTGACAGGGAATTTTTACTCGGATTAAATGTCAGGAATTGTGATAAACTGAGTTGAAATGTATTTGGCTAAGGTGTATGTAAACTTCTGACTTCAACTGTACGTGTTCGTGAGAGTCTCACCTTTGCACAGAGGGGTCATATTAATTTGTAGCACAAACTCTTCGGACGTTCCAGACAGAAGTTGGCAGATCCGCGGTACCGACTTCAGATGAGTCCCAAGATGCTTGTGGGGGTCATAGAGCAAAACGGAACACCATCATGAGAGTCTCATCTTTCCATAGAGGGGTCATAATAGTTTTTATGGCCAAACCATTCGGATTTTACCGACGATTTTGTGAGAAGTCGGATTTTCGGGATGTCTCATGGTCTGACAAACTTTTCACCGCAGATGCGGAAGGGCGACATGGGCGGATGTGGTGGATTGAGATGCATCCAGTGCACAAAAAAAAACAGATCTCTCTAGTTTAAATTGACAGATATTTATATGAAACGTAACATATCATGCTAAATGGATTGTTGCGGATTTACATCCACAATAATACGAAATGCTCTGAGACCAGGTTGGAAAAGAAGAGCTGCTGTCTGTCAGAATGCTGGCAAAGCAGCCCTGCAGGGGACACACACACACACAACACAAATCAATGTGACTGACATCTGGAGGCCTCAGGAAAGGAAAGGGCTATTTCTCCCAAGGTCAGTTTCACCAAGGTCATCTCGGATTCTGAGCTGCTGAGCAACAGCTGACATGAGAGAGACGGAAAGACAACCCAGACCAAATTGACTCCTTCATTTATTATGCTGCAAACTGGTGAATGGATTCCAATCTAGCATGGCCATTTAGTGAGTGGAGCAAAAAGTGTGCTTCAGGAGAGAGGTAAAGAGTGAGTGAGAGAGTGCGAGAGCAAGAGAGACAGAAAGAGAGAGCGAGAGAGATGAGCAAAAGAGGGAGCGAGAAAGAGAGAAGGAGCGTGAGAGAGAAAGAGCAAGCGAGCTAGAGAAGGAGAGAGTATTTAAGTGTTTAATTAGGAAACGTTCCTGGGTGAATTCGGCTCTTTGACGTTTCCGCAGCACACAGCTGTCACCATGGAAACCACACTCAGAGAGGCTAGAGAGAAGGAAGGGAGCGAGTGTGGGAGAAACCAGCAGAATGGAGAGCGGAGAGAGAATGTGTATGAGAGAGATACAGGGACAGGGAAGGAGAGAGGAAGGGAAAGAGAGAGAGAACTACAGGGCGGTTGTAGTCTGACAACTGCACCACTTCATAACACAGCTGTTCATGAAGGAGAGGACGGAGAGGGGGAGCCTTGGCTGGGCTGTGCTGTGCTGAGCCTGCTGGGAAACACTGCAGCAGCACCATCTCTGAGTGGGGGAGAGGAAAGAACACCAGCACTGGGCATGCTCCACTTTCAAGGCCAGCAAGAAAATGAGATTTCAGCTCTTTAGTCTCTTGGCTCACTCGGCTCTCTGCCTCCATCTCATCTTCCATCTGTCAGTTCAGTCTTTATAACTACATCATACCACTAGCCCTCTCCATCTCCTGGAAATGGCTCTATAATAAATGAAAATGGACTGATTTATCTATTAATTGATTGATCTAATGGTGGATTGATTGATGAAGACATGTCTCCCTCTTATGGCCCAGCGGCTGACTCGTCTAGTGACAGAGACTGGGCTGTAAGAGAAGAGATGGGCATAGCAACACAGCAGCCAATAGGGCGTGCTACTGCAATAACAGGGCAACAGAGCATCCACACACAAACACACACAGAGACACAGATTCTTGCGCAGCTAACCTTGTTCGGACATACAATTCATCCCATTCAAAATCCTTACCCTAACCCTAACCTTAACCTAAAAGCCTAACCCTATCTCCTAACCCTAAAACTAACCCTAGCTCCTAACCCTTAAACTAACCCTAACCCAAAATCTAATTATAACCCTAACAGTAATTCTAACCTTAACCCTAAACCCCCTAGAAATAGCATTTGACCTTGTGGGAACTAACAAAATGTCCCCAGTTGGTCAAATGTTTGTTTGTTTACTATTTTCTTGGTGACAGGGTGATCCACCTTACTGTAACTAGTGATAAGACACAGATGACATCACTGACGAGAGGTTTACGCCCCAGCCTCGCCTACCCATCTGCCTCTGGGGGTTTAATGGTCCGCCGGCCCAAGCCACACCTACCCTGTTAGGAAGGCACCCTCACCTCTTTCTGACAAATCACTGGACATTCCCTGACCCCTCTATCAGTGCTCTGTCAGAACCACAGTGTGTGTGTGTGTGTGTGTGTGTGTGTGCCTGTGTGCCTGTGTGTGTGTGTGTGTGTGTGTGTGTGTGTGTGTGTGTGTGTGTGTGTGTGTGTGTGTGTGTGTGTGTGTGTGTGTGTGTGTGTGTGTGTGCGTGCGTGCGTGCGTGCGTGCGTGCGTGCGTGCGTGCGTGCGTGCGTGCGTGTGTGCGTGCGTGTGTGCGCGTGTGTCTGTCTGTGCATTCTGGTGCATGCGTGAGTGCTTAAAAGTTGTGTGTGTGGGTATGAGCGTTTACTCAGTGAACCTTTTTTTTTGTACGGTTACGCTTTGACCACAGAATACAGATATTCAAGAGGAGGATGTCAATTGCCAGTTAACATTTTGTTTTTGAATGATCATTTTCTGCTTGTTGAGGATGTTGACAATAAACAGTTTGAACCAGCAGTGCACTACTGTATGTGTGGGCAACTGCGGGTCTGCTTGACCAGACCGTCGTCTCAAGGGGTTAACCATTAATCCTTAGGAGTCTATTGATGCACCCATGCGTCAATCTAAGTAACATAATGAAACAAATCCCCAACGAATTGAGGTATGGAGGTCGTTTTGTGCCCTCCCCAAAAAAAGGGCATAAATATGTGTCAAAAAAAATATATATATTTTGTGAGCTTTTTTATATCTTATAGGACAGACACTACAAAACCTTACTAATTTAATCATTTTTACTGTCTTTTTGCCATTTATAAATATGTTATTCAAAGCATTTCCATTGGCAATAGTGATAAAGGCTTGGACTTTTAGAGGTTCATAAACAGTGACTCTCTGTGTGTCAAGGACGGACAACGCCCCTGAAGTCATCATTGCAATACATTTGCATTGTCAAGCAGCCCTGCCAACCGAACCGACATCGGACAATAATAGCCCGCTGCCACCGTGGCATTAAAATAAGTCTTAATCAAAGAGGCTCTATTATGAGAATGACTGTGATCTCCCTATCAGCAAGAGTCACATCTATCCTTAGCTTGGGGGGGGGGGGGGGGGGGGGGGGCAGATTGCCGTTGTGATAGAAGCAGAAGGAGATCTACTCCTTTTTCTGCTCTCTCGCTCACTCACCAAGATAAACAGACAAACACTCTCCCACATACTCTCGCAGTTTAACAAACACACTCCCACATAGGCCAAGGCCTTCACACAAACACATATGGGGGCTCTCACCAGAGAGCAACACATACTCTATCCAAGTACCCTCAGACCCGCATGGCTGTACACGTCCTCTTACAGCCAAACGCAAAGACAGTAACACTCACACATACATAGATGCATAGGAGGTCCGTCCATGTACACATAATTAAACCTGTATGTACACACAGCCACAAATTCCTTGGACAAACTGGACATTTTTGATTTACAGTAAAAGTGCAGCTGTAGTCCAGAATGTATTCTATTTCTCTGGCCGAAGAGTTCCCATTAGTCATGTCAATAGCATGAAATTTGGACTGAATTTATTTACATGTCGGTGTATCACAGCCAAGGAGCTATAAAACTGGGAGTTATTTGAACTGACAACAGTGTCAAGTTGAGAATCATGGGAACAGGTCTAGTTCTTATCAACCCCCCCCCCCCCCCCCCCCCCCCACACACACACACACGCACACACACACACACAGCTCCGAAACCACACACAGACGTCCGCTCTCCGCTTCGCATTCTTCACATCAAATCAAATTCCTCACGCGCTCTCAGCTCATCCTTAATCTCCAGAATGTGCTCGGAGAACAGCACAAACATGTCACAGTGAAGAAGCTGCAGAAAGCCTCTCTCTCGCTCTCTCCCTCTCTCTCCACTCCTCTCCACCGAGAGGGAGAGCTCCTCACTCAAAATATTTGCATTTCTGCTTTTGCCTCTCTGAGCCCAGCGTCGCCTTATCGAGGGGTCTCTCGCTTATCTCTTTGTTTATTTTTCACCGATGCAGACCTTTCCTGTGTGGGCCAGGAGTATGGTCTGGAGACGTAGGCTTAGCGTGAAGGGGCCTTAGATACAGCGAACAGGGGGGGGGGGTAATAAGAGACCGGGGGTAGGAGTGTGGACGCTGACGAGGGTGCCAGGACACCCCGGCCCCGCTCTGCTCTGGGATCTGACAGACAAGGCTGACAGGAAGCCGGGGCTGCGACTGGGCCGTCTCACAGCGACAGGCAGACAGCTCCGACACACAACACTCTCCCCTTGTAGGCGCTCCAACAACAGCCCAGCACCATGCCCATATCAGCTACACCGAGGGACCAATCCACAGAGCCATGGACATGCCATCCAAACCAGCAGCACGGAGGCAAAGCACTACTTTTCCCTCCGTTCATTCATAGCTGTATTGCCCATGTAGGCAGAATCTCTGGCCCTGCCAACAAGCGAGTGAGTCAGCATTGGGTTAGTTATGGGGAGCCTTAGAACCATACTGTTACTGTATCTAAAACAACGTACCCACCTGTTCCCTAGCCAGCTATATTTCAGCTCGGTTCAGTATAGAAGTGGAGAAAAGGTACATTTTCTCACAATATGCCAGCAGGAAAATAACCAGAGACAGTGTTAAATGCGGCAACAGTCACCAGGTACACATCGGAACGTAATCAGACCCCTTCACTTTTTCCACATATTCTTACATTACAGCCTTATTCTAAAATGGATTGAATACTTTTTTCCCTCATCAATCTACACACAATACCCCATAATGACAAGGCGAAAACAGGTTTTCAGAAATGTTTGCAAAAAAACAAAACAATTGAAAACAGACCCTTTGCTATTAGACTCAAAATTGAGCTCAGGTGCATCCTGTTTCCATTGATCATCCTTGAGATGTTTCTACAACTTGATTAGAGTCCACCTGTGGTAAATTCAATTGATTGGACATGATTTGGAAAGGCAAACACACGTCTATATAAGGTACCACAGTTGACAGTGCATGTCAGAGCTAAAACCAAGCCATGAGGTCGAATGAATTGTTTGTAGAGCTCTGAGACAGGATTGCGTCGAGGCACAGAGCAGGCAGCCAGGCCAAACTGAGCAATCGGGGGAGAAAGGCCTTGGTCAGGGAGGTGGCCAAGAACCCGATGGTCACTCTGACAGAGCTCCAGAGTTCCTCTGTGGAGATGGGAGAAACTTCCAGAAGGAAAACCATCTCTGCAGCACTCCACCAATCAGGCCTTTATGGTAGAGTGGCCAGACGGAAGCCACTCCTCAGTAAAATGCACATGACAGCCCGCTTGGAGTTTGCTAAAAGGCACCTAAAGACTCTCGGACCATGAGAAACAGGATTCTCTGGTCTGATGGAACCAAGATTGAACTCTTTGACCTGAATGCCAAGCGTCACGTCTGGAGGAAACCTGGCACCATCCCTACGGTGAAGCATGGTGCTGACAGCATCATGCTGTGGGGATGTTTTTCAGCGCCAGGGACTGGGAGACTAGTCAGGATCGAGGGAAAGTACAGAGATATCCTTGATGAAAACCTGCTCCAGAGCGCTCAGGACCTCAGCCTGGGGCGAAGGTTCACCTTCCAACAGGACAAAGACATTAACCACACAGCCAAGACAATGCAGGAGTGGCTTCGGGACAAGTCTCTGAATGTCCTTGAGTGGCCCAGCCAGAGCCTTGAATCGAACCAGATCAAACATCTCTGGAGAGACATGAAAATAGCTGACAGAGCTTGAGAGGATCTGCGGAGAAGAATGGGAGAAACTCCCCAAATACAGGTGTGCCAAGCTTGTAGCGTCATACCTAAGAAGACCCAAGGCTGTAATCGCTACCAAAGGTGCTTCAACAAAGTACTGAGTTAGGGGTCTGAATACTTATGTAAAAGTGATATATCCGTTTTTTTTTTATTTGAATACATTTACAAAAATGACCCAAAAACAGTTTTTGCTTTTGTCATGGGTTATTGTATGTAGATCGATGACGAAAGAAAACAATTGAATCCATTTTAGAATAAGGCCGTAAATGTAACAAACGGTGGAAAAAGTCAACAGGTCTGAATACTTCCCGAATGCACTGTACGTGATACGAGGCCCGTTTACTGTCAGTGGGGGCCGTTGAGGTGGTGAGAAGAAACATGCCTAGACAATGAGCAGCAAAAGGACACATCCCATGTGTGGCAAATACAGAGGCAATCAAGAGGAAAGGGAAACAGACAGGGTTCACTCTGTGGATCCCCTGTACAAACGAACTCTGACTAGGTTACCATAGGTCTCTATAAGGGGATATCACCCTGCCATTAAAAGCAATACAACCACACAGCCTCCTATAGGACGGAGTGTTATTGATCTGTAGGCTCTGCTACGCTGATAGGTGACGGGGTCAGTGTGTCAGTCTGGGGATCGGCTAGAACGCAGACACACAGACACACACACACACACACACACACACACACACAGCAGCTCTGCTCTCTATCTTTCAACAACAAGCCGAGCAGGGACCAGATGGAAAGAGGGCCTGTTTGTGGAGGAAGATAAACACGGTGGTGCAGCCAGTCCAGTCCACTCCAGATTACAGCAGCTAAATAATGAGGTGGAGCCACGGGTGGAGGGAGAGAATGAAGAGAAGTGAAATGATACAGTAACCTCCTGCTCACTGAAAGAAAAAAGAAAAAAAACACACTCGCTCTTACTTGCTCATTTTACCTTTCAAATAATATCTCTCATTGCATGTATATGAATTTCCCACTCAATTCAAAGGAATGTTCCGGCACAGTAGCTACAGACAGTGAGTGTGTGTGAGAGCAACTGAACCCCAGGACTGAGAGGGAGGGAGGGAGAGAAAAGGAAAGTAAAAAGGACAGGTTGAGGCTAGATAGAGAGGGCAAAGCATAGTCGGCATTGAGGTGTCAGAGAGAAAAGAAAGAGAGAGAGAGAGCAGAGTTTCCAATTATGTCATTGTGGATTGAAAAGCGCTATCTCTTTCTGGAAGACATAAACATCCAGGAATGCTTGCCCTGAATAGGAATTGTTCTGGGGTCCTGATTACGAAAACTCAAGGCTAGCTGTTGATATGCGCATACAAGTCTGTCTCTGTCTGCATGCCATTGTTTTGGCAGATATCTACGGAGAGATATGATGATGCAAAACAGGCAAAGTGCTGTCAAGTCACGGATGTTGACAATTACTGCCAATAAACGCAACAATAAAGATATGAGCAATTAGCACCTACTCCTTGAGCCATGACAGGTTCAGATCCATTCAATAGCATCAATATGGTGGATATCACAAGACCAAGTTAGCAATTCCCCTATTCTGCGTAGAATATATGTTTCATTTGTTTGCTTTCGCCTCCATAAAGAACAAGAGCTGCACCTCCAACTGGAAAGTGTTCCTTTCACTGCTGCAAAGGGGAAACAGAGTTTCATCTCGGTCCACCTCCTGCCACTTCTAACAACAGTCATTCATTCATTTTCAAGCCTTTTCATGTCAATGCACACCTACAAACATACCTGAGGAAACAAGCCCTCTCTCAGGCTATGTGGCGTGTGTGGGGTGAACATGGCCGGACACGTTCCTTAAACACACCGGGAAGCGCCCAACGGGAGTGCCGGCAGCCTCTCTCCTCCGCACGCTGCACACAAACACTGTTGCCCTTCCCATGGTCCTTTGTTCCTGTCGTTTTGTTGGAGTCGAGTTCCTTGTCATTGACACTGTCTGCTTCCTCTGAACATCTATCATTACAAGTCAGGAGGACACACAAACACACACACACACACACAGATGCATACGCACACTTGCTTTCATGTCTGCACGGTTATACTAATGCATAAACAACCATTCAAATGTGAATGAACAACTTCAAGTAAGCACCTTGACACAGACGCATATTAACAAGCATACGCATACCCACAGGAAATGAAAGTGTATTATTCAAATGATTAGCACATACCGTATACATGTGTGCATGCACACGCATCATGTGGATGAATGACCCTAAGGTGTTTTCCTTCCTATTAGATTAATTAGGTCATGATTAGGTCATTACACAATATTGAGTGGGGGGGGGGGTCTGTGTTACTTGCAGAGGTTTACTACATATAGAAATCTAGGTTTCATAACTGGTTTCAGTGAATTGCAACATCGGATTCCATGTCTGTCTGCAATTGAACCGTCACACGGAAGTCTGCTGTTTTTGTTGTTGTTTTTTTTTGCATGGCCTTTTGTCAAGACTGATATTCCCAATTAGTAGGCTATGTGATTAGCATGAGACGCCAAGACGTCTGACACACATATTTAACTCACCTTACAGGACATTCAGGCTATGCTTACAACTTCCTTGATGCATTTCTCCTCGAATTGAGAGACAATATAGCTGCATTATCACTTCTGGAAACCAAAGCCGACTCAAAATGAAAAAATGCATCATTAAAGGAAACATTTAATCTGTTTGGCAAAAACAATTTTCTGTGATTGCAGCTTGAGTGAAAGAGCTCAAATATGTAAAATATCATGGTTCTAGTTTTGATAAGCCATTATGAGAAAAAGAGTGATGAACTGCCTTGAAGCCGTTTGACCAGGAGAATACAGTAGAAAGCAGAAAGCCACACAGGCAGCAGAAATAACATCAGAGGCTGGAAGACAGAGGAGAGAGAGAGGAGAAAGGAGAGAGAGAGAGAGAAAGGAGAGAGAGAGGGGAGAAAGGGGGAGAGAGAGAGAGAGAGAGAGGGGGAAGAGGAGAGAGAGAGAAAGGAGAGAGGGGGGAGAGAGGGGAGAGAGAGAGAGAGAGAGAGAGAGAGAGAGAGAGAGAGAGAGAGAGAGAGAGAGGGAAGAGGAGAGAGAGAGAGAGAGAGAGAGAGAGAGAGAGAGAGAGAGAGAGAGAGAGAGAGAGGGGAGAAAGGGGATAGAGAGAGAGAGAGGGAGAGGGGGGAAAGCAGTGAGTGAGTCAGTTATGAAAGGTCACCTACTGTGCTGTCCTTTAGCTGCATGATGCTCCCTGTGAATCTGCCTGACACCTGACTGGCATCTATGGGGATGAGGTCTACTGCAGTGGGGAGGCAGGCGGGCAGGCGGGTGGCTGGGCACACAGAGTAACTGATGAATAGTTGATGAGCGGCTTCCGGGCAGAAAGTGCTGGCTGGGGTAAATCAATTCTCTCAGCTACTCAAACCTCCGGCCCCCAACAAATACACACACATGCAACATGCATGCATGCGCACGAACGTACACGCACACAGCGGCAATAAATCACAGAAACATGCTCTCTCTCATCCACTTACCTTAATCAATAACACTAGCTTAAATAGACTATAGATAAATGAATCGATATTCTGAAATGGCTACACTAAGTCACGATCACATAAAGTGACTACTGCGTCAGCTACTTTTAATAGGCACTAGAGCTGTACATACAGTACGATTAAATACAGTCACCTCTGACTCTAAAGGAACATATTGTGAGACATTCCACGCTGTGCTCACTTAGGTTGATTTAGATATTTGATTCAATATTTCCCTGGCTAGTTTGTGAAGGGAGGGACTGCAGCACAAGATAGCGGAGAATCACTGAATAATTCAAGAGGGAGGGTAAACTTCAGTTGCCTTCGGAAAGCAGCGGGAGACTGGCCAATTAGTCCCAGCAGCCTGGCCAATAAGCATCACACAACCATAGGACACTGACCAATCAGCTTCAAGCTACTGTTGGACATTGTCCAATCATTTCAGGCTGCTGGATGCAGCGAAAACAAAATGAAGGGAAACTAACAGGTAAACATATCCTCGTTACTGTGATAGAACTTCAAGGCTGTTGAAGGATCAGCATGATTGACAGCTATTCTAATGCACAGCTGGAGTTGGATGACTGAAGGTTTAGCCAAAAACACACACGTACACAGGCCTAACAAATGGCACATTCTCACACAAACACAACCCTTGGTAAAATCCTCTCTCTGTGTTGCCTTCCATTAACAATATACAGTATACCCCCCCCCCCCCCCAAAAAAAAGAGTAAATTGAATATTATTTTTCTAAAATAAATATATGTGTGATTGTGACAAGCAGCCAACAGCCAGTGAGGTAAGTTCTGTGGCTACAGCTGGATTGTACATGAACTTCAGGTTGGCTCTAGGGCGCAGTTTTGCTGTTGTGTAGACTAGTATTCAAATATGTGGGGCAGGGAAGAAAACAGCTTCACTGACATTCCAGCATGACTCAAATCACTTTTTGGTCTGTTTCCCCCTGGCTGCCAAGAATCCTGATCATATACTGCCTCTATGTGGTGAACGCAAGGCTTTCTTCATTGTCTGTTGAGAATGACTGAGTCGTGAAGATGAAAAGCATAGGTGAAACATGTCAGCTGTCATCAACAACCGTAAGGTAATTTCCTGTTTGTTAAACTGCTAAATATTGACCATATGGACCTGTTATTCTCGACTGCCATTAGCATGCTCTACATGGACATACAGTGCCTATAGAAAGTCTACATCCCCTTGAACTTTGTTTACATTTCGCTGCCTTAAAATGACTTGCAGATGTAAATCATTTTCATGACCATTTTATTAACTCTTAGGGCAACATAGAGTGCTTTTGGAAAAGTACCTTTGCCAAATCTGGACCTTTTCCACATTTTGCTACGTGACAGCCTTATTCTAAAATTGAATAAATTATTTTTTCCGAATCATCAATCTACACACAATACCCCATTCTGACAAAGCAAAAACTGTTTTTTAGAAATTTTGCGAAATTATAGAAAATTGAAATATAACATTTACATACAGTCGATGTCGGAAGTTTACAATCACCTTAGCCAAATACATTTCAACTCAGTTTATCACAATTCCTGACATTTAATCCTAGTAAAAATTCCCTGACTTAGGTCAGTTAGGATCACCACTTAATTTTAAGAAAGTGAAATGTCAGAATAACAGTTGAGAGAATGTTTTATTTCAGCTTTTATTTCTTTCATCACATTCCCAGTGGGTCAGAAATGTACATACACCCAATTAGTATTTGGTAACATTGACTTTAAATTGTTTAACTTGGATCAAAGGTTTTGGAAAGCCTTTCACAAGCTTCCCACAATAAGTTGGGTGAATTTTGGCCCATTCCTCCTGACATAGCTGGTGTAACTGAGTCAGGTTTGTATGCTTCCTTGCTCGCAAACACTTTTTCAGTTCTGCCCACAAATGTTCTATAGGATTGAGGTCAGGGCTTTGTGATGGCCACTCCAATACCTTGACTTGTTGTGCTTAAGCCATTTTGCCACAACTTTGGAAGTATGCTTGGGGTCATTGTCCATTTGGAAGACCTATTTTTGACTAAGCTTTAACTGATGTCTTGAGATGTTGCTTCAATATATCCAGATAATTTTCATCCCTCATAATGCCATCTATTTTGTGAAGTGCACCAGTCCCTCCTGCAGCAAAGCACCCACACAACATGATGCTGCCACCCCCGTGCTTCACGGTTGGGATGGTGTTATTCGGCTTGCAAGCCTCCCCCTTTATCCTCCAAACATTATGGCCAAACAGTTCTATTTTTGTTTCAACAGACCAGAGGACATTTCTCCAAAAAGTACAATCTTTGTCCCCATGTGCAGTTGCAAACCGTAGTCTGTCTTTTTTTATGGCGGTTTTGGAGCAGTGGCTTCTTCCTTGCTGAGCAGCCTTTCAAGTTATGTTGATATAGGACTCGTTTTACTGTGGAAATATATATTTGTGTACCTGTTTCCTCCAGCATCTTCACAAGGTCCTTTGCTGTTGTTCTGGGATTGATTTGCACTTTTCGTACCAAAGTACATTTATCTCTAGGAGACAGAACGCGTCTCCTTCCTGAGCGGTATGACAGCTGCGTGGTCCCATGGTGTTTATACTTGTGCACTATTGCTTGTACAGATGAATGTGGTACCTTCAGGCGTTTGGAAATTGCTCCCAAGGATGAACCAGACTTGTGGAGGTCTACAATTTTTTTTCTGAGGTCTTGGCTGATTTCTTTTGATTTTCCCATGATGTCAAGCAAAGAGACACTGAGTTTGAAGGTAGGCCTTGAAATACATCCACAGGTACATCTCCAATTGACTCGAATGATGTCAATTAGCCTATCAGAAGCTTCTAAAGCCATTACATTATTTTCGGAAATTTTCCAAGCTGTTTAAAGGCACAGTCAACTTAGTGTATGTGAACTTCTGACCCACAGGAATTGTGATACAGTGAGTTATAAGTGAAATAATCTGTCTGTAAACAATTGTTGGAAAAATGACTTGTGTCATGCACAAAGTAGATGTCCTAACCGACTTTCCAAAACCATAGTTTGTTAACATGGAATTTAGAGTGGTTGGAGTAGTTGAAAAATGTGTTTTAATGACTCCAACCTAAGTATATGTAAACTTTCGACTTCAACTGTAATTATTCAGACCCTTTACTCAGTACTTTTTTGAAGCACCTTTGGCAGTGATTACAGCCTTGAATCTTCTTAGGTATGATGCTACAAGCTTGGCACACCTGTATTTGGGGAGTTTCTTCCATTCTTCTCTGCAGATCCTCTCAAGCTCTGTATTTTTAGGTCTTTCCAGAGATGTTCGATCTGGTTCAAGTCCGGGCTCTGGCTGGGCCACTCAAGGACATTCAGACTTGTCCAGAAGCCACTCCTGCATTGTCTTGGCTGTGTGCTTAGGGTCTTTGTCGTGTTGGAAGGTGAACCTTCGGCCCAGTCTGAGGTCCTGAGCACTCTGGATCAAGTTTTCATCAAGGATCTCTCTGTACTTTGCTCTGTTCATCTTTCTCTCAATCCTGACTAGTCCCCCAGTCTCTGCCACTGAAAAATATCCCCACAGCATGATGCTACCACCACCACCAAGCTTCCGTCTGGCCACTCTACCATAATGGCCTGATTGGTGGAGTGCTGCATAGATAGTTGTCCTTCTGGAAGTGTTCTCCCATCTCCACAGAGGAACTCTAGAGCTCTGTCAGAGTGACTATCAGGTTCTTGGTCACCCCAATGACCAAGGCCCTTCTCTCCTGATTGCTCAGTTTGGCCGGGCGGCCAACTCTAGGAAGAGTCTTCCATTTAAGAATGGTGGAGGCCACTGTGTTCTTGGGGACCTTCAGTGCTGCAGACATTTTTTGGTACCCTTCCCCAGATCCATGCCTCAACACAATTCTGTCTCGGAGCTCTACGGACAATTCCTTGAACACATGGCTTGGTTTTCCTTTAACTTTTTACCTGGGCTTTGCTCTTTTCATATTTCATTTGATCCTAACAAACTCCCCAGTCCCTGCCGGTGACAAGCATACCCAAAACATGATGATGCCACCTTAATACGTAAAAATACAAAGGGATCAACAACATTGCATTCACTCCATATTACTGGCCTGCATGACAAAGTGAAAAGAAAGTAGCCCGTGTTTAAAATCCACTCCAAATCATCCATTGTGTTTGCAACAAGGCTCTTAAGTAATACTGCAAGACAACACAGCAAATAAAAACACTTTTTGGCCTAAATTAAAAACGACAGGGTTGGGTGAAATCCAATACAACAACAAAGAGTGAAACCCTCTCTATTTTCAAGTATTGCTGTGGTAGCATCATGTTATGGGCATGATTGTCATCGGCAGGGACTGGGGAGTTTGTCCGGATCAAAAGAACAAGGAAATGAGCAAAGGAGCATTCAACATAACAACTGTGATACATAAGAAGCTTACAATAATAAATCCAATACAGTCAAAGTGATAGTGAAGTGCTACGAGAGGCTGGTCACGGCCCACATCAAGGCCAGCAAGCCAGACACATTGGACCCACTCCAATTCGCCTAACACTGCAAAAGATCCACAGAAGACGCCATTTCCATCACTATTCATACCGTTCTAACACATCTGGACAAGAGGAGCTCCTATGTGAGAATTTGGTTTGTTGACTACAGTTCAGCAATCAACACAATTGTTCCATCCCAGCTCGACACCAAGCTCAGAGCCCTGAGTCTAGACACCACACCCTGCAGTTGGATCCTGTTCTTCCTGATGGGCAGACCCCAGGCTGTTAGGATTGGCAAAAACACCTCCTCCACACTGACTCTTAACTTCACTAGGGTAGGGGGCAACATTCGGAATTTTGGATGAAAAGTGTTCCCAAATTAAACTGCCTTCTACTCAGGCCCAGAAGATAGGATATGCATATAATTAGTATATTGGATAGAAAACACTCTAAAATAAGGCCTGTGAGTATAACAGAACTGATATGGCAGGCGAAAACCTGAGGAAAATCCAACCAGGAAGTACTATTATTTTGAAAGGCTATTTTTCCATTGAAAGCCTATCCAACATACAAAGACTTAGGACCCAGTTCGCGGTCTCTATGGCTTCCTCTACATGTGGCCAGTCTTTAGGCATCGTTTCAGTCTTTTACTTTGAAAAATTAGGGAGATACAGCACTTTCAATCAGTGGCCAGTGGAAATTTCCATTCATCAGCCATGCGCCTGATCGGGATGCGCCTTTCTTGTTTCTTCTTTCCTATTGACAAAGCTTTTGTCCGGTTGAAATATTATTGATTATTTATGACAAAAACAACCAGAGGATTGATTTTAAATATTGTTTGGCATGTTTCTACTAACTTTTATTGTACTTTTTAAAACTTTTCGTCTGTACTTAGTGCACGCGCCTTAAGCATTCGGATTACTGGACAAAACGCGCAAACAAAAAGTTATATTTTGGTTTCATCTGACCATATGACATTCTCCCAATCTTCTTCTGGATCATCCAAATGCTCTCTAGCAAACTTCAGACGGGCCTGGACATGTACTGGCTTAAGCAGGGGGACACGTCTGGCACTGCATGATTTGAGTCCCTGGCGGCGTAGTGTGTTACTGATGGTAGGCTTTGTTACTTTGGTCCCAGCTCTCTGCAGGTCATTCACTAGGTCCCCCCGTGTGGTTCTGGGATTTTTGCTCACCGTTCTTGTGATCATTTTGACCCCACGGGGTGAGATCTTGCGTGGAACCCCAGATCGAGGGAGATTATCCGTGGTCTTGTATGTCTTCCATTTCCTAATAATTGCTCCCACAGTTGATTTCTTCAAACCAAGCTGCTTACCTATTGCAGATTCAGTCTTCCCAGCCTGGTGCAGGTCTACAATTTTGTTTCTGGTGTCCTTTGACAGCTCTTTGGTCTTGGCCATAGTGGAGTTTGGAGTGTGACTGTTTGAGGTTGTGGACAGGTGTCTTTTATACTGATAACAAGTTCAAACAGGTGCCATTAATACAGGCAACGAGTGGAGGACAGAGGAGCCTCTTAAAGAAGAAGTTACAGGTCTGTGAGAGCCAGAAATCTTGCTTGTTTGTAGGTGACCAAATACTTATTTTCCACCATAATTTGCAAATAAATTAATTAAAAATCCAACAATGTGATTTTCTGGATTTTTTTCTCTCATTTTGTCTGTCATAGTTGAAGTGTACCTATGATGAAAATTACAGGCCTCTCTCATCTTTTTAAGTGGGAGAACTTGCACAATTGGTGGCTGACTAAATACTTTTTTGCCCCACTGTATATTGTGTAACATGAAGTCCTATGAGTGCCATCTGATGAAGATCATCAAAGGTTAGTGATTCATTTTATCTCTATTTCTGCTTTTTGTGACTGTCACGTTCTGATCTTAGTTCCTTTTTTATGTATTTGTGTTAGGTTGGTCAGGGTCGTGAGTTGGGGTGGGTAGTCTATGTTCTTTTTTCTATGTTATATTTCTATGTGTTTGGCCTAGTATGGTTCTCAATCAGAGGCAGGTGTCGTTCGTTGTCTCTGATTGAGAATCATACTTAGGTAGCCTGTTTTCCCCTCAGCCTATAGGGAGGAGGTAAGTGAACTGGCATTGTGATGTCATGACGACAACGGCAGCAAAAACAAAGGAGCTGATTGTTGACTTCAGGAAGCAAGAGAGGGAACATGCCCGATCCGCATCAACCGGACTGCAGTGGAGAGAGTCAGCAGTTTTAAGTTCCTCGTCGTCCACATCACCAAGGACTTGACATGGACTAACAACACCACCACTATTGTCAAGAGGGAGCAACAGTGTTTCCACTTCCTAAGGCTGTGGAAGAAATTTGGCATGCTGCCATGGGTCCTCTCCAAATACTACCGCTGCACCATCGAGAGCATCGAGACCGGTTGCCTCACAGCCTGGTACAGGAATCGCTCCACCCATGACCACAAGGCCCTTCAGCGGGTGGTGAAGACAGCCCTGTACATTACTGGGACCATGCTCTCACCCATCCAGGACATCTACTCAAAACGGTGCCTTAGGAAGGCCTCAAGGAAGGCCTCAAGGATCCCACACACCCCAGACACGAGCTGTTCTCTTCCTTATCGTCAGGCAGAGGGTATCGGAGCATGAGGTCTAATACCAACAGGCTCAGAGACAGTTTCTATCTACAAGCCATCAGACTGCTGAACACTTGAACTGGACTGACCACCTTCTCTTATTTTCCGCACCTTAGCACACATACACTCACGCACACACACACCCACACAGAAATACACACATCCACACACACACTACACACACATCACAACTGTTGCTACCAGACTTGCTATTATGATTAATACTGCACAATTTAAAAACTTGTCCCCCATCCCCCTTCCCCAAAACAAGTGTATATATTGGACTATAAATTGTGCCTTCCTGTATTATACTTATATTTAAATGTTTATTCTATTCTACTGAGCCATTTACTTTACGTTCGTATTCTAATCTTTTATTATTTCTTATTGTTGTTGCATTGTCGAGAAGAAACCTGCAAGGAAGCACTGACAACGGTGACAACGTTGAACTTGATATGGAATTACTACAACGACTTGTTGCGGCCTGGCAGCGGAAGCAACAAGTTAGAAATGACATAGCTCTGCCAATGGATTCATCTAAATATCTCATATCAGAATTCACTCAGCCACAGCATTGGCCTTTTGCGGGCTGTCTGAAGCATTGTGGCGATGAATTTTACAACTCGTCAATGACAAGTTATTATGGAAGCTTGGCCTAGCATCACTCTTTATCCCTCATAACCCCAGAAGCTCTCTGATCCCACTGGGCCTGGACACACACTCCGTCTCACCATGGACTCACAGAACTGCTGTGGTGATGGGAAATCGCTGTATATTTCACTAGAAACCAGGGATCATTACAGATATCATCTTTAGCCTTCACCACTGGTAGAAAACACGTCAGTGGCATCATCTATAAACAACCACTATCCATAAACAACCCCTGTGTTTTCATATGAACCCTGTCCGTCGGAGCTCTTACTGTGCCTTTGAACCTTTAAATACTCCATACCTTTAATCAAAGGTCAAAGCACTCCTTTGATGGTCTGGTTGGTACTCACTGACTATGGTTTCTTTTTGACTAATTCCATTACTAGTAATAGCTTGTGTGGCTCCACGTCTATCAGTCAATGTGAGTAAGTGTAATTGCATGAGCGATCCAGGAAGAGGAGAGAGAGAGACCATTGAAAATAGCCCTGCCCTCTTTTCCCGTAGCTTGTGGTCTAGCAGTCGTACATCTGGCTGGTGACAGAGCCCTAGAGAGTAGAGGAAAAAGGCAGCAAGGCTCAGTGTATAAATACATCACCCAGGGAACACACACACCACCCTACACAAACATTGATCATCATGTGTGACCTGAATCAATAACAACTCCTTTCTGAGGATCCCACTGCTAAGTCAGCCCCCAGTCCATCACACAGTGGCCTTTCTGACATCCGCAAACCCCTGTTGCCTTACAACTACAAACTTCAAAAAGTCTAAACTCCATTACTATGCAATTAATCTGCAAATAACGCAAATACTTAAATGCTATCGAATAATAACATGTCACAACAAGTTAATACATTGCTGTTACTAGTATACATTGTTACTGTACAAGTACAAGAGCAGCACAACAGCACTTTGTGACATCTGCTGATGTAAAAAGGGCTTTAAATAAATATATTTGATTTGATTTTGATTTGATTTGAATGTCCGCTACAGGTAGGTGATTTATAAGATCCTCCTGTATTGCTTGTGGTATTATACAAAAACAGCCCAGATGTGAGCACAGGCACTCTGTGTATGATCT
Source organism: Oncorhynchus clarkii lewisi (assembly GCF_045791955.1). Taxonomy (NCBI): domain Eukaryota; kingdom Metazoa; phylum Chordata; class Actinopteri; order Salmoniformes; family Salmonidae; genus Oncorhynchus; species Oncorhynchus clarkii. Next base: position 46,630,679 of record NC_092156.1, on the reverse strand, counting down.
GAAGCGATGGAACAACATCCCATCTATCCAGCAGTAAGGGAATTGGACAAAGAGATGCACCTGATGAAGCTGCTGCCTGCAGGCCTCCCAAACGGCAGCCAGGTACCAGTCTCTACCAACAGAGGGCCTCATCCCAACCTATCAAAATGTATTGATATTCTATTAACCCTAGTGGTCTTCACACTACAGTACCAGTAAAAAGTTTAGACACACCTACTCATTCAAGGGTTTTTCTTTATTTTGACTATTTTCTACATTGTAGAAACTATGAAATAACACGTGTAATCATGTAGCAACCAAAAAAGTGTTAATTAAACAAAAGAACAAGATTCTTCAAAGTAGCCACCATTTGCCTTGATGACAGCTTTGTACACTCTTGGCATTCTCTCAAACAGATTCATGGGGTAGTCACCTGGAATGCATTTCAATTAACAGGTGTGCCTTGTTAAAAGTTAATATGTGGATTTCTTTCCTTAATACATTTTAGCTAATCAGTTGTGTTGTGACAAGGTAAGGGTGGTATACAGAAGACAGCCCTATTTGGCGAAAGACCAAGTCCATATTAAATAAGCAAAGAGAAACAACAGTCCATCATTATTTAAGACATGAAAGTCAGTCAATCCTGAAAATGTCAAGAACTTTGAAAGTATCTTCAAGTGCAGTCGCAAAAAACATCGAGCGCTATGATAAAACTGGCTCTCATGAGGATCGCCACAGGAAAGGAAGACCCAGAGTTACCTCTGCTGCAGAGGAGAAGTTCATTAGACTTAACAGCCTCAGAAATTGCAGCCCAAATAAATGCTTCACAGAGTTCAAGTAACAGACACATCTCAACATCAACTGTTCAGAGGAGACTGCGTGCATCAGGCCTTTATGGGTGAATTGCTGCAAAGAAACCATTGCTAAAGGACACCAATAAGAAGAAGAGACTTGCTTGGGCCAAGAAAAACGAGCAATGGACATTATACAGGTGGAAATCTGTCCTTTGGTCTGACGAGTCCAAATATTTGATTTTTGATTCCAACCACTGTGTCTTTGTGAGATGCAGAGTAGGCGAACGGATGATCTCCGCATGTGTGGTTTCCAATATGAAGCATGGAGGAGGAAGTGTGATGGTGTGGGGGTGCTTTGCTGGTGGGACTATCATTTGTTTCTCTACAGGACAGTGACCCAACACACATCCAGGATGTGTAAGAGCTAATTGACCAGGAAGGAGAGTGATGGAGTGCAGCATCAGATGACCTGGCCTTCACAATTACCCGACCTCAACCCAATTGAGATGGTTTGGGATGAGTTGAACTGCAGGAAAAGCATCCAACAAGTGCTCAGCATATATGGGAACTCCTTCAAGACTGTTGGAAACCATTCCAGGTGAAGCTGGTTGAGAGAATGCCAAAAGTCTGCAAAGCTGTTGTCAAGGTAAAGGGTGGCTACTTTGAAGAATCTAAAATCTAAAATATATTTGGATTTGTTTAACACTTTTTTGGTGACTACATGATTCCATATGTGTAATTTAATAGTTGTGATGTCTTCACTATTATTCTACAATGTAGAAAATAGTAAAAAAATAAAGAAAAACCCTTGAATGAGTAGGTGTGTCCAAACTGTTGACTGTATACTGTATATCCTGACAACACTAACAATCTACCTCTAACCTCAGATTCCCATTGCAGTCATACCAATCCATAAAGCCTACCTGTTTGGATACCAGATCATATCTGTTCCTGATGTTATTTGTGTGTTGTGCCATGTAGCTGTGCTCTGTGCCAGAGTGCTCTCTCAGTTCACTGCTGTACAGAGCCATGGGCAAATCCATGCCTCCCACCTCACTGCAGCTGTGACCTGTCAGCAGTGGGAGTAGATACTTCCCTCCAGTGCCATACCAACACTATTTTGCAATTGTGTTCTTCTTCCTATCATATGTGCTGGTACTTATTTATGCAATGTTTGTCTGGATATGAAATGCATGCTATGCAGAAAGACAGCAAACATTCACACACGGAGTTACAGCCAAGGATAAGCACAGAGCAAAATCCCAAATAGAGACACACACACACACATACGACTCATACACAGACAAATACATAGGCTAGAGGGTGCTAATATGTAGGTCTCCTCCATGGGGTCTATGAGTAGACAAAAAGCTAGGGCCCCCCGCCACACTACGTGCAACTACAGTCTTTCAATCTAGGCTGAGCCATAAGGGACTGGCAAAAAATACTATTCTTATCCCAAAATGTAAGCTAAAAAGGCAGACGTGACATATTTTAAATCCCAGTCAGTCAGTGTGCCCGTGCTATACTTCTGTCTGACTGCCTGCCTGCCTAACCAGAGAGGAACAAAGTCAACCACTGCTACAACAGCCACTCCAACTGGAGCCTCCTATCAGATCTCAGAATGGTTCTAAGACAATCACATCAAATAAGAGCACAATAGTCTTATTAATACTATCTGAGCTACAGTTTGGTGCTGTACAAACTCCCTCGTCTTATTTAAAACCAAACTGCCAGCTCAAGGGGAAATGTATGTGAGAAATGTTCAGAAATAGCAACCCTCGGTCACTTTGGTAGAAACTGCAGTCCCTCCTTGTTAGTAGCATAATCCACCCATCAACCAATCAAGTGAGGAACAAGGTGTGCCTCATTCGAGCTGGAACAGAGAGATGCTGCTAAATGCTGAACCTGGCATGTCACAACTTTAACTCAAGACGGTCAACTTAAAATGTCCTCCTCCACAATGCAGCACCCAACCCCCGCTATAGTTTTAATGGCATGGCAATACATAATCTACATCAACATAAAGCTCTATATTCAGAAATCTTCATACGATTCCCATTTTCTCCAGTCTTAAGCTTAAACTGGATCTTAAACGTGCATGTTGCTAATATCCAGGAGCTGTAAGCTAGTGAATTGCATTTAGAACTGAAACCACCCTGCAAGTCACATGAGTAAGAGTATAAAACTACGGACCATTAAATTGACAGGTGTAGCTCCATTCCCGGTGGTATTATGAAGCAGTGGAGGCTGCTGAGGGGAGGACAGCTCCTAACAATGGCTGGAAAGGAGCAAATGGAATGGCATCAAACTCATGGAAACCATGTGTTTGATGTATTTTATACCATTCCGCTCCAGCCATTACCATGAGCCTGTCCTCCCCATTTCAGGGGCCACCAACCTCCTGTGATATGAAGATCCTTCGTGATTTGAGTCATCACAGTGAAAGGTTGTCAGGCTCATCCCATTTAGGCCTTCGGCAACTCTGCTGGGGCCAAAGAATCAGCAAGAGACAGCAACTATGGTAGGTTGCTGGCGCCAAAGAATCAGCACCATGGACAGGGGTTTAAGTTGTTATTTTGCCAGTCAGTGTCACAATTCGTTCTTGTAGCTGATACATTCGATGAGAGCATGACTCAGAAGAGCACCAGTCAGACTGACCACACATAGAAATGAGATAACTTCAATGAGGGGAAATTCAGCCATTTCCTCGAGGTCAAGGAAGTCGGGAGAGTCTGGTCTTATTTGATTCTGGCTGCACGTTGCTGTCTTACACATAGAGCATATGCAACAATACGTATGCTGCTCAAAACGTGGTAAGAAAGATCGAGCATTGTACATCCAATTGACCTATTTCTCTAGATGGCTGAGCCTAGTATCCTACTACCGCTTCTTTACTTTCGGGAACTGAACATAGAAGGTGAGAGCCATGGCCCATAAAAATGACAGCCCCTGCTTGTGCGAAAATCAATTTCACCCCCTGACCATAGCAGTTTGCTTCCTTAATACGCAGAGAGCAGCATAGTATGACGTTGATAGGGAAGTTGGCTACAGGTTCGATGCATCCTAACTTGTGTTGAGAGGGATCCACTCCCGGCACGGTTGCTCTGAAGGCCCAGAACACAAGCGCAAAGCAACCAGGGTGCCTCACCATAGATTTTCATGGAAATATGAAACATATTGAATTGACATGTAGCCTACTACTGCCACTTTAAGAAACGTTACCGTACGTATGCATTTGCAAATAATATTATAATTATTTTTTTGGCATGAAGGACAGATTTCCACGAGAATCAATATACACGTGTGTGCGTGCATGTGTATATGCGTGTTTATGTGTGTGCTCAGAGGCCTACTGCATCGAAACTCGCATTGATGCAACGCCTGCTGCACCGTGGGTAATTCATTTATCAATCAAATGATCCACGCCTTGCGTTTCTGAAATAAAAAAAATTAAAGTGTGTGTGTGTGTGTGTGTGTGTGTGTGTGTGTGTGTGTGTGTGTGTGTGTGTGTGTGTGTGTGTGTGTGTGTGTGTGTGTGTGTGTGTGTGTGTGTGTGTCAATGGCATCATGAAGCCTATTCATACCTCTAGCCTAAATGTTTCTATATTCGAATATTGCAGCAGAGATGCCCCATGGGCACCATTAACCATCTGTTACTCACTCTCAAACATTAAATCACTATTCCACATGTAGCTCGACATATTGACAGAGGAAGAACGTATGGCCAGTTGCAGCTACAGTCATAATCATTATATATTCGTTGCCAGGTTCGACTTCACTGGCAAGATTAAAGAATCAACTTACCGCAGTTGTCACACAATATCTTCCCAACATCTTTTTTTAGGTTCTTCCCACTAGTATCTAGGGGAGCATACGATGCCTTGAAAACCAAGGGATCCTCGGTTGGGTCCATGAAAAAAATGTACTTGTGATTCTTTATCACTGTGGTGCACGGAGCCTCCGATCCGAATTCCCCCACCGTTACGAGCTGCTCCCGTCCTAGACCCCCGCTGTTCCGCGGCCACACGTCCAGCACTTTGACACTCACACCGTACGGCTCCGCTGAGACGTTCAGAGGCGCGGACTGCACCTTGCCCTCGATCACCACAGCGGATTTGTAAGCCTGGTCCTGCAGGGAATTCAAACTCGGGGAGTAGCAGGCGAAGGAGACCCCGATGACCAGCATGGATAAATGTACTGAATCAAGCCTCATGCCGCCTGCTTTGGCTCGGTGGTGGCTGATCGCGTTGCGGCAGGGCTCTCTGGGCTGCGGGGCGATGGCGGTGGAGCTGGGTGGAAGGAAGAGACAGCAAATAGGCTCCAGTAGCACGGCGGCGCGGCAGACCTTGCGTAAGTGTCCATGCCATCGGGATCCGCTGTTTTTTCCAATAATTTTGCAATGTGGAAATACCAGCTAGGAACCGGAAACCGCGTAATGAGGCTGGGTTTAAAATCCCATCACTGCATTCTGCTAAAAACACATTCTAAAATGCAAGGGATTCATGGATTCTCCCCATCAGAAGATGCTCCTATGCTGCCATAGTAGCCTATCCGCAAGACGACGCCAGTCTATCTTTGCCCAAAAATTGCAGTGGTCGGGTGGGCGCCGTGCTCAGCACTGATGGTTTTCTTTATCATTCGCCGCAGAGAAAATACGCCAAATGCTGCAGTGAACAATTCGTTTTATAGTCCACATGCAAAAAAATGCATACGATTCATGCCCCTAACGAAACAGTGTTTTGTTCCACGGGTAATAAACCGCCTTTTCCCACTGCCCTGTCTCTCTCCGCCTCCCCCACTTACCAGAGACGGAGAGAAATATGTCGATTGCGAAGGGCTCCACCACAAAAAGGATATTTAAGATTGGAGCGCTATGATATAGCCTACCCCGACACCAAAGCTCGGTCACCACACTCCCCCAAACGCCGACAAAATGACAATCACTTCATGCTCTTCCCCATCACCAAACGGTTTCACGTTCAAATGTAATAATGAAATAAAACAGAAAAATGCATCACGCGTCCCGTTTTCAAATTGCGTATTACAGTGGGCATAGGCCTATCCCTCAGAAGAAAAATATATATAAAAGATCGCTTGAAAAAGCAGCTGCAGTCAGTTCAGCAGATAGAAAGGGGTTTTGTCTGCGATGACTAACGCAGTGAAAGCGCGATTCAAAGCCTCAGATTCTTAAACATACTGTTTTTAATGAGTTTTGCGTCTCATTCCATTATGAAGTCATGCCCTTGTCTTCGGGCCACATTCGTCGTTCTGCCTCTGAAAAGAAAACAGATGCTGAGGCGCTGCATCAAAGCCATACAACTAAAAACAGCTGCGAACGGGCTTTAAAGACAGGAGAACACACAGCTATCTGCCATGCATGGACAGACTCTGGGTGCATATTCAAATATTGTTGTGTGGGTTGTCAATGAGACATGTGTAATGGCATGGAGAGAACATATGAAATGGGAATTGATTATATATAGCCTACACATTCAGATGAGACATAATGTTCGTCTCGTTTGAAGTGAATATGTCAACTAAGTTAAAGGTCAATATTATGTTGGGCTTCATTTGAATGCGGAGAAAACCACTGGACATGAAGCTGAATGCTTTCACGAAGGGCGACATCTGTTGACCAACAAACGTTCCCCAGAGCAGGTGAGGAACGTGAGGTCATATTCTGAAATGCTCGCCTCGAATGTGACCATTGTTTTAGCATCAGACTCAATAAAGACAGAGAACAAAAACAGACAGACGGATATTAGCAACACACCTTAAAACATGCAGGAGGTTGACTAAAAACATCGAAGGAAAACGTCTCCCCAGCCTCCCCACTGGGCACACACTGGTTGAATCAACGTTGTTTCCATGTAATTTCAATGAAATTACGTTGAACCAACGTGGAATAGACGTTGAAATTATGTCTGTGCCCAAGTGGGCAAGTCTGTCTTTCATATCGCCCCATTCATCCTTCAGAAACTCTCATACACACCATTGACAAAGTTTGACACAGGTTCTACAACAAATATGCCAACGAACGAAAGGGCTAGATGAGCATCAGAAATGGCCCATGAGTATCACATGGAATGCACGAGATAGGAGAGCAGGGTGGCGCTGTCCATGGTGCTGAAACCGCACCCCGTCCAACTGGAGATGCAATTTACCTGCACTTTCAAGAGGCTCTTAGAAGTGGTCTCTTCAGTTGTTGTCTTATATATTTAATATACCAATTAAAATACATTTCCCTTGCCATTTAAATGTAACCACCACCCAGAATAGACTTACATTAAACCGCCCGTGTAGGCTAATTAACTTTGTCATATGACAAATCTAGGAAAATAATATAAGGAGTGGATGTCTCTGACTTTCAGGATAAACAGGTAGGTTTTATCTTACGATCAACTAAAGAGAACCTACAACCTCACCCCCAACTTACGATACCATCCTTTATTTTACCCCAGAAGAGCAAATTACACATCTAGGCCTACAAGGTTTTCAAATCATACAAATGTGTACAATTAATTAAAAAGGTGTGTTCAATGATTTACGATGTGTATTGTTTCCGATTAAACTGACCTAAGGACTAAATGCCTTTTGAAGTGGAGGGATCGATTTGGTATAAGAAGCAACACCAGCTTGTGGTTCTCTTCAGACATGTGTCGAGAAAGTATTAGCGGGTTTGAGAAATCTTAAACTGCAATTTCTAAAGAAAAACAGTGCGAGGCGCACGCCTCTTGCAGTTCACCCAGTAACTGAGCGTGCTGACATCATAGGACAAGCGTGCGGCGTTAAACTTGTAGGCTACGTGCGTCCCTCTCCATGCCACGACTCGCTGTTTCTTTCCATCTTGTGAAGCGGCGAATCAGTGAGGCAGCACCACTGTATAGTGTTGACAGTAGGACTACAAGGAGTTATTCACCTTTTAATTGTTCGTGTCTGTCTGCTACGAGACTACGCCGAAGCTGTTCAGGCGCTCTGCCTGCAGACTAAGCGGGGTAAGATATGCCTGTCCTTGTTGCACGTTAATAGGTCTGTGACGATGGGAAGAGGACGTCGGGTTTATTTACATGTCATTGGGTTCATTACTGCAATCATCTCACTTAATCGGTGCCCTCGGTTTGCAAGCGATTCCCCTCAGCAGTGGACATTCGGCAGCCTTAACATGATGGACGAGGTTTCCGATCATATCGAAAGTGTTGCCAATCAAGCCATGTTGACTACCGGCACTGCAGTGAATCGACAGCATCGTATAAGACATGTCTGCAGAAGCCTATGGAGACTGACAACTTACATAGCGCACCTCGGGTTTGAGTCATACATTCTTAGAAGAGAAGGTGATATCTAGCACCTAAAATGGTTCTTCGGCTGTACCCAAAGGAGAACCCTTTGTGGTAAATTCTTTTGAATTGAATCACTTTTTGACAGCACCCCTTTTGGTTTGAACAAACCCTTCCATACACTGTAGAAGGGCTCAGAAAGTTACCTGAATGCCAAAACATTCAAGAGATAAAGGTGCTCAAAGTTGACCTGTTTTGCATACCCAACCATACCATCCCATCCCAATGGGCACAGACGTCAATTCAACGTAATTTCATTGAAATGACGTGTAAACAACGTTGATCCCCACCTTGAGTGTGCCCAGTGGGAAGAGGCATCCATGTCTTCATCACTGGAAAATATAAATAGTTGAGATGTATATAATTTAAAGGCTTACATACAGGGTTGTTAAACTTTATTATTTCGAGGAAAAAAGTTTAATAGAAAATGTGAATTTTTTTACATTTTACCTTTCACGTCAATTTGACCCATCTAAGAACTCGTAAATATTCGTTTATGTTGTAGCTTAGAGCCTATTTTACACCATTCTGAGGTTTTGTGTTGTGCCCGCCACCGTTTAAGGGTGGGTGTCATGTTTTGGCTGATAAATGAATTAAAATTTGAATAACATTGAACTGTCAACTTTCAAATGGTACCACGAAGATGGTTGACGGTCCACACATCAGAGAATGTTGACCTGAATGGGAATATCTGTTTTAAATTATACCGTCAGTCCTCCATGGGAAACCTATTCAAATAATATAAATATAGATAATAAATGGTAATGTCTATTCTATGTTGACATTCAACGTGGGTGGACCAGCGGCCAATATTTATGGTAGTAATTAGAAGTAAACATTTCAACACAATTTACATCTTAATAGTGTAACTTACATGCTAAATTCAGTGGTCTGAAGAGAGAGAATTCATAGAAGGGACCTATTTCTATGATTTGAAATGTATTCAAGAGCATGTTGAGTCCCAACAGATGGCGGGAACACAAAATCCTCAGAGGATGTAAAGTAGGCTCTAAGCTAAAACGTATGTGAATATGAAAAAGATCTGCCTTTACACGTTTTTAGATAATTTACTTTAAAAATGTTAAAAATGTACGAATAAAAAAATTAATCTAGAAATTATTACATATTTTGACAGCACTGTTTGTAAGCTTTTAAATGATATCAAAACTCAACTGTTTATCTTTTCCAGTGAGGAAGATATGGATGTCTCATGGTATGGTGCATGAGATATGCAAAATGGGTCAACTATGAGCACCTTTATTTCCTGAATGTCATGACCGTAAGGTCTACAAAGTCACATTCAAACCACTTCTTCGATGGGCAAACATGTATGGAGAGTTGTGTTTAAATCAAAAAGGATGGTGACAAAAAAGTGCTTCAATTCAAATGGATTTGCCCTTCGAAGAACCATTTATGGTTCCAAGTAGAACCCTTTCCACAGAGGGCTCTACATGGAACCCAAAATGGCTCTACATGGAACCAAAAAGGGTTCTCATATGGGGACAGACGAATAACTGTTTTGGAACCCTTTCTTTTAAGAGTGTAGCTTAGGTTACCTCTACAACAAACAGGCTATTTTACCTCCAGAAATGACAATGTTGTCACATGGATTCACAGCCCTGTAGCCTAGTCAGTGTTTTCTGCATCATCCTTTGGCAATCCTTTTACTGACATGACACCTTTTTGAAGTGTTTTATGAGATCGCTGGACATGTTCTAGAGCCCTCAAACTCAACTCTGGACCTTGAAGCCAGTTCAACTGCTTTTCCCCCATTGTTCACCTCCTAATCAGGGACTGGTTAAGACCTGGTTCACCATCTGGGTGCAATTCACTATCAGGTAGAACAGAAAACCAGCAGGCTCCGGACCTCGTAGGGTGAGAGTTGAGTACCGCTTGTTCTAGAGTATTCAAACTTTGCTTTTGATCGTGTGTGTTTTGGAATAAGCATCCTGGGCCAAATGAGCCAAAAGATCAAAGAATGTGTATGAACTGATCATTACCTTCTCTAATATCGACAAATGATCCAAAACGAACACACAAAATAAAACGTACATATGCCAGCATATGAAAATGCAAATGTGACTCCAGGGAAGGTGGGACAAACTTTTCAAACTGCATTTTAGAGATGTTTTACTTCATGAAACATGCATGTATATCGCCTTCAGACTTAATTAGTATAATATTTGCTACTGAGTGAGAAAAGGCAGAACATTCCTCTATTTTCAGAGGTGGATCTGTTTTCTGTGTTTTTCTGCTTCTTTCACCCTTGTGCCCATGAAGATAAGTCATCCTGTTGTGGGGATGGTCAAAAGCATGAATCCAAATAATAACATATCAAGGGACCATTGAACCAATGTTCTTGTCCAATACAGTTCAACATCTTTGGACTCATGAAGAAGACAAGTTAAGAAAAATAATTTCGCCCATGAGAACATTCTTATGACAAGTGGAAGTAGAACACCAACCTAATACTTCAAGAAGAGTGTGTGTGTGTGTGTGTGTGTGTGTGTGAGAGAGAGAGGAAAAAGCTGCCATGCCAAAGGAGGATGCACAAAATACAAACTTAGGGGAAAATAAATAAAACCTGAATGTTCTTAAACTCTTGTTGGCTCAGTACAAAAATCAGCTACACATTTTCATCTTACCTTAGCACAACATAGTCTGATGTGTGAATCCCAAACGAGGCAGTGGGATAACTTAGTCGAAGGATAGAATCACATACAATAAATAAAAAATGCTGTGACCAAATTCTCATCAGGCCTCTGCACTGATGGACGATGGAGAGAGAAGCTAGACACGATCATACATCCATGGAATTATATTGTTGTTATATAACTTGCCTATAGATCGGAGCAGTTCTCTACGAACGTTTTCTGGGTCCTATTAAGTTGCAAATGAGAATGAAGCAATACAACAGTGTTTTTCAGCAACATCATGACCGTTTCCTTTTCGATATAAGTTTCCCTTCGGTCCACTTCTTAAAACATTGAACGTATACAATATCACCTTTCACTTAGACCTTTGAGTCTTGTTGACACATTTGTAAACAATTTGTAGGCTAAACTTGGTGTCTCAGATAGGCCTATCAATTTTTTTCCAACAAATGTCCCGTAATATACTCTTACCTTTCTCGAGCAACAGTGACAATTTTCATTTAATAGGGCTATTTTCCACTTTCACAAATAAATGAATAGTTACACAAAATCTGTCCAGCAATGTGGAAAAAAATAACCAATGTATTTGGGCTGTATGAAGCCAAATGAAAAACACTTTAAAGCAAAATCTATTCAGGAATAATACTCTTTTCACTGTGATGACACAAGACCAGCGAAGCAACTGCAATCATTTTTGTTAACTAAACCATTACAAATCGGCTACATTAAGGTGCATCTACCGCTCGTGTCAACGTCACTTTTAAAATGAAAATATTTCTCTCGTTGACAATAGGTCTACAGTGCTCAGACACCCAGGTTTCAGTTTTCAAATGAATTGTGTCAGAGTAGGCTACAGGCCTATAGTTCCCACTGGCATTCAGGTATGTATTGCCAAAATGATCATTTCCGGAACGATCAATGTATATCATTCGATGGCCTGCATGTGGGCTAGACTAGAAAATGGAAGTATTGAATCTGTTTATTTCTTGATAGATTTTCGGTAGTTCCATAGGCCTGAAAGAGGGAATAAAGCCAGCGCATGAGACACCATATTTGCAATTTCCTCCTTCCTCGGGTGAACATCAACATCCTGCATATCAAACGAAGATACGCGTGGTCATATATTAACGTATTAAATTACATCTGAATAAGAAGGAACTTAACAATCAAATTAGCATCTTATATATCAATCAATTTAATTCCTTCCAATTGTTTTTGTCCCATAATAGTTACACTTATTTGTATGCGTGTTCTTCTATGCACGTTAATTTTATTGCAACGATAATCGCTATTACTTTAGCATTTTCGGGGGGGACAAATACACAGTTTAACACTTCCCTTACACGTTGACAATGGCAATAGCTATTTTTCACCAATGATGCATCCATTAAAAAGGAACGTACATTTAAAGTTGAAATACAATAGAAAATAACATTATTCAGCAAACATAATTATGTAGGATTAAACATTTTTATTCGATTACACACGACATATTGTTACTTTTGTTTCAAAAAAACATGCTATTTTACATAGGCTAACGATGGACTAGATATAATTGCACATTTTTTAATTCCCAAAAGTTAGAAGACAATTAGCCTGTAAATAGATGCGTTATTTGGATAACATCCGAAAAACACAATTCTGAAGGCTGTTCATTTGGACGGATGGATTTAATTTTACGACGAGGATAATAATAAGCTAATTAATAGGCTATAGGCCTACATATCTAGTTTTTGTCTACCAGTTTAAGTACTTCCATTCAAAAAAATTAAAAATAATGTTGTAATGTCAATTATCATATTTAAATATGTAAATTTGACATGTTAAGTTGAATTAAAATATAAACAAAATGAACGAAGTGATTTGTGCAGTTTGGAGCTCGTGAGATCAGACCTATTATTTTCGTATTCAATCAAGATAATTGGCTTTAATTTACCCCCCAAAAAATCATCAGATCAATGTAGACCTAGGCCTAAGGATCTGAGAATCGAGTATGTATCACAAAAGTGCACAATCATGACATGTAGCCCATATTCTAGTAGGCCTAACAAATACTCTATTTGGTAGACCTGCTCTCTATTTGGTAGGCCTGCTCTCTATTTGGTAGGCCTAACGAAAACGAATGGTAACGGTCCTCTAAGTAGACTACATAGACAGGAGTATGAAATAAAGACTCACCCTATCACCATGACTGCGTGTCTGTCTAGGCTTAAATTGAATCATATCATCCCAAGGTCGAAACAGGAAAGGTTGGTAAGGACAACTGTACATACAAAGGAAAATAAATAAGCCAAACCGAGACACTTAAATCAACAGACCGTTTTATTAAACCTAGCAGCGGTAGGATTCGTGGTCTTTCTTTTAGGCCATTAGCGACCTGTGCCTGTGCAGACAATGTTCTTGTATTTAGTTTCCAAATGGGGGTTTCTCTCACAATACTTGAAATAAAGAAGCGGCACAGGTTTCCGAATCGAGGCTTTCGGATGGTAACAGTGAAGGTCAATTAGTAGGCCTACATTGGATAGACTAACAAGACGTGAAATATAATTGGTGTGAAACCCAATAGCTAAGTATAATAGATGGTGCAGGGTATTTGCACGCCGCACGTGCAACCCTAATGCATGTAGCCTAATGTAAAATGTTGCCTCGAATGTGAGCCTCTGGATTGAAGCCACCATAAACTGTCAGCATTCTATGTATGGCTTGTGGGAAACAGAGTTCTTAGTTTTTATTTCACCCCTGCTTTGACACCATCTTTTCCCATTTCATCATAAAAACATAGCCAGGCATACACACAACACATTCGCAAACATAACAGACAATACCAAACAGTGCCGTAACCTAGTAATAACCCCTTATTGAGGAATAATAGAGCTAAATGTTTTTCCATTGGCAAAGGTAAGCCATTTTTACGCGGTAATGTTTTACGCAGACGATTCAAGTAAAGTACGAAGTATTACTGCACTTCTGGATTGCACTTCATCCAATTTTATAGTAAAAAATAATAACTTCGATTTCAGTTTTGAAGTGGTAAGCTTGCATTACACAGAATAGCCTGTGCATTTAAACGGTGATGAAAATAGTCTATTCCTGTATTAATGCGCCACGATTGTATTTAGGCCTAAAGGATAATATAGAATTTCCACTTTGAGGCCGTCTAGGTAGATATTCTTCTTGTATTTCCCTCTGTGTAGATCTCGCGAGAGTGGTGGCGTGGCTGGCTGACTGTGGGGTTGCAGTAGACAGAGGGAGAAGGCAGGCAGGCAGCATCATGGCGGACAGAGACAGTGGAAGTGAGCAGGGAGGAGCAGCCACGGGCCCGGGCGTCGGTTCCATGCACCCAGTGACAGGAGGGGCGGGCTCGGCTTCCGGGCTGCAGCACGAGACGCAAGAGCTGGCGTCGAAACGGGTTGACATTCAAAACAAACGTTTCTACCTGGACGTGAAGCAGAACGCAAAAGGCCGCTTCTTGAAGATAGCCGAAGTCGGGGCCGGGGGAAACAAGAGCCGCCTCACTCTCTCCATGTCAGTGGCAGTAGAGTTCCGTGACTACTTAGGGGACTTCATCGAACATTATGCCCAATTAGGTCCTAGCAATCCGGACATCGCACAGGATGAGCCGAGGCGAGCACTTAAAAGCGAATTCTTGGTTCGGGAGAATCGGAAGTACTACATGGATCTGAAAGAGAACCAGAGAGGCCGGTTTCTGAGGATTCGACAGACGGTGAACCGGGGGCCCGGTTTGGGATCCACGCAAGGCCAGACGATTGCTCTTCCTGCCCAGGGACTTATTGAGTTTCGTGACGCTTTGGCTAAACTCATTGACGACTACGGAGTAGATGACGAACCTGCGGAGTTGCCCGAAGGGACCTCCTTGACAGTGGACAACAAACGCTTTTTCTTCGACGTGGGCTCCAATAAGTACGGAGTGTTCATGAGGGTAAGTGAGGTGAAGCCAACATACCGCAACTCTATCACGGTGCCCTACAAAGTGTGGTCCAAGTTTGGGAATACGTTCTGTAAATACGCGGAGGAGATGAAGAAGATCCAAGAGAAACAGCGGGAGAAAAGGGCATGTGAGATGCAACAGCAAGAGGAGACGCATGCTGATGATGCGGACGAGGATTGATATAGCGCAAAAACATGCACACAAAAAAAGTCATCAAAATAACAAAAAGAGAAATTATAATAAACTTTACTGTAAAAAGAAAGAGATCTAAAGATTTAACTGTAATTGTTTAACTCCAAGGGAGCACCACCCACAAAAAAGAAACCTACACAAACTGACAGTTATGACATGTTGTCACCCATCGCTGGATGTTACCCACTTACCCACCATTAATACAGTAAGCGGCTGCTAAACAAAGTAATAACATTATATATGAACCGTGTTTCCTACTTGATGACAGATGATAAAGAACTGAGTGTTTATTTCCCTTATTAACCAATAACTTTTGTACACGTTAAAGCTATTATAAAAAGTGTTTGCAATTTTCAAATGGAATTATTGCCGAGTTATAGAAAGTCCTTTTCATGTGAGCTAATGACTTCAGCACAAATCAGATATTTTAGTTGTTTTTATTTTTTAACCAAAATGTAAAACCCTTTTTTTAACCTTTTTAAAGGGTTGTCATTGTGTACTTGCCACCCTATTTACCTTTACCTGTGAGTAGAGATGTGTTTACACAAATCATACATGTATGAGGGCTAGGCCTGCATAGGAATTTTGTTTCGATGTCATGCAGTCTGAAAAAGGTACAGAGGCAATGTCATGCAAGGGAAAAGTGGTCACTCTTTTGTGCAATGCATTGCATCAAACTCGGAACACATTGAACTGGTCAATGGAACTCGACATGAATACCTTCAAAAGGATTATTACTGTTGTAACTTCTATTTGAAATTGAAATTGTTGTCATGCGGATTGGTACACTATAGACTACCTTTGTGTCTCGTTGTCATGCGGTGTGTTTAAAAAAAATATATATATAAAAAAAAAGGTACTTGTCTTAGATTAAGTGCAGTGACAACATGCAGCAAATGACATGACAAGTGCTCGAGAACAGCACATGTGTAATATAGAGCACTCAACCCTGCTAGCACCGCCGAATTGGCTTCATGGTCTATTGAGTGCTAAGACGAAAAAGTAAAGCATGGTTTTGTGAATCTGAAATGTACGTCAATGTCAGCACTTATGGAACAGAGGTTTTCTGTTTGGGGAATTTGACTCACAAAAGGAACAGAAAATATCAGTCAACCAATAGGATGCCAAGGTGCCAATGAGTGTTATTGCTGCATGTTTACCTGTACAACGCCGAATGTTGGTTTTCCAACATAGTGGCTCAAGGACCTCTCTCCAAGCTGGTTTTCATCCCTGCCAATGCTCAACTCTTTAGCTTGAATGCTGGTATGACTCTGGATATCTCATCGAGTTTTATAAGCCGTGTTAGTTGTTTCCAAAGAAACGGACAATAATCAGACCATGACAAATTGACCTTAGTATTCCGTGAAAAGATCACTTGGCAGATTGAATGGAGTGAAAAGCAGCAGGCCTAACTATCTTTGAGCCCCCCTGGTTGGAGCTACTGGTATTACTGATACCCAAATGGGTGCGTCCTCTTCAACATATAAACAACCCGGTGCCTTACACACCCCGCATGCTTACATGCTGGCCTGGTGCTTTGGATCATGACTTGGTTTCTTTTGTCCCCCCATATATTGCCCCCCCCCCCCCCCATGCCACAGCATAACTCGTGGTGCTAAAGGGTTCGCTAAGAACCCTAAAGTAAAGGGGCAGATTACTAAGCGTTTTCTGCGACCTTCCCCCCCCAACCTCTCCCGTCCCCAAGCCGCCCAGGTATCGGCCTACATGTAAGCATGGAAGGGGGTGGTCACCTAGAAGACGATGCGGAGGAACCTGCTCTTCACAGGCCCAAGCCCGGTGAGGTGGTCGCGGAAAGCAGTGGCTGATTGGAAACATCACTGTGGACTGGATTCAGAACGCTTGTTGGAGCCCCCCTTTGTGATATTTTCTGTGTGTAGTTCTACGACTTGGGCAGTAATGTGTAATTTGTAAGTTGCTAAAGACCTCAATTACAGGGGAGTAGTAAGCATGTCTTATTTTGTTTTAGTTTTTAGTTTGAACTTTTCAATGTTATTCCACATTATTTGTAATTTTGAATGTTTTTTTCTGCTCACAGAGGATATTTTATTTTTTATTTTCAGTGCAACATTTCATTACTGTGTGCAATATCCTATGTGCCAATGGTGGCAATATATGTATATCAATTAAATATATGATTAATATTTGAAAGCATGTGGCTGAATTCCATGTTTATTTCTCTTCAAGGTTTTACATGCCTTTATCTGCACTTAAAAGTCTGGGAGGAGAAATCAATCTTAGCAAAGCAAAGCTTAACTCTGCCCGATGAGGGGCACAACCAACGCCATAACATTCACACTAACTAACATGCTAAGGATGAGGAATAGTGTTGTCTGTCTCATGGGCCTCTATCATCTCTCCCTCTGGCTTGGGAAGAGTGAAGTGATGGCCTGAGCTGGTTGTAGGGGCTGAGAATATATGTTGAGTTTGGGTGAAAAGGAGAAGTAGCATGCAGCCATGTTTCCTGATTTGCTTTAAAATGGTGCTTTGGTACCAGTACGATACTTATGAAGGTGTGTGGTTATCTCCTGTCTTCAGCGGTTGTTTGTAGCACATTGCTTTCCTAACTGGATGGAATGTCTGACCAATAATTTGGTAGAAATGATATTTTTCTTCTCTCTTACGTTGCTTCCCTTTTTTAAAGAGGATTATGGGTTTAACTCATTCGGTGGTGATGCATGGAATATCATTTTATGTACATTTTTACCCATTTGAATACAGTTTTTAAGACATTTTTAATCCACCCACATCGGACAAATGTATCTTGAAGATGTATGTGCTTTTTCCTCAGGATGTTCTCTCCTGTAAGATAGCAACGTAGGACTGCCAAACTGGGCAGTTCTTTTTTTTTACTCGCTGTCTATTTGGGTTATGGATATTGGTAACCTCCAGAAACACTACAGCTCTTCCATCAGATAATACTGTATCATGTCGCCTATTTCATGTTTGTGATTTATTGACTTACTATGTCCAAATTGGTTATATGGTCGGCAGTGCTTTTTTTGATATGCACTTTTGTGTTTGATCCTAGAAGGATTCTGTCTTTTTTAGTTTTGCCAAACAAGGGCTTAGACACTAACACTCACAGCTCAGCGTTCTACCACCTTGTGTGAGGCAGCTCGTTGGGTCTTATGTTTCCCATGTCATGAGCTCACAGCTTCACACTGTAACCACCTGATTTGACTGCAAATACTGTATGTCAAAGCCCTAACAGTCTGCATATAACTCAAATGTGCGTGCGGACCTCCCATTGACATCAATGTGCGATTTGAAGTCCAAAGGGTGCATAAATCTATAGATGTTTGTCACTGCTGGACTACTAGAGCAACCACCACCTGCACTGCCAGTGGAGAGACTAAAATATGCTACTGATTTCATATTTTTAGAGTTATGAGAAGCTTCAGGACTAGCAATGATTATGTATTATAAAACACCACTTCAAAAGAAAGGGCATCACAAGGTTATGATTACTCTTTTACAATCCCCAGTGTTTAAGACGGTTTGTTCAAGATCTTCACTACTTGTGTATGTTCGCATTTGACGCAGGCTACCCATGGACATCCGAGCTCGAAGGTCAAGCACATTCCTTTCTGGCTGGTGTTAGAAAAGAAGGAGACCTGCTATTTAAGATGCAAAGGCAATGTGAACGTTGAAATATAATGCAAAGAAAGGTACGGGTCACAGGAGGTTGGTAGCACCTTAATTGGGGAGGATGGGCTTGTGGTAATGGCTGGAGTGAAATTAATGGAATGGTATCAAATACACCAACACACAGTTTCCACGTGTTTGAGGCCATTCGCTCCGTTCCAGCCATTATTATGAGTTGTCCTGCCTTCAGCAGCCTGCACTGGTACAGGTATGCATTTACATTGCCTGCCCAGTATGTTTAGTCAAATTCATTATTCATAGACCCAAATTGGCCATGTGGCCTACTTTTAGGAGGGCTAACTCAGCACTGCTACAGTGGCAATATATATGATTCTTACGATGACAAATTCATTCAAGTCTACTGCAGTATACTACAGAGTAATACATGTTGTATGTTGTGCTGGCACTAGTCAGCTTTTGGCCAGCATGTGTCTCTATCTAACCAATCCACAATCTTCATATCTCGTGTCTGGTGACTCACTCTTTTGAACCAATTGGTATCAGAAGTGCAAGGAGGCCATTGAAGTGTCCCATCGGGACAGCACGATGGACTTGTGGAGACATGCTCAGTACAGCAGTGACCTCGAAAAGACAAGAGGCCAGAGCCTCTATGTTTAATGTTTAAGCTGTCGGACTCACAGCCACATGGACCTGCCCGGGTGCAACTCCCAATCTGGCTACCTCCACATTTCCTACAATATCATAAGGACAAATGGAAATTGTAGATGAATTGCAAAGCCTTGCCCTTATCATAACTCAAATTCAACTGCATCAAAAATAGTCATTCCACGTCCCTTTTTGCTGGGTGAGGGAAATGAACCAATGCTGCCCAAACGCTCAGTCTTAACGCAAATATGCCTCGCTTGCGATACGGTTTTGGAAACAATTGGAATTTAACTTTCATATGAGCGGAAATAATGGTGAATGAAATGGTCCAATCGAAATGCAATCGCAAGGTGAGAGGATGTGTCGTAACAAATTATATGTATTAACCCTAGATGCCTGACAGGGGGTGCTGTTTTCAAGCCAACATGCAGCGCAGCCATTTTGGTAGCTATAGAATAGTGTTAATTTTGGCACTGTTTTTTAGATTTTGTCTTAGTCATTTTGACTAAAATATCATTCATTCTTAGTCACATTTGTCATTTGAATAATAATTTAGTCATTTGCATCAACTAAATGCCCTTTCATTTTATTCACATTACATTTGTATTCCCTCATTAACCTATAGTAAACATAAATCACTGAATTCCATGTGCACAAACATACTTTACCTTGTCTTACCAACATATTAACTATAATTCCTATAATAATATATCCTATTCTCTTCCCAACAGCAGAAATATGACAAACAGTAGCTATGTTTCCATCCAATTGGCAACAGATTTTCATGCAAATATTCTAAAATATCAGCATTTTCCTACCAGAGATGTGTTTCCATCAAATTGACTTGTTGAGGATAAGTCTGTGCGTGATGACGTAGGGCACATAAAAATAACTTTTGCAGTTGAATTCCCATGTGTTGAATACAAAATAGAAGTTAAATGGGTTTCCATCGGATTCTCAACTCTACTGATGGTTTTGTCAAAAACAAAAAATTGCGTTATATAGCAAATGGGTCCACTCTGGTATTGGCACGTGCGCTTTAGCCAAAAACTCCAGATACTGCGAGGTAATTGTTTACATGACGAGATTAATATGGACAAAACAGCTAGATTAACTGAATTTGTCAAACGGCAGCCAAGCATCAATCATCATGTCACCAGAATAATACCTTCGATATTTATTGGAAAGGTGCATCAAGCTTATCAAGTTGCTTGCACTTTCACCACCCTGTTATTCAATTCATAATTTGGTTCATCTGCCTAATAAACCGCATGCTTTCCCGAGTCGTAGCGGGAGGACCACACAACATGTCATCGCGTGACTCCAAGTTAACTTCGATATGATGGTTATTATATCGATATTTGTGCATAAGTGCTTCCACCTCCATTTGTCGCATAATTAGTTTTACCATCACAAAAAAGATCCCACCGTTTTGTTTTGTCGACATTTGGAAAGTTTAATGACACATTTTCTGTTTTCCATCAGGCCTGAAGTGAATAAAAAAATATATATATGTACTTTACTCACATAAAAATGTTGGATTGAAACATGGCCAGGATTATCTGGCCATGTATATTATCTACATCACTTGCTTTGGTAATGTTAACACATGTTTCCCATGCCAATAAAGCCCCTTGAATTGAGAGAGCGAGAGAGAGCGCGAGCGAGAGAGACAAGACATATAACAAAAAAAATATTGACAGCTGTGATGGAAACAGGAAGTCTCGGTACAATTTTATAAATGCATTTGGTTTGCATCTTGGTTTATAAATGCATTTGTACATTCGACATGGCTGAATCTTGTGTTGGTAAAATTAATTATGCGAGAAATGGCGGTGGAAACGCATTTATGCGCAAATATTGATATAATAACCATCATATGGAAGTAAACTTGGAGGCAAACATGATATGGTCCTCACACTGTTACTCGGGAAACCATGCAGTTTATTAGGCTACAGATGACAAGTTATGATGGACTTCACAGGGTGGTGAAAGTGCAAAGAGAGAAGTTCGATGTTCCTTTTCAAATAAATATCGAATGTCTTATTCTGGTGACATGATGATTGATGCTTGACTGCTGTTTGACAAATGCAAATATTATCATGTAGACTATCCTACCCTCACAGCCTACCCGCACTGTATATGGTGTTGGCTAGAGCGCAGGTGCCAAAACCAGAATGGGCACATTTGCTATTTAACACAACAGTTTTTGTGACAAAACTATCAGTAGAGTTGAAAATGGGATGGAAACAGACTTTAGATTTGCATTTGGTACATGAAAACTTAAACGGAAAAGTACATTTCGTGTGTAACACGTCATCACGCACTGCCTTTGATCTGTAACAAGTCCGATTGGTGGAAACACCACTGGTGGGAAAATGCATATATTTTCTTTATGCTGATTTTAGAATATTCACATGAAAACGTCAATGACTGTTTCGCCCAGTGATGTAGTCGAATCTCTGTACCTCGAGTCCGAATCGAGTCCCAAGTCCCCTGTGCTCGAGTCAGAGTCCAAGTCCAATGTTCGAATAACGAGTCCCTCTGGCTGAAGTCCGAGCCCCAGTGCTCGAGTCCTGTGTGAGTCACATTAACTCAAAATAATGTTATTTACCCAGTCAGATATGGTGTTGTAGCACGAGGGATAAATAAATAATAAATAAATAAATAAATAAATAGTTTGTTTTCCTTTTTATGCCACCAAATGTTTTCATATAGGCAGGCTACTGTTAATATTGGCGTAGCCACGTTCAGTTGCAAAACGTTCTCGAACGTTGCAGATAGAAAGCCATGAATAGAGCCAACATTATTCCTTATTTAAAATGGCAGAGGTATGTTTGTTCTACACAGCACATTTCTATCTGGACGTTCCACAACGTTGCTTCCTGCTGAACGCGCCCCAGATTATTAACTATCGCTAGCTAATGAGGTAACATGACTGAACAAGGTGTAGCCTTAACAAACTGACCGCAAGTTAGCCTAGTCTTTGAATGGCCAGCGATATACTTTTTGTATGTAAAATGTGGCACACTAATGCACGGTAGAAAGAAAAAAACGTATAGCGCCGGTATTGTGGGTCATATCTTTTGAACAGTAATGGCTAACCACTGGGCACAGACATCAGTTCAACATCTAGTTTTGATTTACATTTGGTTGAGTTGTCAACTAACGTGAATTCAACGAGAAATCAACAAAAATGTCACCATGTCATTGAATATAGTTTAAAAGTTGGGTGAAAAAAAATGACACAATTCCCTTAAATTGATGACTTTTGCTAATCCAATCAGTACTCCACGTTGATTCAACGCTAACACGTGTATTTTGGGGGTTGAAATTATGTGGAAACAAAGCTGATTCAACCAGTTTTTGCCCAATAGTTGTCTCGGAGGAAAAGAGGGAGAATACTACTTTGGCTACAGAACCTGGCTATGAAAAGTGTATCTAACCAACCTGGTCTCAACCTGCACATAAATCCGATACACTCCATTTACTATGATATGTTACGTTTGGTATGGTATGTATTAATTTGTGGATATTCATCACCCATTTCGTCTGACATGTTACGAATTACAATTTGTATAATATATTGAACAAAAACATGCAACAATTTCATTGATTTTACTGAGTAACAATTCATGAGGAAATCAGTCAATTGAAATAAATAAATTAGGCCCTAATCTATGGATTTCACATGACTGGGAATACAGATATGCAAAATGCAAAATAGGCCTCACAATGGGCCTCAGGATCTCATCACGGTGTATTTGTGCATTCAAATTGCCATAGATAAAATGCAATTGTGTTCGTTGTCCATAGTTTATGCCTGCCCATGCCATAACCCGACCGCCACCAAGGGGCATTCTGTTCACAACATTGACATCAGCAAACTGCTCGCCTACACAACGCCATACACATGGTCTGAGGTTGTGAGGCCAGTTGGATGTACTGCCAAATTCTCTAAAACGACTTTGGAGGAGGCTTCTGGTAGAGAAATGAACAATCAATTCTCTGGCAATGGCTCTGGAGGACATTCCTGCAGCATGCTCCCTCTAAACTTGAGACATCTGTGGCATTGTGTTGTGTGACAAAACTGCACATTTTAGAGTGGCCTTTTATTGTCCCCAGTACAAGGTGCACCTGTGTAATGATCATGCTGCTTAATCAGCTTCTTGATATACCACATCTGTCAGGTGGATGGATTATCTTGGCAAATGAGAAATGTAAAGGGATGTAAACAAATTTGTGCATAACATTTTAAAGAGCTTTTCGTGCATATGGAACATTTCTGGGATCTTTTATTTGAGCTCATCAAACATGGGACCAACACTTTATATGTTGCATTAATATTTTCTTCAGTATAATTGTGCTTATCATTGAAAAGTTCTCATTCTCTCCAAAAACTCTTGTCCAGAATCTCTTCTCATTTTAGCCAACTGAAATGAAAAATGTTTTTCAGTTAGTTAGTTTTTTCTGGGTCTCCTTTGTCAGTAATAGTCTTGCCAATTGTCACTTTTTCAATAGGTTTTTGACAAACATTTTAACGTGGCTGTTTGTGTGTTCACACGTGGCAAGAATTTTGTACATCCACTCTGCCAAAAGAGTGCAGAGTTACAGTCACTACCCTTCTAGATCACTTAAAATCAGTCTAATCAGATATTGTGTCTCTAAGTCTCCTAGGCTAGCTAGTGCTAACCAACCTATTTTGCCAATTAGCTTCAGCCTGCTGGTGTGCGACTGTGGCAAAATTGGTTTGACGTTGGATAGCATATCCCTGGGGCAATATATAATGTAAATGGGACAGTATTTTCAGTTAGTTGTCTAATTAAACGGTTATTAATATTTGTATATGGATTTCTATAGTTTATAGTGGGTTTGAGGTTAAGTCATACAAATTTGGAGCTATTAACCATTTAAAATATTGTCCCATGTACAGTGCATTCGGAAAGTATTCAGACCCCTTAACTTTTTCCACATTGTATTAGAGCCTTATTTTAAAAACTAATTGAATTGTTTTTTCCCCCTCATCAATCTACACACATTTCCCCATAACGACAAAGCAAAAACAGGTTTAGAAATGTTTGCAAAATCATTCAATATAAAAAACTGAAAAATCACATTTACATAAGTCTTCAGACCCTTTACTCAGTACTTTGTTAAAGCATCTTTGGCAGCGATTACAGCCTCAAGTCTTATTGTGTATGCTACAAGCTTCGCACACATGTATTTGGGGAGATTTTCCCATTCTTCTCTGCAAATCCTCTCAAGCTCTGTCAGGTTGGATGAGGAGCGTTGCTGCACAGCTATTTCCAGGTCTCTCCAGAGATATCAGATCGGGTTCAAGTCCGGGCTCTGGCTGGGCCACTCAAGGTCATTGAGACTTGTCCCAAAGCCACTTCTGCGTTGTTTTGGTTGTGCGCTTATGTTCGTTGTCCTATTGGAAGGTGAAACTTTACACCAGTCTGAGGTCCTGAGAGCTCTGGAGCAGGTTTTCATCAAAGATCTCTCTGTACTTTGCTCCGTTCATCTGCCACTCGATCCTGACTAGTCCCTCAGTCCCTGCCGCTGAAAAACATTCCCACAGCATGATGCTGCCACCACCATGCATCACCATAGGGATGGTGCCAGGCTTCCTCCAGACGTGACACTTGGCATTCAGGCCCAAGATTTCAATCTTGGTTTCAACAGACCAGAGAATCTTGTTTCTCATAGTCCGAGAGTCCTTTAGGTGTCTTTTGGCAAACTTCAAGCGGCCTGTCATGTGCCTTTTACTGAAGAGTGGCTTCCGTCTGGCCACTATCATAAAGGCCTGATTGGTGGAGTGCTGCAGAGATGGTTGTCCTTCTGGAAGGTTCTCCCATCTCCAGATAGGAACACTAGAGCTCTGTCAGAGTGACCATCAGGTTCTTGGTAACCTCCCTAAACACGGCCCTTCTCCCCCGATCGCTCAGGTTGGCCGGGCAGCCAGCTCTTGGAAGAGTCTTGGTGGTTCCAAACTTCTTCCATTTAAAAATGATGGAGGCCACTGTGTTCTTGAGGACCTTCAATGCTGCAGAAATGTTTTGGTACCCTTCCCCAGATCTGTGCATCGACACAATCCTGTCTCGGAGCTCTACGGACAATTCCTTCAACCTCATGGCTTGGTTTTTGCTCTGACTTGCACTGTCAACTGTGGGACCTTACATAGACAGGTGTGTGCCTTTCCAAATCATGTCCAATCAATTGAATTTACCACAGGTGGACTCCAATGAAGTTGAAGAAACATCTCAAGGATGATCAATGGAAAAAAAGATGCACCTGAGCTCAGTTTCGAGTCTCACAGCAAAGGTTCTGAAAACGTACGTAAATAAGGTATGTCTGTTTTTTTGCTCTGTAATTATGAGGTATTGTGTGTAGATTGATGAGGGAAAAATGTGCTTCATCAATTTTAGAATAAGGCTGTAATGTAACAAAATGTGGAAAAACTCAAGGGGTCTGAATAGTTTCCGAATGCACTGTACATTGTGTAATTTAATGATGATCCCAACTATACCCCATAGGGCTATCTTATAGAAGGCCACAGTATGACTCATAAAACTCATAGAACCTAGCGGTCAAACAAGGAAATGGTTCCAAACATTTTTCCGCCATGCGTTTTTCCTATAGGGGATTTTTTTTAAACACTTAAAATAAGCGCTGTGTTTCGTGTAGGCTTACACTGGCGTGACGTTTTGATAGCCACGCACATCTCTGTAGATAGACAGAACTCTGGTGAAATCAACAGTTTCGTCGTCATTATCCTTGGCACTGGCACCATAATGTAAAAATACGTATAGTAAATATTAATCAGAGAAGGTGATGGTTGATAGACGAAATGGCTTCAGGTCAGTCGGTGTTGAGCGACTGGGAAAAGGCTACAGAGACAAGTGGGAATGACAGGAACTTCTGTTATGAGTGTGGGGAAGCACTGCCTCTACCTAAGCTGGAGGACACAGCCTTCTGTTTCGAACATGTGGAATGGAATAGGAAAAATAAAAAGGTGTCGAAGAGAGTGAGAAAAGAAGAGTTCGAAATTGAGGACAATTGAGATATAAAGGGAGATGGGGTGTCGAAGAAAACTGTAGAAAAGAGTAAGAAGGTCGCCAGACCGACTTCTGGAAGGGAAATGGAAGTGAACGAGGACGATTTTAATGGAAGTGGAAGGTGTGGCGAGGAGCACGGAGTCCGAGCCTTGTATTGATGGACATGATAAAGAGGAGTAGGAGGAGTGACGTTTTGGGAGAAAATGAATCCTTGTCTTTTGGCGGATCAGGGTGGGTGAGTAAGGAGTTGGGTGCAGTTGAATCAGTGAGGGTAACTCGTAGTGGCCTTGTGATATTTGTTTGTGTTTCCTCTGACCAGAGGGATCGGGCGCTCTGTGTCACGCGACTTGGCTCAAGATCTGTTTCTTGCTTTGCTCTTCGGAACAGGGCGACATTGAAAGGAGTGATCTCTTTGGTAGCATGAAGTGTGCAGATAGGTGTTACAGGTGCCATGTTTATGGCCATGTTGCAGCAGTGTGTAACAGGGAGATTCCAAGATTTGGGAAGTGTGCATGGGACAGAGGAGGAGTGTGTGTGTGTGTGTGTGTGTGTGTGTGTGTGTGTGTGTCAACTGTAAGGGTGCCCATATTGATAAGAATCGGAAGTGTCCGGTGTAAGAGAGGCAGGTTGAGTTGGCCAGAGTCAGAGTAGTACAGAAGGTTTCGTATGCTGAGGCGGTGAGGAGAGTAGAGGAGGGTGGGTCAAGGATGAGGGATCCTGAGCGTAATGCTCCTTTAATCCATTATGGGTCTAGGGAATCAGCGGAGGATGGAGAATTTGTCACTTATTCATTTTTTTATTCAGATTTCAATCTTCTAAAAAAAAATCTAAAATTCACACAAAAAAGGTGTTGACTGTTCGCCATCCTCCTCTCATCCAGAATCTACAATTTTCATTGTCATGGAATGCTTGGTTAAATAGCTATTGACAAGAGAACCCCAATATATTCACTATAAAACTAAACTTTACCTTGGTGCCTATAACCGAACTATATACAGTTGAAGTCGGAAGTTTACATACACTTAGGTTGGAGTCATTAAAACTTGTTTTTCAACCACTCCACTAATTTCTTGTTAACAAACTATAGTTTTGGCAAGTCGGTTAGGACATCTACTTTGTGCATGACACAAGTAATTTATCCAACAATTGTTTACTAACAGATTCTTTTTTACTTATAATTCACTGTATCACAATTCCAGTGTTTACATGCACCAAGTTGACTGTGCCTCTAAACAGCTTGGAATATCCCTGAAAATGATGTCATGGCTTTAGAAGCTTCTGATAGGCTAATTGACATCATTCGAGTCAATTGGAGGTGTACATGTGGATGTATTTCAAGGCCTACCTTCAAACTCAGTGCCTCTTTGCTTGACATCATTGGAAAATCAAAAGAAATCAGCCAAGACCTCAGAAACAAAATTGTAGACCTCCACAAGTCTGGTTATACCTTTGGAGCAATTTCCAAATGTCTGAAGGTGCCAAGTTCATCTGTACAAACAATTGTACGCAAGTATAAACACCATGGGACCACGCAGCTGTCATACCGCTCAGGAAGGAGACGCGTTCTGTCTCCTAGATATGAACGTTCTTTGGTGCGAAAAGTCCAAATCTATCCCAGAACAACAGCAAACGACCTTGTGAAGATGCTGTAGGATACAGGTACAAAAGTATCTATATCCACAGTAAAACAAGTCCTATATCGACATAACCTTAAAGGCCGCTCAGCAAGGAAGAAGCCACTGCTCCAAAACCGCCATAAAAAAGCCAGAATACGGTTTGCAACTGCACATGGGGACAAAGATCGTACTTTTTGGAGAAATGCCCTCTGGTCTGATGAAACAAAATAGAACTGTTTGGCCATAATGACCATCGTTACATTTGTAGGAAAAAGGGGGAGGCTTGCAAGCTGAAGAACACCATCCCAACCGTGAAGCACAGAGGTGGCAGAATCATGTTGTGGGGGTGATTTGCTGCAGGAGGGACTGGTGCACTTCACAAAATAGATGGCATAATAAGGGAGGAAAATGATGTGGATATATTGAAGCAACATCTCAAGACATCAGTTAAAACTTGGTCACAAATAGGTCTTCCAAATGGACAATGACCCCAAGCATACTTCCAAAGTT
This sequence comes from Oncorhynchus clarkii lewisi, assembly GCF_045791955.1. NCBI lineage: Eukaryota > Metazoa > Chordata > Actinopteri > Salmoniformes > Salmonidae > Oncorhynchus > Oncorhynchus clarkii. The sequence continues at coordinate 46,602,315 of NC_092156.1, read as the reverse complement.
GTGGCAAAATGGCTTAAGGACAACAAAGTCAAGGTATTGGAGTGGCCATCCTAAATCCTATAGAAAATTTGTGGGCAGAACTGAATAAGCGTGTGCGAGCAAGGAGGCCTACAAACCTGACTCAGTTACACCAGCTCTGTCAGGAGGAATGGGCCACAATTCACCCAATTTATTGTGGGAAGCTTGTGGAAAGCTACCCGAAACATTTGACCCAAGTTAAACAATTGAAAGGCAATGCTACTAAATACTAAATGAGTGTATGTATACCTCTGACCCACTGGGAATGTGATGAAAGAAATAAAAGCTGAAATAAATGGTTCTCTCCAATATTATTCTGACATTTTACATTCTTAAAATAAAGTGGTGGTCCTAACTCACCTAAAACAGGGGATTTTTACTAGGATTAAATGTCTCAAATTTTGAGGAGCTGAAGAACAAACCTCACAGACAACCAGTACAGTAAGTTTAAATGTAATTTTATTCGACATTCTGGCATATAAGGAACATTTACACGATTTTGCATGTATTCATTTCAGGCTGTATATCCAATTAATTGTGCATTACAGCCTGATTAATCAGACTCACTCCAAACGTGGTCGGCTGAGTTTTGAAATTTGGCGCGCCATAGTCAATTAGATAACCACAAACTTTTTTGTTACCCAATATAATGACCTCTGCACTCCTTTAAAAAGAGGCTTTCCTTTCAGAATATAAGGTCTATAAAAGTTATACTATCTTTGTGAAGGTCCTAAGAAATGTGATTGATTGATTGATTGCTTGCTAATAATCTCATAGACCAGACACTGCTGCCAATGCGCAAACAGGGGACAAATTGTGCTTTCAAGACAACTGGGAACCAGAAAAACAACGAGGTCAAATCGTGACGTCAGTGATATTCAAGGTCGGAGAAGTCAGAGCTCTACTGCCGCATTCACGTCATATCGGGAAATCCTAAATACGACCGTTCTATTGGTAAAAATGCACTTGAACGCCCCTCAATTTGAATTCCAACTATGAAACTTGGTTATAATCTCTGGGCCCACTGATGTGGCGCGGTTTATCTGTACTCCCGCAAAATCCCTCTAAAATCTAATCCGTTAGCCACTCACAGGATATTGGCTACTGATCCCTGTCCATAGTTCTGAAATTGCAATTTTACACGGCTGTTTATCGATGGACAATCAGATTATGTGGTGCTAGTGCATGTAGTAGCCTACATCTTTTCTTCAATGGATACATGTTCCTTTTTTGTTTGCTCGTCATTTTCTCATAAGCCTAACATTTATGTTTCAAGAAGCTATAGGCCTACGGTTTCGCAAAGCTGCTATTTAGAATGCTGTCTGGCGGTAATAATGTATTCACTTGTTCAGTAATTAAAGTGGGACATTTAAAATTGCACATTGTAAAATGAATTTTCCATGCAACAGCATACTAATCAGTAACTTATATATATATATATATATATTTTAAGCCTAAAGCCTACCTTGGCGGTCCTCGCGCTCTATCGCAGCTTGGATAGAAAGTATGTGTGGTCTAAAACCAGCCTTGATGCCAAATAATATAATCAGTCCACAATCAACACAACTGATTGTTTCATTTTACAGACAATGCAGTCTAGCCTATCTATAGCTATATCCAGTATTTAGCTGGTAGCCTATTTATATGACACATTTGAACTTGGACTCCACGCTGTCGGCTATCCGTCTCATCACTCGTAGACTTACCAGTGTTCACAGAAGGGGAGTCGATCTCTGTCACTATTCTCGAGGGGAGGAAGAGGAGCAAAGCCACTGCCATTGGGGGCCCGGGCAGTGAGGTCTCTGTCGGGACTGGGAGGCTGCTAGTACTAGTTTCTACATAAGTAGGCCTACTCGTTTCCACCTGCCATGGTGTTTCGTTAGTCGAAGGAGGTGGTAGCTTTGCTGATGTGATTTGGCACAAGATTGATCCGATTCTTTCGGCATTTGTTGTGCACCACTTGGTTTTGCCTTTTGTTTATCCATCTTGAACAACACACTCACTCTCCATCCCAGTCCGACCTGATTCACCTAACTTTTTTGAACGTGATAGCCAATTAGGCGAGGAAGCTAAAGAGGGCTGCCGCCGGCCCCCCTGAGAAATATTGTCTGTCTGACTCATCTACTACCATGTAGATTGGACAACAAACCCTTCGCTTGCTACACGTGGAAATGAAAAAGGAAGGTTACTGTCAACATTAAAAATGTTTTTGACGTAGGCTAGGTGTGAGATGACAGGCGCCTGCATTATGGCCGTGGTGAAAAAAGTACCCAAATGTCATACTTGAGTAAAACTAAAACTAACGATACCTTAATAGAAAATGACTCAAGTAAAAGCAAAAGTCACCCAGTAAAATCCAACTTGAGTAAAAGTCCAGTACTTGGTTTTAAATATACTTACGTATCAAAAGTAAATGTAATTTCTAAAATATACTTAAATATCAAAAGTAAAAGTATAAATAATTTCAAATTCCAAACTCATAGCCAGGGGCACGCTCCAACTCTCAGACATCATTTATAAACAAAGCATGTGTTTAGTGAGTCCGCCAGATCAGAGGCAGTAGGGATGACCTGGGATGTTCTCTCGATAAGTGTGTGAATTAGATCATTTTTTTCTTGCAAAACTTTCAAAATGTAACAAGTACTTTTGGGTGTCAGGGAAAATGTATGGCGTAAAAAGTACATAGTTTTCTTTAGGAATGTAGTAAAGTAAAAGTTGTAAAAATATAAATGGTAATTTAAAGTATAGATACCACCAAAAAAGCACCTTAAGTAGTACTTTCAAGTTTTTTTTACTTAAGTACTTTACACCACTGCATTTAGGGGACTGCGGGGTTTTTTGCTACACCAGTGTCAAGACTCCAAGCTTTCCCACACGCTGAACTCTGACGTCACACACACCAATGAAAATGGCCGCGGATTCGTCTGTCAATAGTGAGAATGGTTCTTGCGTTCCTTCCAAGCACATGACCGCTCCAAGTCATTCCTCTTAAGTAAACAAGTATTTCCTCCGATCACAATGACTAGATGTGAACGTGACACAGGTTGATCCCCTAGTTTCCGACTTGGAATTCCGAGTTGGATGACCATTCAAAACTTTAAACCCCCCACTTAGTGCTTCTTTTTACCAGAGTTCCCAGTTGTCGTTAACACATTGAAATCAAATGTCGGAGATTTCCAAGTTCTCAGTTGTCATGAACAATGCAGAAATTACTTTGATGAGGAGGATGCTACACCTGAAAACATTTGGGGGTGAGAGAAGATGGCGGCATTAAACCGGCTCCTGAAAACATGTCATTTTAAACAATTCCTAATCTGATTGTTGAAGTGCTATTTTGGGGCGGCAGGTAGCGCAGTGGTTGGGCCAGTAAACCGGAAGGTTGTCGGGTCGAATCCCCGAGTTTACAAGATACCTTGTTCTGCCCCTGAACAAGGCAGCTAACCAACCCACTGTTCCCCGGTAGGTCGTCATTATAAGTAACAATTTATTCTTAACTGACTAGTTAAAAAAAACTGAAACCCATCATCCTTGTAGTCTTTTCAAATAGGCTACAACCAGCAGATGGCGCAATTGGTTAAAGCAATATGTTGTGCTGTGATGGACCTTGAGGAGTGATGCATCCAGAAAGACACTGGGCACGTTCCTTGCTGATGTCTGCCAGATTTCATTACGCCTGATAGGTATTTTACGTATCAGCTAACCACACATTATAGGAATCTGTCGGTCGATAGCCTCTGCCAAGTCTCCAACAACCAGATGGTCCGGTTTTCGGGGCAAATATTAAGAGTGCCTGTGACATGCTTTTGGACTTTTACAAGGCGACATTCCATCTTAACTACACATGTACTCATTTTTCCCCTTCTCGTCAAGACCAGTATGTAGTGAATCTAGTTTCAGTCGATGACGCGGCACGCAACCATTGGTTGATGCATGCAACGTCTGAGCAGGGTAACGCGAAACAATGACTTCAGTATATGGGAAACAGCAGCTCTTTACATCAACGCAGTTACAGGAGTGGTTTACAGTAGACTGGCTGTAAGCCTACTGGACAATTGCCCGTTGTTTGTATTTAAATGGTATCATCATTGTTTTCGAAATCAATTTTTTTTTTGTGGCTTAAACCTATCCATATAATTTTACTGATCTGATGAGACTAAATGAGACAAATTGCAGTTATGGATAAAGACATTTTTGAGAGAGAAAAAATACCTTCATTTACAGGCCAAAGTGTTTGACCACCAGATGGTGCTGTTCACTTGAATTTGAAACTTGGAAGTGGGGCAATTGTGTAAGCTAGATATTGGCATCTCTGAAGAAAACTGTCGATTTATCTTTTTCTATATGTTAGTGTTTCGTTGGTTAGTTTGGTGTTTGAGAAAGCGATAGAGGGATTATATGGGATTAAGGGGACAAATATGGTCTGAAGAGGACTAGACTTTTATGGGGGGAGGAGCTATGTATTCAGGGGAGGTGGAGTGGTAGAGCTTTTGAAAAATAAGAAAAGAGGAGATAGTTTGCGGAGGAGAAATGTGACAAGTAAAAGCAAAATGTGCAATTGGATTGTTGTAAAAAAGAAATACAAAATATTTTTGAATAGCAATCAAATTGCACAATCCAGGCAATAGAAACATGGTTTCCTAACAGCAGCTGGTTTTGATCTCTCTATTTCTGTTCAACAGGATGCTGTTACTTCTTTTCCAGCTAGCTTGGCTGAGCTCTGTTTCCTGACTCCCCCCCCCTACCACCACCACCAAGATAATTATTGTGTGTGTCTTACAGAGCGGGAGATAGAGTGAGAGACAGTTCATGGAATGCTGTGATGTCATCAGCTCAGTCCTACACAAAGGCAAGGAGGAGGACACACAAGCACACTCACTCTCCCGAGTAGTTACTCTGCCGTGGAGCGTCTGCACCCCACTGTGAGTACATCCTCCTTAAACAACATCCTTTCTCGCACACGTTCTGCTGAATTCTCTGTCACTGACTCACTCGCTTCTCTTCTTTTTGTCATTTTGTCCCCCCTCCACCAAGTGTTGCGTTTAAACCAATCTGTTTCCCAGCAGTGACAGTTCTCAGTCTACCTTTGTCTCCCTCCAAATGTTGATTGTGCTGTTTCCATTGTTTAATATGACCACCATGCCTAGTGAAGTCCTTTCAGCCCCTCTGCTAGAGTAGCGTTCTACTCACGCTGTCCTGGGATGTGGCCCTGCATTTTGGTTACAGCCCAACAACGACCGTGTTAAAAATGGAGCAGCCATCTCATGGGAGTTTGGAAGAAGAAGACAAAAAAGAAGGGCGGTTGGAAAGGGGGGTGGGGGGGTTACTGACGGCAGAAAAAAATGCCCCATTCCTTTGGAATCTCCTCCCATCCAGGGCCAGACAGTCGCTCTCAGAGCCCTGCCCATGGCTTGGGTGAGGAAGCCAGGGTTTGAACTCTATCATTCGTCTGAAGAAGGGAAAGGAGATCGCTGTGATTTACTATGCATTGAAAAAGAAGGCAATGAGCAGTTGCATCTTAAGAGGAGAAGAGACAAAGGGGAAAAAGTAAGAAAATAAATCAAAAGACAAGGAAGGACAAGTGGCTAGGAGCACTTAACAGCAGCATGATTAGCATACAGCAGGGAGTGCCAGTCATCTACAGTGCTGACAGAGGTTGTGATGTGTCATTTTCCCTGATGCAGATTCACCCAGCCATGGCTGCCTGATGAGGACTGAGGACGACTGACGTGTGTGTGGAGGGAGGAGGGAGTGTCAGTGCAGAGGACGTCAGAGGAAGCTGTCTACAGCTTGTGTATGTGACAGAGGAGGCTCGATCTTCTCCTTCTCCTCATGAAGCTTGTTTAGAAGCCAACACGTCTTCAGGAAACTGTCGACCCAAGGAGTCCGGACAGTACCCATCCACACCCTGCTAGACTGGGCAGCCCTTACCGCCTTACCCCTCCACCTCCAGCCCGCCGCCACCATGCTGCAGCAGATACTAAAGGACATGTACATCGATCCTGATGTGCTGGAGGCCCTGAGCGAGGACCAGAAGAAGACCTTGTTCCTGAAGATGAGACAGGAGCAGGTGCGGCGTTGGAAGGAACGCGAGGAGAAAGAAGACCATAGACCAAAGCCGAGTACAGGTACTCATTTCATTCCTCCCTACCTCTCCTGCTTGCCTCTCCTGCTACATCTTCACATACAGGGTCTGTGTGACTGGAGGCTGTGTAACTTTTTTTTGTTGCAAAATAAAAGTATCGTTATCTGCTTATGAAATAAGTCTGCAAACACGTTTCTTTGAAACCTACCCATTTGGTCTTTCTAAAGGCGGACACATCGGGCAAGTCTCAGATATGTTGGTGTGTTTTTGTTGTTGCTGTGAATTAACTAATAGGGAGCTGCCTTGTGAAGTTGAGCTGCAAGCATGTGGCTTACCTCTGAGAAACATCCTGTGGTGTGCTTTAGGCTACTGCCAATGTATTCAGTATCAGTCATTTTTTTTTCTGTTGTTGGCAGGCCTCTGTATGTGGGTCTGTGTCTGCCTGCGAGTAGGTTACGCACTTTGTTTCAATGAGATGGCATTACCTGTTTATGTTATGAGTGTCAGCAGGGCTAAGAGAGTAGGTAATGGCTGGAAAGACTACTTGTCTTTTGTTAGATCACTACCTGCAGTTTCTCACCAGTGGTACCATTTAGCATCACAATAGGAACACTGGAGGGTATGTGGAAGTGGCTCGGCCTCATGTAGCATCACCGGGGTGAGAGAAATAGGTCTTCAACTCAGGTTTCTAGTATTTGTATTTGTTATGGATTGCCATTAGCTGCTGCCAACGCAGCAGCTACTCTTCCTGGGGTCTAGCAAAATTAAGGCAGTTATACATTGCAATACATCCATAACAGATTTCACAACATATTAAGTGTGTGCCCCCAGGCCTCAACTCTAATACCACTTATCTATAAAACAAAATCCATGTGTACATGTTTGTGTATAGTGCGTATGTTATCGTGTGTTTGTATGCATGTGTCCATGTTTGTGATGCTTCACAGTCCCCGCTGTTCCATACAGTGTATTTTTATCTGTTTTTTAAATCAAATTTTACTGCTGGCATGAGTTACTTGATGTGTGATAGTTCCATGTAGTCATGGCTCAATGTAGTACTGTGTGCCTCACATAGTCTGTTCTGGACTTGGGGACTGTGAAGAGACCTCTGGTGTATGTCTTGTGGGGTATGCATGGGTGTCTGAGCTGTGTGCCAGTAGTTTAGACAGACAGCTCGGTGCATTTAACATGTCAATACCTCTCATAAATACAAGTAGTGATGAAGTCATTCTCTCCTCCACTTTGAGCCAGGAGAGATTGACATGCATATCATTAATGTTAGCTCTCTGTGTATATCCAAGGGCCAGCCGTGCTGCCCTGTTCTGAGACAATTTCAATTTTCCTAAGTCCCTCTTTGTGGCACCTGACCACACGACTGAACAGTAGTCCAGGTGCGACAAAACTAGGGCCTGTAGGACCTGCCCTGTTGATAGTGCTGTTACTAATGCAGTGCTTGGGGGCCTCCCGGGTGCCACCAGAGACTCTGGGTTCGCGCCCAGGCTCTGTCGTAACCGGCCGCGACCGGGAGGTCCGTGGGGTGACGCACAATTGGCATAGAGTTGTCCGGGTTAGGGAGGGATTGGCCGGTAGAGATATCCTTATCTCATCGCGCACCAGCGACTCCTGTGGTGTGCCGGGCGCAGTGCACGCTAACCAAGGTTGCCAGGTGCACTGTGTTTCCTCCGACACATTGGTGCGGCTGGCTTCCGGGTTGGATGCGCGCTGTGTTAAGAAGCAGTGCGGCTTGGTTGGGTTGTGTATCGGAGGACGCATGACTTTCAACCTTCGTCTCTCCCGAGCCCATACGGGAGTTGTAGCGATGAGACAAGATAGTAGCTACTAACAATTGGATACCACGAAATTGGGGAGAAAAAATATATAAAAAAAATAATGCAGCGCTTAATTGCAGACAGACTTCTCCCCATCCTAGCTACTATTGTATCAATATGTTTGGACCATTTTACAATCCAGGGTTACTCCAAGCAGTTTAGTTCCCTCAACTTGCTTAATTTCCACATTCTTCATTACAAGATTTAGTTAAGGTTCAGGGTTTAGTGAATGATTTGTCCCAAATACAATGCTTTTAGTTGTTCAAATATTTAGGACTAACTTATTCCTTGCCACCCATTCTGACGCTAACTGTAGCTCTTTGTTAAGTGTTGCTGTGGTAGCTGACGTGTATAGTGTTGAGTCATCCGCATACATGAACACACTGGCTTTACTCAAAGCCAGAGGCATGTCGTTAGTAAAGATTGAAAAAAGTAAGGGGCCTAGACAGCTGCCTTGGGGAATTCCTGATTCTACCTGGATTTTGTTGGAGAGGCTTCCATTAAAGAATCCCGTTTGTGTTCTGTTAGACAGGTAACTCTATCCACAATATAGCAGGGAGTGTAAAGCCATAACACATACATTTTTCCAGTAACAAACTATGATCTATAATGTCAAAAGCTGCACTGAAGTCTAGCAAAACAGCCCCCACAATCTTTTTATCATTAATTTCTGTCAGGTAATTAATTATAAGTCATTTGTGTAAGTGCTGTGCTTGTTGAATGTCCTTCCATATAAGCATAATGAAAGTATGTTGTCAATTTGTTTACTGAAAAATAGCATTGTATCTGGTCAAACACAATTTTTTCCAAAAGTTTACTAAGGGTTGATAACAGGCTGATTGGTCGAGCCAGTTAAGGTCGTTTTACTGTTCTTAGGTAGGGGAATAAGTTTTGCTTCCCTCCAGGCCTGAGGGCACACACTTTTTAGTAGGCTTAAATTGAAGATATGGCAAATAGGAGTGGCAATATCATACGCTATTAGCCTCAGTAATATTTCATCCAGGTTGTCAGTCCCCGGTGTCTTGTCATTGTTGATAGACAATAGTTTTTTCATCTCTTCCATCCTTACTTTATGGAAAAAAAAATGCTTGTCAATTTACAATGCTTGTCTTTCATAATTTGGTCAGATATACTTGGATGTGTAGTGTCAGCGTTTGTTGCTGGCATGTCATGCCTAAGTTTCGTAATCTTGCAAATTAAAAAATCATTCAAGTGGTTGGCAATATCAGTGGGTTTTGTGATGAATGAGCCATCGGATTCAATAAATGATGGAGCGGTATTCATCTTTTCCCAAAATGTCATTTAAGTTGCTCCAAAGATTTTTACTATTATTCTTTATGTCGTTTATCTTTGTTTCATAGCGTAGTAGTTTCTTCTTTTTAAATTCAATTTAAGTCACATGATTTCTCAATTAGCCAGACCTATTTGACATCTCTTTTGCCTCATCCATCCAACCATAACATTTTACAATTCCTCATAAATCCATGGGGATTTAATTTTTTTTACAGTCATTTTCTTAATGGCTGCGTTCTTATTAGTAACTGCGATAAGCAATTTCATAAATTTGTGAAGTGCAGCGTCTGATTGCTTGTCATTACACACCACGGACCAACAAATATTCTTCACATCACGACAACACTTTTAATCAATACAATCACTGCAACACTTTTATCCACAATATTAGGCTCAGCCTTTGGAACTTTGGTTTTCCTAGCTGTGGTTACTATATTGTGATCACTACATTGGATGGATCTGGATACTGCTTTCAAACAAATTTCTGCAGCATTATTAAATATATGATCAATACATGTTGATGATTTCATTACTGTACTCTTTGTAACTACCCTGGTAGATTGATAACCTGAACCAGGTTGCAGGCACTAGTTACAGTTTGAAACTTTCTCGTGAGTGGGCAGCCTGATGAAAGCCAGTCAATATTTAAATCTCCCAGAAAGTGTGCCTCTATTGATATCACATATATTATCAAGCATTTCACACACGTTATCCAGATACTGACTGTTAGCACTTGATGGTCTATAGCAGGTTCCCACAAAGCTTTAGGTGAGGCAGATGAACCTGTAGTCATATTACTTCAACAGTATTTAACATGAGATCCTATCTAAGCTTTACAGGAATGTGGTTCTGAATATAAACAGCCACACCTCCACCTTTGGCATTTCTGTCTTAATTGTAGATCTTATAACCATGTATTGCTACCACTGTATTATCTAAGTGAGTTTCAGAGATTGTCAGAATATGAATGTCATCTGTTACTAGCAAATTATTGATTTTGTGAACCTTGTTTCTTAAGCTACATACAGTGGGTCAAAAAAGTATTTAGTCAGCCAACAATTGTGCAAGTTCTCCCACTTAAAAATATGTGAGAGGCCTGTAATTTTCATCATAGGTACACTTCAACTATGACAGACAAAATGAGAAAAAAAATCCAGAAAATCACATTGTAGGATTTTTAATGAATTTATTTGCAAATTATGGTGGAAAATAAGTATTTGGTCAATAACAAAAGTTTATCTCAATACTTTGTTATATACCCTTTGTTGGCAATGACAGAGGTCAAACGTTTTCTGTAAGTCTTCACAAGGTTTTCATACACTGTTGCTGGTATTTTGGCCCATTCCTCCATGCAGATCTCCTCTAGAGCAGTGATGTTTTGGGGCTGTTGCTGGGCAACATGGACTTTCAATTCCCTCCAAAGATTTTCTATGGGGTTGAGATCTGGAGACTGGCTAGGCCACTCCAGGACCTTGAAATGCTTCTTACGAAGCCACTCCTTCGTTGCCCGGGCGGTGTGTTTGGGATCATTGTCATGCTGAAAGACCCAGCCACGTTTCATCTTCAATGCCCTTGCTGATGGAAGGAGGTTTTTACTCAAAAGCTCACGATACATGGCCCAATTCATTCTTTCCTTTACACGGATCAGTCGTCCTGGTCCCTTTGCAGAAAAACAGCCCCAAAGCATGATGTTTCCACCCCATGCTTCACAGTAGGTATGGTGTTCTTTGGCTGCAACTCAGCATTCTTTGTCCTCCAAACACGACAAGTTGAGTTTTTACCAAAAAGTTATATTTTGGTTTTATCTGACCATATGACATTCTCCCAATTTTCTTCTGGATCATCCAAATGCTCTCTAGCAAACTTCAGACGGGCCTGGACATGTACTGGCTTAAGCAGGTTGACACGTCTGGCACTGCATGATTTGAGTCCCTGGTGGCGTAGTGTGTTACTGATGGTAGGCTTTGTTACTTTGGTCCCAGCTCTCTGCAGGTCATTCACTAGGTCCCCCCGTGTGGTTCTGGGATTTTTGCACACCGTTCTTGTGATCATTTTGACCCCACTGGGTGAGATCTTGCGTGGAGCCCCAGATCGAGGGAGATTATCAGTGGTCTTGTATGTCTTCCATTTCCTAATAATTGCTCCCACAGTTGATTTCTTCAAACCAAGCTGCTTACCTATTGCAGATTCAGTCTTCCCAGCCTGGTGCAGGTCTACAATTTTGTTTCTGGTGTGCTTTGACAGCTCTTTGGTCTTGGCCATAGTGGAGTATGGAGTGTGACTGTTTGAGGTTGTGGACAGGTGTCTTTTATACTGATAACAAGTTCAAACAGGTGCCATTAATACAGGTAACGAGTGGAGGACAGAGGAGCCTCTTAAAGAAGTTGTTACAGGTCTGTGAGAGCCAGAAATCTTGCTTGTTTGTAGGTGACCAAATACTTATTTTCCACCATAATTTGCAAATAAATTCATTAAAAATCGTACAATGTGATTTTCTGGATTTTTTTTTCTCTCATATTGTCTGTCATAGTTGAAGTTTACCTATGATGAAATTTACAGGCCTCTCTCATATTTTTAATTGGGAGAACTTGCACAATTGGTGGCTGACTAAATACTTTTTTTGCCCCACTGTATGTTAACGCGGGCTATTTTTAACATTTTTCTGGGATCCTTGATTGTTTTCATTGCTTTACTGGGAAGCTTAGCAGAGGTAGCAATGCTCATGTTATTTATTAGTGCAGGGTGAGCTGCACACAGGGGACTTCCTACTAGAGCACACCACCGCAGTGCTAACAGTATAACTCTGGTTCATAGGCATATGATTACTGCATACAATAGCTGTAGGATCAGCAGAGGCATTCAGGGCAGTAAGATGGACATACATTAGGTTACTTACATTGTCTTCCAACTCCCCTAGGATAATGTACATTTTTCTGAAGCAGGATGATATCTCAGTGACACAATGGCAGGGATTAAATGAGCTAAACTTGGGTAATTTATAAGTCATTATCTCAACACGGCCTTATAATGCTGTGAAAGTGGATCCCATCCTCCTTATAATACAAGCTTTGTATCCAGAAGGTATCAAAATGGTCAATAAATGTTACATCCACAGAGATGCAATAGTCTTGTAGCCAGTTATGGAGGGCTAACAGTCTGCTGAAATGTTCAATGCCACGATTTAGAGAGGGTAGGGTGTTTGTTGGTGTCAAGTAGAGACCCAATCAGTTCTGTTCTGAGCTGCCCTTAATAATGTAATTTGACCCCACATGAACCATGACAGCATCAGCCCCTGTTGACTGACACACAGCCTCGGGAAGCAACCTGGTGAAATCCTGAACTTTGACCTCGCATGAACCATGACAGTATCAGTCCCCGGTGACTTACTCAAAGCCTTGGGAATCAACCTGGTGATATCCCGAACTTTGACCCCACATAAACCATGACAGTATCAGTCCCCGGTGACTTACTCACAGCCTTGGGAAGCAACATGGTGATATCCTGAACTTTGACCCCAGGAAAACACAAAGTCTTTGCCCCAGGTACAGATACAGTGCCTTGCGAAAGTATTCGGCCCCCTTGAACTTTGCGACCTTTTGCCACATTTCAGGCTTCAAACATAAGGATATAAAACTGTATTTTTTTGTGAAGAATCAACAACAAGTGGGACACAATCATGAAGTGGAACGACATTTATTGGATATTTCAAACTTTTTTAACAAATCAAAAACTGAAAAATTGGGCGTGCAAAATTATTCAGCCCCTTTAAGTTAATACTTTGTAGCGCCACCTTTTGCTGCGATTACAGCTGTAAGTCGCTTGGGGTATGTCTCTATCAGTTTTGCACATCGAGAGACTGAATTTTTTTCCCATTCCTCCTTGCAAAACAGCTCGAGCTCAGTGAGGTTGGATGGAGAGCATTTGTGAACAGCAGTTTTCAGTTCTTTCCAACGATTCTCGATTGGATTCAGGTCTGGACTTTGACTTGGCCATTCTAACACCTGGATATGTTTATTTTTGAACCATTCCATTGTAGATGTTGCTTTATGTTTTGGATCATTGTCTTGTTGGAAGACAAATCTCCGTCCCAGTCTCAGGTCTTTTGCAGACTCCATCAGGTTTTCTTCCAGAATGGTCCTGTATTTGGCTCCATCCATCTTCCCATCAATTTTAACCATCTTCCCTGTCCCTGCTGAAGAAAAGCAGGCCCAAACCATGATGCTGCCACCACCATGTTTGACAGTGGGGATGGTGTGTTCAGCTGTGTTGCTTTTACGCCAAACATAACGTTTTGCATTGTTGCCAAAAAGTTCAATTTTGGTTTCATCTGACCAGAGCACCTTCTTCCACATGTTTGGTGTGTCTCCCAGGTGGCTTGTGGCAAACTTTAAACGACACTTTTTATGGATATCTTTAAGAAATGGCTTTCTTCTTGCCACTCTTCCATAAAGGCCAGATTTGTGCAATATACGACTGATTGTTGTCCTATGGACAGAGTCTCCCACCTCAGCTGTAGATCTCTGCAGTTCATCCAGAGTGATCATGGGCCTCTTGGCTGCATCTCTGATCAGTCTTCTCCTTGTATGAGCTGAAAGTTTAGAGGGACGGCCAGGTCATGGTAGATTTGCAGTGGTCTGATACTCCGTCCATTTCAATATTATCGCTTGCACAGTGCTCCTTGGGATGTTTAAAGCTTGGGATCTTTTTGTATCCAAATCCGGCTTTAAACTTCTTCACAACAGTATCTCGGACCTGCCTGGTGTGTTCCTTGTTCTTCATGATGCTCTCTGCGCTTTTAACGGACCTCTGAGACTATCACAGTGCAGGTGCATTTATACGGAGACTTGATTACACACAGGTGGATTGTATTTATCATCATTAGTCATTTAGGTCAACATTGGATCATTCAGAGATCCTCACTGAACTTCTGGAGAGAGTTTGCTGCACTGAAAGTAAAGGGGCTGAATAATTTTGCACGCCCAATTTTTCAGTTTTTGATTTGTTAAAAAAGTTTGAAATATCCAATAAATGTCGTTCCACTTCATGATTGTGTCCCACTTGTTGTTGATTCTTCACAAAGAAAATACAGTTTTATATCTTTATGTTTGAAGCCTGAAATGTGGCAAAATGTCGCAAAGTTCAAGGGGGCCGAATACTTTCGCAAGGCACTGTATATGCATCATCATTGAACTCCCTATCACAATAGCCGGAATGATGCGGCCTCTGCCACGTCTCGAGGCAGATTGCGAGGCCAGAGCCACAGAACTCACCTGAGAAGAGGGCTGCTGAGACGGCGTCTGCGTGCAGGCCACAACAGCCCAGGCGGTTGATTGACTAGGACAGGGAGAAGTAGCTGGAGGGCCATGGAGGGAACCCCCCCTCCCCCCTCAAGCAGAAGACAGCTTCCCTCCGGCAGAAGACAGCTGGTATAGGGGCTCAAAGCGATGAGAGTCTTAAGTTCGGAGGTGGGGGGCAAAAGGCAGGCGCCCCGAGAACGATTCCTCTCCTTCTTTCTGGTTCTGACACATCCATTTACGCTCACCTGGAGTCGAACGATGAGCAGCCATTTCCTGGTTCTAGCTAGTAGAGGCGGAAATGTATCATAGTTCGGGAAGGTCCCATTAGGATCCTGTTGGATGTTTTGATAGGAAGCATTTAAAGATGCCAGTAGTCTCATAGAATCCTTATTCAGGTCAAGGCGCCCGGTCAACTGTTTAATTTCTTCATGAAGAGTAGTCATCCTTTTTTTTTTAGCTGCATCAAGTTCAATACATTTTTCACAAATGAAGGTACCCATCCGACCTTTCCAGTCACTTCCAATAGCAACTATGTCTGAAAGAGTAGGCCTACTGCCAGATCAGGATGTGACGGTGCTATCTCATTTGAGGAAATGACATACTTATAGCTGACTCACACCCTTAATTGATTGAATTGTTGGTTCACTAATCAATCGTTTTTTTAAAGGGGCATTATCAGTGAACACAGCCCATCTGAGCGTAAGCTGTCCACTCACTAGACACACATGCAACAAACAGTCGAAACAGGCGTAATGCTGAATCTGATGCACTCAAGCAGAATAGATCTGGCTGCTTTTCCTCGTGTGTGTGTGTGTGTGTGTGTGTATGTGTGTGTGTGTGTGTGCAATGCCCTGATTATAGATCATCTTGTTCCCAGTGAAGCACTAGTGTGTGCAAGGGAGAGGCAGGCTGATGTCTGGAATGTGTGTGCGTGTGTCGGAAAAACAGATAACAGATTAAAATAGGAACACGCGATAGTGGCAGTTTCACAGAGTATATTTTGTACCCCTATGTTAGAGAGGGAATCACGTTTTCTTGTATTGTGCAGATGGCTCATTACATGCATAGCTACAAATAGAAAGAGGCAGGCCCCTAATTCATCCTGAAACTGGTTTGGTGTACTGCAGAATCTTGCCCGTCTGCATTTTATTTCTGTAGGTAGCCAGTCCTTGTGTGAGAAATCTGTGTCGTAATGACTCGGTTCACAATGTACTTTCCCCTGGCATTCCACCGAGAGAATCTGAGATCACAAGACAACAACCCCAGAGCTTCTACTTGGGAAGTTTGGTCAGAGCGATTTGTAACAGTGGATGAAAACGAGTCTCTGTGAGGGCTGGCTGTAGGTCACTGTAGCACATGTCAGGTTGTGCATTGATTCTGGAACTCTTTTCTTGGCTGCAGTTGACCACAATGTACTGATTATCAACCGACTGAATGTCAGACAGGGAGGGCGGGAGAACATAGAGAGGCCTATCTGCTAACGACCAGGCCAGCTGTTCCTACAAGTCAATGCCCCCCCGATGCACACTGCAGTGTTACACACACACACTCCCCGATACGCACTGCGGTGTTACACACACACACACACACACACTCCCCGATACACACTGCGGTGTTACACACACACACACACACACACTCCCCGATACACACTGCGGTGTTACACACACACACACACACACTCCCCGATACACACTGCGGTGTTACACACACACACACACACACACACACACACACACACTCCCCAATACACACTGCGGTGTTACACACACACACACTCCCCGATACACGCTGCGGTGTTACACACACACCCACACACACTCCCCGATACACGCTGCGGTGTTACACACACACCCACACACACTCCCCGATACACACTGCGGTGTTACACACACACACACACACACACACACACACACACACACTCCCCGATACACGCCACAGTGTTAGACACACACACTCCCCGATACACGCCACGGTGTTAGACACACACACTCCCCGATACACGCCGCAGTGTTACAGACACACACTCTCCCCGATACACGCTGCGGTGTTACACACACACACACACACACACTGTGGTGTTACACTCCCCGATACACACTGCGGTGTTACACTCCCCGATACACACTGCGGTGTTACACACACACACACACACACACACACACACTCCCCGATACACACTGTGGTGTTACACTCCCCGATACACACTGTGGTGTTACACTCCCCGATACACACTGCAGTGTTACACTCCCCGATACACACTGCGGTGTTACACACACACACACACACACACACTCCCCGATACACACTGCGGTGTTACACACACACACACACACACACACACACACACACACACACTCCCCGATACACACTGCGGTGTTACACACACACACACTCCCTGATACACGCTGCGGTGTTACACACACACACACACACACACACTCCCCGATACACACTGCGGTGTTACACACACACACACACACACACACACACTCCCCGATACACACTGCGGTGTTACACACACACACACACACACACACACACTCCCCGATACACACTGCGGTGTTACACACACACACACTCCCCGATACACGCTGCGGTGTTACACACACACACACTCCCCGATACACACTGCGGTGTTACACACACACACACACTCCCTGATACACGCTGCGGTGTTACACACACACACCCACACACACTCCCCGATACACGCTGCGGTGTTACACACACACACCCACACACACTCCCCGATACACGCTGTGGTGTTACACACACACACACACACTCCCCGATACACACTGCGGTGTTACACACACACACACACACACACACACACACACACACACACACACACACACACACACACTCCCCGATACACACTGCGGTGTTACACACACACCCACACACACTCCCCGATACACGCTGCGGTGTTACACACACACACTCCCCGATACACGCTGCGGTGTTACACACACACACACACTGCGGTGTTACACTCCCCGATTCACACTGCGGTGTTACACACACACACACTCCCCGATACACGCTGCGGTGTTACACACACACTCCCCCCGATACACGCTGCGGTGTTTCACACACACTCCCCCCGATACACGCTGCGGTGTTACACACACACACTTCCCCCGATACACGCTGCGGTGTTACACACACACACTCCCCCCGATACACGCTGCGGTGTTACACATACATTCCCAAATACACGCTGCGGTGTTACACACACACACTCCCCCCGATACACACTGCGGTGTTACACACACACACCCCCCGATACACGCTGCGGTGTTACACACACACACCCCCCGATACACGCTGCGGTGTTACACACACACACCCCCCGATACACGCTGCGGTGTTACACACACACACCCCCCGATACACGCTGCGGTGTTACACACACACACTCCCCGATACACGCTGCAGTGTTTCACACACACACACACGCACACACTCCCCGATACACGCTGCGGTGTTACACACACACACACACACACTCCCCGATACACGCTGCAGTGTTACACACACACACTCCCCGATACGCACTGCGTTGTTACAAACACACACTCCCCCGATACACGCTGCGGTGTTACACACACACACACACACACACTCCCCGATACACGCTGCAGTGTTACACACACACACTCCCCGATACGCACTGCGTTGTTACAAACACACACTCCCCCGATACACGCTGCGGTGTTACACATACATTCCCAAATACACGCTGCGGTGTTTCACACACACACACACACACACACATTTCCGGATACACGCTGCGGTGTTACACACACACGCACTCCCTGATACACGCTGCGTGTTACACACACACACACACACTGATACACACTGTGGTGTTACACTCCCCGATACACGCTGCAGTGTTACACACACACACACACACACTCCCCGATACATGCTGCGGTGTTACACACACACACACACACACACACATTCCCCGATACACGCTGCAGTGTTACACACACACACACACTCCCCGATACACACTGCGGTGTTACACATACATTCCCAAATACACGCTGCGGAGTTTCACACACACACACACACACACACACTCCCTGATACACGCTGCAGTGTTACACACACACACACACACACTCCCTGATACACGCTGCAGTGTTACACACACACACACACACACTTTCCGATACACGCTGCGGTGTTACACACACACACACACACACACACTCCCCGATACACGCTGCGGTGTTACAAACACACACTCCCCCCGATACACGCTGCGGTGTTACACATACATTCCCAAATACACGCTGCGGTGTTTCTCACACACACACACACACACACTCCCCGATACACGCTGCGGTGTTTCACACACACACACACACACACACACTCCCCGATACATGCTGCGGTGTTACACACACACACACACACACTCCCCTATACACGCTGCGGTGTTACACACACACACATACACACACACTCCCCGATACACGCTGCGGTGTTACACACACACACTCCCTGATACACGCTGCGTGTTACACACACACACACCCACTGATAGACAATGTGGTGTTACACTCCCCGATACACGCTGCAGTGTTACACACACACACACACTCCCCGATACACGCTGCGGTGTTACACACACATACTCCCTGATACACGCTGCGTGTTACACACACACTGATACACGCTGTTGTGTTACACACACACACTCCCCGATACACGCTGCGTGTTACACACACACACACACACACACTCCCCGATACACGCTGCGTGTTACACACACACACACTCCCCGATACACGCTGCGGTGTTACACACACACACACTCCCCGATACACGCTGCAGTGTTACACACACACACACTCCCCGATACACGCTGCGTGTTACACACACACACACTCCCCGATACACGCTGCGGTGTTACACACACACACACACTCCCCGATACACGCTGCGGTGTTACACACACACGCACACACACTGGACTATAGAGTTAGAGATCCTTTCATCATCTCGTAGTCACAGTTCACGTTGCAACACAAAGTGTTTGGAGACTGTAGCAGACCTCGTTTTGTGTTTCTTAGTGTGAAGCAGAGGAAATGGTGGTCTGTTACAAGCACAGGACCCAGGTGTCTGTGCAAAGCAGGAAGTGACTCCAGGCCCACTGGCCCCTTCCTTCCAAATATTAGCTGCGAACACAACAGGAAGCATGCAGGACAAGCATTGTGGAGAACAAAAATACAACATATGGCTGGAGAATTTTTTTTTTGTTGTGTTTTTCATCTGTTCAGTTATATTTACCATTTAGTTTGGCGTGTAATGTGTTGTTGAATGTTTGTAACTATATATATGTAGCGTGTATGTGTACACCTGTATAATGTGTAGCATGTAGGCTACATGACTCGTGCTGTTATGACCGTTTTTCCGTACATCGTATGTGGTCCTGTGTGTGGTTAGGTCCGTTTTTGGTTTGTGTCTGAGCTTTGAGTACAGAACGTGGCAGACTGGTGACGTTTGCTAGTGGCAGATGATAGACTGCAGTGCAGGGCGGGGCGTCTTATTGCCACAGTAACTAGGCCCGCGGTGATCCCTGAACGCGCCACAGATATGCAGATCTCAGGGATATAAATCAGAAATGCCACTGTACAAGGAACATGACTTAGGGTTTATGAGGGTCTCAGAACAGAGAGGGTGTGATGTGAGTCAAGGCGCGAAGGAGTATTGGGTTCCACGAGTCCAGAGCACAAGTTTGACAAGTGTTTTGTTGTCTGTAGTTAGTGTCTTGCGTTTTGAGAGAATTGTCTGTTTGCCTAGCTAGTATGTCTTGACTTGCCTGGGCTGAGTTCAGGGCATGTCATCGTGGTTTGCCCCAGTGGAATTCCCTGCATTTGCCACAGGACAGGCTGGCAGAACCAGTTCACTGGTAATCTGCTCTGGAGGGGTGCCTCCCCTTCTTTTCAACCAAAACCCTCACGATTACGAAAGCCTCATTGAGGACATTCAAGTTTTTTTTCTTTCTCGTTTTGTAGCAATCACAATACATACAGAAAACAACATCAGAATAGCAAAGGATATTTACAAGGCAAGTAGGCTGGATAGCTGCCTCTACTGATCGTGTGTGTTTTGTGTGTGTGTGTGTGTGTGTGCTGCTTTCTTTCCACGAAGAAACATTTCTCAACCTTAACCCAATGTAACCACGTCGTCGTATTCAATGATTTGGTGGCTTTTCTCTGCCCCCCCCCCCCCCCCTCCCCCCCATCATCTGCTCTACTGCTGTCCATATATGGAACCCATCAATGTCTATTTACCACAGAAACATAAATATGACAAATCTTGGTTTTCCTCATCCTCAGTGTGTTTCGTGTCCCCTGTAGCCAACCGTAAGAATGTGAGCTGGTTGCTGGGCAGGGACGGTGATGTGGCGGTCATGGTGATTGGAGAGGTGGACGAGCTGAAGACCTCTAAACTCATCTGTTCTGGGCCCGTGGAGAGGAAAGCACCACCAAGCCTGCACAATAGCACACGGTACGGACACGTCAGCAATACCAGCAGTGTTAAAAACATTTTTTTACCTGCAGTTCTGTGGAGTTGTAATAGTCCATATCAAATTGAGTAGGAGGTTGGTTTTGGGGGTTTGCCATTTTCTATCATCCCTGTTTTGATTATCCTGTCTGGTCCGTCTGTAGCCACCAGACAACCCCCCCGAAGAGCAACCTGGTAAACAGACCCGTCTCAGAATCTGTCAGAACTGGGAGAGAGAGCCTGCTTCCCAAAACACAGCCAGGGATACAGCTCAATTTAAAGGTGAGTGTGTGTGTGTGCGTGTGTGTGAGAGAGACCTTCCTGTTGCTGTCATTAATCTCGGACACAGCTGAGGGCCAGTGAGACGAGGGAGAGTCATTGCTCAGCAGCCAAATAAATCACCCCTTCTATCTCTCCCTCTCCTGACTGTTCCCTTACTCCATCCCTCCCTCTTCTACTCCCCATTGTTACCTCCAACACTCCGCAGAACACCTCTCTCCCTTGCTCTTCTCTTTCCAGCTCAACCACATCCTATCCATCCCTCTCTTCCCTCCCGACATCTTGTCTTCCACTTTGTTTTGTACAGTTCCTGTCAACCCTCTCCTCCCTATTGCATTTGTGTTTCCCGCTGGCTGGGAGTTAGTGGAGGCTGGTGAGGGGAGGACGGCTCATAATAACGGCCGGAACGGAGCATATGGAATGGCATCCCACCCCTGGAAACCATGTGTTTGATGTATTTAATACTATTGCGCTCCAGCCATTACCACGAGCCCGTCCTCCCCAATTAAGGTGCCACCAACCTCCTGTGCTGTCCCTAGTGTGTGCATGTGCCACCCCTGTGTCTTTGTGTAAATCTATATGTAAATTAAGTATTTTAATTGTGTAGGAGGGGGAGTGATTGGGGGGGGGGGGGGGGGGTTATTATGTGTTATAGTAAACCCTGCATATTTGGTTTGACCCTAGATATATTTGAACCGAACCATGAAATTGAGAAGCGTGCCTGTGTCACATGTATATTGTGTGTGTGTGTGTATGTGTGGTAGGGGAGGTTACCTCCGTTTTCACGCCATCTTAAAAAGAGGGAGAAGATTTTCAGCGTTGTCATGGCAACCTGTTTGCACATAGCGAGCGCAGGCCCGGGTGGACACTCCATCTTGGCTGTAGAGCATACCAGTGCCCATCCCAGGCACCCACGGGCTGGTACCGCAAACAGAACGTTGGAAATGTTTGGAGAATGGTCCCGGATAAGCACAAGGAAATGAATCTAAATGTATAGGCCTTGTGCAGGCCTACAGTGTGCTTACACTATATACATCTGTTGCACGCCCATAGCAGGTTCCCGTCCGAGAAAGTCAAATGCGTTTTAAATCGGTCATACCAACTGACCTGTTTCCTGCTTTTTCAACAGGAGAACACTGAGGAAGTGAGGACATTGCCCCCTCTACAGGTACGGTTATGTACTGCACATATCACTGCTTTGTCCGTCAGCTCAGAAGCTATGAGTTGCCCAGTAGTAAGGCCTGTGTTTGTGTGTTCAACCCACAGGTGTCAGTGGGTGAGCAGCAGCCCCCTGCAGCACTGGACAAAGTAAGCATCACATAAACACGTTTGTGAGTTTGGCTTCCGTAAATCAGTTGGTCCATTATGCACATTGAGGACATTTTGTTTATGCTTTGATAAAGGTAGGTATGCAGCGACGTTAAAGATAAACCAGTGTGTTAATAGTAGTTTGATTCAATAGTTTGATGCCGTATTAATATTATTGCTGAATCAAACGACCACTATTAATACACCTGTTCTGTTGGTAGTAATTTTTTAAATGCTACGTTCATTTAACACAGAGTTTAGGTGTGTATAACGCTGTGCACGGTTGTAGAGTAAGAGGTTGGGTTATTCCCTGGGTTGTGGAGGGCGAGCCATTTGATCGTCACTTCCCTGAACAGCGACGATGATGATGTCATGTAAACAAAGAGGGGAAAGCACGACCTTAATCTCCTAGTATTCCTGGCTGGGTATGGGGTTGAGAAGGCAACACGTGTCATTGTCTCAGCGGTGCTAGTAGTGGCAGGTTTCAGCACGAATAGCCATGACACAGACATGGATGGTTCGAATTTCAAAACACTTGCTCAAATATCCTGGCTAAGTGTGGTTTGCATTTCACTAATCCACCCTTCGGCTCTCCTTAAATATGGCTTGAACACGTCTGACTCTTCTGGACACCCACACCCCTTCTCTCTCACTCTCTCACTCTCACTCTCACTCCCTCACTCACTCACTCACTGTTTCCCTCGTTCCAGGGTGTGGAGGTTAGGCCAGCTGTCCCTTCACTCTCAGCCTCTCTCCAGATCCTCTTTCTCCCAGCTCTCTCTGTCTCTCTCTCTGTTCCAGCTGCTCCTGGTCTGGCCGCCTCACCCCTCATACGTCTCTCTCTGTCTCTCTGGGGGAGCAGCTGAACTGTAGCAGCCCTCCAGGATGTATGTCATTGCTCTCTACCACATGCTGCAATGGGACTGGGTTGGGGTGGGGTGGAATGAAGGGTGTTTCTGAGTGATTGTTTCGTTTTGTGTTCTTTTTGTTTGTGTGTGTGTGTGTGTGTGTGTGTGTGCGCACATGCAGGCTGTATCACAACCGGCCGTGATTGGGAGTCCCATAGGGCGGCGCACAATTGGCCCAGCGCCGTCCGGGTTTGGCCGGTGTCGGCCGTCGTTGTAAATCAGAATTTGTTCTTAAATTACTTGCCTAGTTAAATAAAGGTAAAATAAATGTGTGTGTGTACGAGGAGCGAAAATCGCTGGAGCTTGGTTTCTGGTCTCCTCTGCAGCAGATGGTTGATCAGGGTATTAAAACGCCAGAGACAGGGGAGGGTTTCAGTCACAGATGGATGGGATTGTCTCCTGAGGTTTGCGCAGGGGAGATCTCTTTCCATCTCGTCTCCTACTGCACGCAGCCAAGCCGAACCGCAGGAGAAAACTCTATCACTCCGTTCATGCATCCTTACACAAGACTCCTCCCAAACACACTGCTGCACGTGTCTGCCAACCCATGTCAAAGTCCTAATGCACAGCCCCACCCTATTGTTAAATATGATAGGTATGAGAGACTGAGATTCTGAAACGGTTTGTTAAAACAGATTTTGTTGTTATGTAGATTTCAGGTTGTTAATTGGAACTGTACTACCATCCAAATGGCTATGATCTCCGGCAACGGTATTTGGAGCTGATAGTTGTTTGTGGGGGTGGGGGGTGGGGGGGGGGGGGTGTGAGTGAGTTGGTACTGCTGATGCTACAGTGAGGGGTCTTAATGATGGATGCCGAGGTCGCCTTAAACCTGCCCTTAGCTCAGGCCTGGGCAATTCCAGTCCTCGGTGGGACTGATTTGGTGTCACACTTTCACCCCCATCCCAAGCAAACACACCTGATTTTAAACTAATTGCATTTTTAACTGAGGATCATGATTAGTTGATTTATTGGAGTCAGGTGTGTTAGCTGGGACTGGGGCAAAAACTGTGACACCAATCAGGCCCCCGGGGACTGGCGTTGCCCAGGCCTGCTTAGCTCATGGTGTCTGCACCCCATGTTTCATTTTATTTTGGGGGATACTTACTGTGTATGGAAGCATGCCATCAAACCTCTCAGTAACCTGAAGGCATTGGATTCAGGTAGAACGGTTGCCGAATATGCAAATAAAATGGTATGAATGAATCGGACACTGACTGTTCTTTCCTGTTTCCCCAGCAAGCTGAGTTGAAGCAGGATTTAGAGGTCGATGCTCTAGAGGAGAAGCCAGTCCTCTCTTCCTGCAGACCTCACTCAAGAGCTGGCACTGCCAACCCGAGGCTAGATACCGCGCTGTCCCCTGTCCCCAAGAACTTCACCATCTCACCATCCCCTGTCCTCAGCTCCACACCATCCCCTGTCCCTACCGTCACACCGTCCCCTCTCCCCAGCACCGTAACAATGTCTCCGGTCCCCGGCATTGTCACACCGTCTCCTGTCCCCCGCAGCAATGCCATCCGAGACGCTCTAGAGAAGAGCACTGCCAAAGCGCGCGCTTCAGAGAAGACCATCACGCCCTCTCAAGTCCCTAGCTCTGTCAAAACGTCCCCTGTTCCCAGTGTGACACCGTCCCCTGTCCCCAGCTCCACTCCGTCCCCTGTCCCCAGTGTCTCACCGTCCCCTGTCCCAAGCTCCACTCCGTCCCCTGTCCCTAGCATCTATTCAACGTCCCCTTTCCACAGGACCATCGCTCCGTCCCCTGTGGCTAGCAGCACGGCCATAAGAGACGCTCTAGAGAAGAGCACCACCAAACCACACGGTCCGGAGAAGACGACCGTCGTCCCGCTGTCCGTCACAACCAGACTCCACCCCGAGGAGCCGGCTGAGCCCCACCCCCAGGAGACACCCATCAGCCGAGGTAAGAGAGTAGAGCAGCATGAGAGATTGGGTTCCCTCCATAGAGATGTATAGTTTTAGCATGGACATTGCCATTAAGGGATTCTACCATTTTAAAGTAGTCAAATGGGTGGGGATTTCTATGGGTTGAGAGCAATCAGCCATTGACCAGAGCATTGTCTTCTTCAAATTGGGTTATACGGTTTGTAAATGGCTTTAAGCTATAAAATAGTGGCCACAATAAATGAATGACACACAATATTTTGGTTCAGGACTCCAGCAGTGCAGGTGGCGGTAAATTACCAATATTAGCTTTATACATTTTTCAAACACCGAAGAAGAAGAACATTTTATACAGCACCAATGGCACAGATACAGCATTCTAACACTGAGCTAGGGTCAAAGTTGAATGTATTGAGATTGTTGTGAATGGTGGGAGTAACAGATTCGGGCCTGGAAGCATGTAGACACCAGGACACATTTTTATTGAACACTTTTGGTAATGAAGTTGTACCCCCCCCCCCCCCCCCCCTCCAAAAAAAAAGACAGCACCCACGTGGCAGGGAAGAGAATTGCCTATGTGTATGTGACAAAGATGATCTGACATCGAATCCCTTTTACCTGGTGTGTGTTCATAATGGGCAGTTACACCATGGTTCTGCAGTAGGCCCCTATAGTGTTGGTTAGGCTTTCCTAGTGCAGTTAGCGATGGGGATTTATTTGCCCAGCGTCCTAGCCAAATGCTGCCTCAGCCCACTGGAATCTGTATAAACTGGCAGACTAAAAGCAGGCCAGTGCCTCCGCCTTTTGGGAGGGGGGAGAGGTAGCAGTGTCATGGTCCCACACCTCCTCTGCCTCTCTATTGGCTACTCGCTCTCGGGGGGGATCTCTTACTATGTGTGTTTGTCTAATGTTTTCCACAGTCCCTCTTAACGAACATTACTTTTATCAGTGTATGATGATGGATGTCTCTTGTATCTCTGAGCCTCACATATAGTGAGTTATTGGCTTTGCCCTTGTAGTTGATTGCTTTATGGCATCGTCTCTGTGTCTTGTTGCAATTTCTATTTTGTATTTTTTTTGGTCTCCCCTATTCCGTAGAATTCCTCAGTATCTTAGCTTGTCTAGCTTTCCCTGACTGTGTAATATTAGGAGTGAGTTTACTATCAGTCTAATTAGCAATGTTTGGACAGCGTTCCTCTGGGTGATCAGGATAGGCTGTTGGTTTTGATCAGCGGCCCACATCCCAGCTCGACAGACAAGTGACCCAGTTCACAAACCAGACACCGGCTGAGAGGGAGCTAGACCAGCACCACCCAGTGGACCACTGATCACACTGCAGCCAGTCCTCTAACAGAGTCAGCCGGAACAAAACTGTCTGCCGTCTCCCGTCTCCCCCTGCTGGATGTGTGCTAACCTTACAATGAGGTGAAGAACTGTGTTTCTTTGTCCTGGCTGTGGAACCTGTAATTCAACCAGAACATATTCATGGGTTGCATGTTTCTTCACAATATTGAGACATTTCAAGTGAAGATGGCGAAGTCGTATGTCATTTGAATGGGTTACTTATTTTCAGATGTTTAAAAAAAATCTATACATATTTTTTGTATACATGTCTGATCTATCTGTCTCTGTGTGTGTGTGGGTCAAATCACATTTTATTGGTCACATGGATAGCAGATGTTATTGGGAGTGTAACAAAATGCTTATGCTTCTCGATCCGACAGTGTAGCAGTATCGAACAGGTTATATCTAACAATTCCCCGACAAAAACCTAATACACACAATCTAGTGAAGGAATGGGATGAGAATATATAAAATATATGGATGAGCAGTGACAGAGCGGCTAAGATGCAGTAGATCGTGAAGGATACAGTATACAGTTTATACATGTGAGATATGTAAACATTATTAAAGTGACTAGTGTTCCATTTATTAAAGTGGCCAATGATATCAAGTCTGTAGGTAGGCAGCCGCCTCTCTGTGCTAGTGATGGCTGTTTAACAATCTGATGGCCTTGAGATAGAAGCGTTTTTTCAGTCTCTGTCCCAGCTTTGATGCACCTGTTGTACTGACCTCGCCTTCTGGATGATAGCGGGGTGAACAGGCAGTGGCTCGGGTAGTTATTGTCCTTGATGATCTTTTTTGCCTTCCTGTGACTTCGAGTGTTGTAGGTGTCCTGGAGGGCAAGTAGTTTGCCCCCGGTGATGCGCTGTGCAGAACCCACCACCCTTTGGAGAGCCCTGCGGTCGAGGACGGTGCAGTTGCCGTACCAGACAGTGATACAGCCCCACAGGATGCTCTCAATTGTGCACCTGTAAAAGTTAGTGAAGGTTTTCAGTGTTGAAGAGGTGCTGTTGCTCCTTTTTCACCACACTGTCTGTGCGCGTGGACGACTTCAGTTTGTCGGTGAAATATACACTGAGGAACTTAAAACTTTCCACCTTCTCCACTGCTGTCCCGTCGATGTGGATAGGGGGGTGCGCCCGATCATCTCTTTTGTTTTGCTGACATTGAGAGTGAGAGGTTATTTTCCTGACACCACACTCCGAAGGCCCTCACCTATTCCCTGTAGGCTGTCTCGTCGTTGTTGGTAATCAAGCCTACCACTGTAGTGTCATCTGCAAACTTGATGATTGAGTTGGAGGCGTGCATGGCCACGCAATCGTGGGTGAACAGGGAGTACAGGAGAGGGCTGAGAACGCACCCATGTGGGGCCCCAGTGTTGAGGATCAGCGGGGTGGAAATGTGTTTTCCTACCTTCACAACCTGGGGGCGGCCCGTCAGGAAGTCCAGGACCCAGTTACACAGGGCGGGGGCTCAAGCTTAATGACGAGTTTGGAGGGTACAAGGGTGTTGAATGCTGAAATTATAGGGCAGTGTGCAGCGTGATGGTCATTGCGTCGTCTGTGGACCTATTGGGGCTGTAAGCAAATTGCAGTGGGTCTTGGGTGTCAGGTAGGGTGGAGGTGATATGATCCTTGACTCGTCTCTCAAAGCACTTCATGATGACAGAAGTGAGTGCTACAGGGTGATAGTCATTTAGTTCAGTTACCTTAGCTTTCTTGGGAACAGGAACAATGGTGGCCATCTTGAAGCATGTGGGGACAGCAGACTGGGAAAGGGATTGATTATGTCCGTAAAACACAGCAACCAGCCCGTCTGCGCATGCTCCGAGGACACAGCTAGGGATGCAGTCTGGGCCGGCAGCCTTGCGAGGGTTAACACGTTTAAATGTTTTACTCACGTCGGCCACGGAGAAGGAGAACCCACAGTCTTTGGTAGCGGACTGTGTTGGTGGCACTGTATTGTCCTCAAAGCGTGCGAAGAAGTTGATTAATTTGTCTGGGAGCAAGATGTCGATGTCCGTGACGGGGCTGGTTTTCTTTGTCTGTAGATCCTGCCACATACGTCTCATGTTTGAGCCGCTGAATTGCGACTACTTGGTCTCTATACTGACACTTTGCTTGTTTGATTGCCTAACGGACTAAATAACTACACTGTTTGTATTCGGCCATGTTTCCAGTCGCCTTGCCGTGGATTAAATGCGATGGTACATGCTTTCAGTTTTGCTTGAATGCTGCCATCAATCCATGGTTTCTGGTTAGGGAAGGTTTTAATAGTCACAGTTGGTACAACATCTCCTATACACTTCCTTATAAACTCGCTCACTGAGTCAGCGTATACGTCAATGTTATTGTCTGAAGCTATCCCAGACCACGTGATCGAAGCAATCTTGAAGCGTGGAATCCGATTGGTCAGACCAGAGTTGGATAGACCTAAGAACGGGCGCTTCCTGTTTTAGTTCCTGCCTATAGGAGGGGAGCAACAAAATGGAGCCATGGTCAGATTTGCCAAAAGGAGGGCGGGGGAGGGCCTTGTATGCATTCCGGAAGTTAGAGTAGCAATGGTCGAGCATTACTCGCTCGTGTACTGCAATCGGAATGCTGATAGAATTTAGCTAGCCTTGTTCTCAGATTAGCTTTGTTACTATCCCCAGCTACAATAAATGCAGCCTCAGGATATATGGTTTCCGATTTATGTAAAGTCCAGTGAAGTTCCTTGATGGCTGTCTTGGTAGCCACTTGCGGGGGGATATACACGGCTGCGACGATAACCAAGGAGAGTTCTCCTGGGAGATAATACGGTCGGCATTTGATTGTGAGGAATTCTAGGTCAGGTGAACAAAACGATTTGAGTTCTTGTATGTTGTTACAATTACACAATGGGTCGTTAATCTTGAAACGTACACCCCTGCCCTTCTTCTTACCAAAGAGATGTTTGTTCCTGTCAGTGCGATGTACTGAATCCCGTTGGCTGTACGGACTCCGACGGGATGTGTCCAGCTAGCTATGTCTCTGTGAAACAGAGTATGCTACAATCCCGGATATCTCTTTGGAAAGCAAATCTTACCTTAATTTCGTTGACTTTGTTAACTAGGGACCGGACATTAGCGAGGTAATATACTTGGAAGCGGCGGGTGTTGTGCACGCATCCGAAGCCTCACTAGAAGACCGCTCCAGCACCCTCTCCTCCGACGGTGTTGTTTTGGGTCAGCCTCTGGAATCAGTTCAAATGCCCTGGGAGGTGCAGACAAAGGATCCGCTTTGGGAAAGTCGTGTTCCTGGTCGTAGTGCTGGTTGTGCTGGTAAGTTGACGTCTCTCTGATATCCAATAGTTCTTCCCGGCTGTATGTAATAACACTTAAGGCTTTCTGGGCTAACAATGTAAGAAATAATACTTGAAAAAACAAAATACTGCACAGTTTCCTAAGGACTAGAAGTGAAGCTGCCATCTCTATCGGCGCCATCTTTTTAGTGTGTGTGTGGGTACCGTTCAAAAGTTTGGGGTCACTTAGAAATGGCCTTGTTTTTGAAAGAAAAGCACATTTGTTGTCCAATAAAATAACATCAAATTAATCAGAAATACAGTGTAGACATTGTTGATGTTGTAAATGACTATTGTAGCTGGAAATGTCTGATATTTAAAAAAATATATATATTTATTTATATATATATATATATATATATATATATATATATTTATATATATATATATATATATATATATATATATATATATATATATATATATATTATTGTTTTTTAAATGGAATATCTACATAGGCGTACGGAGGCCCATTATCAGCAACCATCATTCCTGTGTTCCAATGGCACGTTGTGTTAGCTAATCGAAGTCTATCATTTTAAAATGCTAATTTATCATTAGAAAACCCTTTTATGTTAGCACAGCTGAAAACTGTTGAGCTGATTTTAAAGAATCAATAAAACTGGCCTTTAGACTAGTTGAGTATCTGGAGCATCAGCATTTGTGGGTTTGATTACAGGCTCAAAATGGATAGGAACAAAGAGCTTTCTTCTGAAACTCGTCAGTCTATTCTAGTCCATGCGAGAAATTGCCAAGAAACTGAAGATCTCGTACAACGCTATGTACTACTCCCTTGACAGAACAGCGCAAATTGGCTCTAACCAGAATAGAAAGAGGAGTGGGAGGCCCCGGTGCCTCCCACTCCGACTTTCTGATCAATTTGATGTTATTTTAATGGACACAGAATGTGCTTTTCTTTAAAAAACAAGGACATTTCTAAGTGACCCCAAACAGTTGTGTGTGTGTGTGTGTGTGTGTGTGTGTGTGTGTATATATATATCACACACACACAGTACCAGTCAAAAGTTTGGACACACCTACTCATTCAAGGGTTTTTATTGATTTTTACTCTTTTCTACATTGTAGAATAATAGTGAAGACATCAAAACTATGAAATAACACACATGGAATCATGTAGTAACCAAAACAGTGTTAAGAGACCGCCATGCTTGAGTGTGTACGTGTTGTTCTTGTAGGTACCCATATTTTATGTATGGGAAAGTCTATCGGTGTTTACACACAGTTTGAGGGAGTTTGTTCATGTTTATTACTACCTCTGACAGGTTTTATTTGGGGGTTTAATATGTTTGTGTGAGTATATAAGATATGAGTGTGTTAATGTGTATATTGACCTATGTCCATGAATGTTGGTGTGTGTGCACCCCAAGGGTGGTGGGGTTGGGGTAGAGAGTAGGTGATAGTGCGTGTGAGTATGTGTGCATGCGAGTGTATCAGTCTCCTGCAGCTGCTGGCTCGCTGTGTGTGTGTGTGTGTGTGTGTGTGTGTGTGTGTGTGTGTGCCTCGCTCTCTCCCTCGGCTTGCCTTTCCTCTCCTCACCTTCAGAGAGAAGGACACACATTCCAGCGCTGCTTCCCGACTCTGGCCCGGGGCGACGCTCGGCCGGAGCTGATAAGTGACAGGGCCCCCAGCCTCCACACAGCGCCGTGCCGGCCCCCCGCCCCCTCCTCCTCCCCCTCCCAACCCTGACCCTCCCGCGGCCTGGCTCACTGCACAGACGTGCCGCTCCGGAATTCTGCCCTCTGCCCCACTTCTGCCCCCCCCTTCCTCCCCCTCCTCCCTCTGTGCCAGAGAGGAGGGGGTAATTTAAAGAGCTAGACTTGCTTTTATTTTGGTGCTGGTGGGTGACACTCTCCCCCACTGCATGTATGGACTGGGACTGGGATTGGGGCTGGGACTGGGACTGGGACTGGGACTGGGCCGAGGTGTGAAGAGCGGGAGCCGCCTCAAAGGTCCGTCTGAAGACACAGACAGACAGCCAGTGTATCATATTGACCAGTGACTTGGAGCAGAAGGAAATTCATGTAACTGTGATCAGGTGTTGCCAAGGTTTCCTACAAACGGCTGCACAGTTAGGTAACCCGCGGAGCAGACTGCTTTTTTTCTCCCCCGCTCCATTTGTGTTAACAGAGCTGCGAGTCTATCAGCTTGATGTTTGGCTTTTTGGTTTCTGGTGGAACGTTCTGCGTGGGTTTGGGCCGTTCTTTGCTAAGACAGGTTAGGTTGGCGTCTAGTTTCTAGAGGTATCATCTTCCTCACATGGATGTTTTCTCAGAGGGATAAAAAAAAAAAAAAACATTTTAAGAAAAAGCACAATTCTTCTTACTATTCCCGCACCGTACCCACGTGTAATGGTTAGGAATACGTTGCACGCTTGCGTTCTCATACACATGCACGTGCAGGCACACACATACTCCTTGTGTTTAGCATTCCTATCAGAACCAACACCGAAACCCAAGCACCAAAAAGCCTCAGACCGCGCGTGCTTGTGACTGTGTGACTCTGTGCTTGTGTGTATGCGTGCCTGCATGCGTGTCCAACCTCGATCGCTGGAGCCTATCCAGGGTTTCCGTGGTGACCACACAACACAGCGAGACAATCAGAGGCAGGCCCACGCAGTGCGGCGAGAGGACATTAACACAGGAACCGCGGGTCAGGCGGCAGAGGAAGGGAGGGGGGAGAGGAAGGTGGTGGGAGGGGGACAGAGGCAGGGAGGGGAAAAAGGGAGAGGATGGTGGAGGCAGGGGGGCCGAGCTACAGGGAAAGGGGGGAGGGAGAGAGGGAAAAACAACAAAAGAAAAGTAAAACCTTTAAAGATAGTTTGGGCCTGTCTCTTTCATGCCTCACCGCTATCAAGTGTTTGCTTTAAAGCTTCTTTGGCCATAGAACTGACTGCCTCTCCTGGGCTGCACACACACCCGCTACACACACCCTCTATACTAAACACAGGACCTCAGTGTCTGAATCGAATGTGATGCGGTTAGTCAGAGATGGGTGCATGCGTGACTGAGTCTGTGAGCAGGAGGGTGTGTGTATTTGTGCGTGTGTGTGTGTGTGTGTGAGTATAGTTGGTATCAGAAGTGTTCACTCCCCTTGGATTTTTTTTCTCTCTCACATTTTGCTGTGTTACAAAGTGGGATTGAAATTGATTTTGTTTGCATTTTATCACTGATCTACACAAAATACTCCATAATGGGAAGAATGATACACGTTTTCCAAATGAATAAAAAATGAAATAAGTCAAATATAGTCATTGCATACAGTAAGTATTCACCCCTTTTGTTTAGGCAAGCCTAAATCAGTTCAGGAGTTAAATTTGACTTATCAAATCACATAAGTTACATGAACTCACTATGTGTGAAATAATAGGGGTCGACATCATTTCTTTGACTACCTCTTCCTCTGTCCTCCATACATACAACATATGTAAGGTCCCTCAGTCAAGTATTGAAGTTTAAGCACAGATTTAACTAGAAGGACCAGGGTGCATTTTAAAAGCCTTGTAAAAGAAGGGCTGTTATTGGTAGCAATACCAAATCAGATTTTGAATATATCTTTTAGCATGGTTAATAACGATGCTGTGGATGATGTACAGTTGTGGCCAAAGGTTTTGAGAATGACACGGATATTAATTTCCACAAAGTTTGCTGCTTCAGTGTCTTTAGATATTTTTGTCAGATGTTACTATGGAATACTGAAGTATAATTACAAGCATTTCATAAGTGTCTAAGGCTTTTATTGACAATTACATGAAGTTGATGCAATTAGTCAATATTTGCAGTGTTGACCCTTCTTTTTCAAGACCTCTGCAATCCGCCCTGACATGCTGACAATTAACTTCTGGGCCACATCCTGACTGATGGCAGCCCATTCTTGCATAATCAATGCTTGGAGTTTGTGGGGTTTTGTTTGTCCACCCGCCTCTTGAGGATTTGACCACAAGTTCTCAATGGGATTAAGGTCTGGGGAGTTTCCTGGCCATGGACCCAAAATATCGATGTTTTGTTCCCCGAGCCACTTAGTTATCACTTTTGCCTTATGGCAAGGTGCTCTATCATGCTGGAAAAGGCATTGTTCGTCACCAAACTGTTCCTGGATGGTTGGGAGAAGTTGCTCTCGGAGGATGTGTTGGTACCATTCTTTATTCATGGCTGTGTTCTTAGGCAAAATTGTGAGTGAGCCCACTCCCTTGGCTGAGAAGCAACCCCACACATGAATGGCCTCAGGATGCTTTACTGTTGGCATGACACAGGACTGATGGTAGCTCTCCCATTGTCTTCTCCAGACAAACTTTTTTCCGGATGCCCCAAACAATCGGAAAGGGGATTCATCAGAGAAAATGACTTTACCCCAATCCTCAGCATTCCAATCCCTGTCTGTACCTTTTGCAGAATATCAGTCTGTCCCTGATGTTTTTCCTGGAGAGAAGTGACTTCTTTGCTGCCCTTCTTGACACCAGGCCATCCTCCAAAAGTCTTCACCTCACTGTGCGTGCAGATGCACTCACACCTGCCTTCTGCCATTTCTGAGCAAGCTCTTTACTGGTGGTGCCCCAATCCCGCAGCTGAATCAACTTTAGGAGACGGTTCTGGCGCTTGCTGGACTTTCTTGGGCGCCCTGAAGCCTTCTTCACAACAGTTAAACCACTCTCCTTGAAGTTCTTTATGATCCGATAAATGGTTGATTTAGGTGCAATCTTACTGGCAGCAATATCCTTGCCTGTGAAGCCCTTTTTGTGCAAAGCAATGATGACGGCATGTTTCTCCTTGCAGGTAACCATGGTTGACAGGGGAAGAACAATGATTCCAAGCACCACCCTCCTCCTTTTTGAAGCTTCCAGTCGGTTATTCGAACTCGATCAGCATGACAGAGTGATCTCCAGCCTTGTCCTCGTCAACACTCACACCTGTGTTAACGAGAGAATCACTGACATGATGTCAGCTGGTCCTTTTGTGGCAGGGCTGAAATGCAGTGGAAATGTTTTGGGGGGGATTCAGTTCATTTGCATGGCAAAGAGGGACTTTGCAATTAATTGCAATTCATCTGATCACTCTTCATAACCTTCTGGAGTATATGCAAATTGCCATCATACAAACTGAGGCAGCAGACTTTGTGAAAATTAATATTTGTGTCATTCTCAAAACTTTTTGCCACGACTGTGTTAAACCACCCAGACACAACAAAGATAAAGTTGTCCTTCTGAACTGAGCTGCAGGACAGGAAGGAAACCGCTCAAGAATGTCCCCATGAGGCCATTAGTTGGCTGTAATGAGAGAACTGAAGATGCATCAACATTGTAGTGACCCACAATAATTACCTAAATGACAGAGTGAAAAGAATAATAAAAAATATACAGAATAAAAATATTCCAAACATGCATCCTGTACGCAAAAGGCACTAAAGTAATTCAGTAAAAAATAAAGACAATAGAATACACTTTTTGGCCTAAGTGCAAAGCCTTATGTTTGGGGCAAATCCAACAACAACACATGACTG
Organism: Oncorhynchus clarkii lewisi; assembly: GCF_045791955.1. Taxonomy (NCBI): domain Eukaryota; kingdom Metazoa; phylum Chordata; class Actinopteri; order Salmoniformes; family Salmonidae; genus Oncorhynchus; species Oncorhynchus clarkii. Next base: position 46,566,686 of record NC_092156.1, on the reverse strand, counting down.
AATGAATGCCTCCTTATTTTCAAGCATGGTGGTGGCTGCATCATGTTATAAGTATGCTTGACTGCGGCAAAGACAGGAGTATTTCAGGATAAAAAAGAAACGGGTTGGAGCTAAGCACAGGCATAATCTTAGCGGAAAACCTGGTTCAGTCTGCTTTCCATCAGACACTGGGAGATTAATTCACCTTTCAGCAGGACAATAGCCTACAACACAAGGCCAATGTGCTTACCATTTAAGATAGTGAAAGTTCCTGAGTGGCCAAGTGACCGTTTTGACTTAATTGTCCTTGAAAATCTATGGCAGGACTTGAAAATTGCTGTCTTGCCATGATCCTCAACACCTTGAAAGAACTTGGCGTGCAAAGCTCTTAAACTAACCCAAGAAGACTCACAGCTGTAATCACTGCCAAAGGTGTTTCCGACATGTATCGACTCGGGGTACTTATCTAATCAAACTATATTAGTGTTTAATTAATCATGAATCAAAAAAATTCTTCCACTTTCTTATTACAGAGTATTTTGTGTAGGTCGTTGAGAGAAAATGACCATTAAATACATTTTAATCCCACTTTAAGATGATAAAAAGTTAAGATCCAAGGTTATGTGTGTTTAAGTGTTTGTGTGTGTGTGTGCTCACACATCTGTGTCCCCCCCCCTGGGAACCGCGCTTAAAAATACTCGGCTCCTCAAGCCTTCTGGTGTCTGAACAGCGTCTGTCTGCTCTCCGCCTCTGTCCCCGTGGCCCTCCTCCGCTCCCGTCCCTCAATTATACCCCCTCCCAAACGTTGTGCCTCTCTGTCTCACACGCACACCAACTACACCCAGCTGTGTCCCTGCTCCTCTTCATATGAAGATGACCTCCAGTCTGGCCTACTACAGCCCAGGACGGAAGAGTCCGGGAGGGTAGAGGAAGAAGGCTAGGGCGAGCAGGAGAAAGGGGGGAAAAAAGCGCAGAAATAGGAGAGGAGATTCAGGGAGAATGTTCCGTGATGCCGGTAGGCTCACAGACCTCTTTTAAAAAAAAAAAAAAATGTTTTATTAGCATTCCCAGTTACGGGGACGCGCGACAACCGACCAAGACATCGTAACCAATGTGAGCTTCAGCTCCGTTCGCTGATGCAAGGCACCTCTAACCATTAATCTAATGTCTGCCTCTGTCTCTCTCCCAGATATCCGCGTGATGGCAGCCTATCGCAGGGCCATGTCTGAGGATGTGGTGTCAGAGGGGGTCGGAGACACCTGTTCACGGAGTGGTCGGGTGGCTCAGCTGATGAAGAACTTCTGCGTGAAGAGCCCCACGCCCCCTGCACAGATCCCTCCTCCCCGCGGGAGCAAACCCCCCATCCCCACCAAACCCAACCACCTGCACCTGGTTGCCAGCCCCTCACTCAGGTAATCCACAGGGCCACCCGCTGTCCCCCACCACACCCCACCCAGGCCCCACTGAACACTGCTGGGCACCCAGCCTCGGTGTCTCAGCAACCGGGGACAAGGACGCAAGGCGGCAGGCCCCAAGGCTCTCAGGAACACAGCCAAACCTTTTGATTCCATTGCTCTTACTCTAAAAGCAAAGCAATGAGAATAGAGCTTTTGACATTTTTACCTGTGCCATGTTTTAATAGTTAGTTTTATTTAGTATTTTAAATTGTACAGTACTGTAAATTCTCTCTGTGGGGAAAGGTGAACCAAAAGCGTTGATTGTAGAACAGCGTCTTCCTTTGTTTCCTGCTTTTGCCTTTTTTAATATTCAATGTATTATTGACCGTATCATACCATGTATTCTTCACCTGTCGATATACTTTTTAAAATTTTATTTTAAAAAATCTTGTCATGTATAAATACCACTTTATTGTTACATTTGGCGCACAGTACGGTCACAAAGCTTTGTGCAATGTTATCAAGGTCATAAACCTGTTCTTGCGATTGCAACAAATCACGGCAAATGTCAACTTGAATGACGCAGTACATTTGCTTTCGTGGTTGAGAGCTGTTCCGTGTGCTGACAAATGACAGAGCCACATTGATCATACCCGCCTGTCATGACCAAGGAGATGGGTAAGAGTACAGTATGGCTGGACGGATGAAGCCGGATGAGTGAGGGGAGGGGGTTCCTCCTTCGTCTACGGCGCTCCTCACCGGGAGTAGCACAGTCGGCTTGTATACTGTCACATCTCCCCCGACTGCCACCTGGCCCGAACAAGCACCTTGCGCTATCTACCTGAGATTGACCAATGACAGTGCCAAACGCCTCTGCTCTGTGTCCCAGTGGACCGAACACTGGCAAGCCACACGGTCGTTGCCAAATAATACTTGTTAGCTGTGGTTAACCCGTCTGTTATTTTTCTCAATCTCATTTTTGATTGGTTGCACTTTGTTTTTTTTGTTTTTTGAAAAACTTTTTTACTATGTTAATTCGGAGAGCGAGAGTGATGATCTCTGTGTCTGTGTGTATCGATTGTGTGTTGTCCCACACAAGGTGTGTGTTGATCTATGTGTGTGATGTCAGGCCTGTGTGGCGCAACCACAGTGGAACAATAAAATCGTTTGACCCCTCCAAGCGCTAGTGATGTGAATTTTCCAAGAGGCAAGGCGGTGTGTGTGTGTGTGTGTGCCTTCTGCATGATTCTCTCTCTTTATCCACTTTATATACAGGATTTATTTTGCGGCACAGAAATGTACACCCGGTAAACTTTGGTTCCTTTTAGATTCCATGAGTGAAATTCAGAGTGAAAGTGGAGGGGGGGGGGGGGGGGGGGGAACTCCCTATAGGCTTCCCCTCCCAGATCCCTATTTGGGTAGTTAATATAAAACATCAATTCCCTCATTTAACCTCTCTTGGCTGCCCCCTGCTTGCCAGTCAAAGCAAAGCATTATACCTCTGAGGAGATGCAGTGCCAGCCCGCGTGGAAAAGAGGGAGTGTGTGCGAGAGAGGGAGAACGACGGAGAGTTATTTCACTTTTTTTTTGTTTATCCATTTCACTTGCTTTGGCAATGTAAACATATGATTCCCATGCCAATAAAGCCCATTGAATTGAGTGAGTGAAGCAGTTCTGGTCAGCCCTAATACACAGTCTGACAGGCTATGGATACATTTCAGATGACACGACAGAAGCCATTTAGCACCCTGTTGATCATCACTTTCAAGTCAGTTTCCCGAAACCACAATCCTATTTATTTAACATTGTATTCAACAAAGTCACATTCGTGCATGAGTTAAAAATAAATAGTTGACCACAGTTTTACAGGAAACGTAAACAAACAATGGCGTGTAACCTCGGGGTAGTAAACATGCCCTCTTCTGATCCACATGTGTTTGATTAAAGTCATACAGACAGAGTGGAGGTAGTTCTATTGTTTGGGAGGACGAGGAGGAGTGGTGTTGATTTTGACGAGGTGGCAGCAGGAGGGCCCTGTGATGTCACGGAGGGTTTTATTGCAACGCAGTCGGGGGGGGTGAGACGCTTTGGAAGTCGACACATCAGCATTGTGGAGGATTTTCACATATCCCACCACACACGCACAGACACACGCTCGCACACCAAAACACACTCGTGCTTACACGGACACTCGCACTGAAACGCACACGAGCACTCGTACTGACACACAGCTGTGTGTGCAGACACACACACACACAGAGAGAAACACAGTGATACATGAGACTGTGAGACAGCGCCTCGCTAGAGCTCTCTCCCTGTGAGCCCAACAATGGCTACGACTGTTCTCTGACGCACAGAGACGTCGCTGAGCAGTTTCCAGGCGAGTGCTGGAGGCCCTTGGTAACCCCCGCCCCACACACACAAACTACTCCCCCTCCAAAGAGCCTGGCCACCGGCACCATTGGGGCCCTCTGATGAGAGATAAAAAGGGGCCGTTGTTGTTGCGGAGCAGGGGAGATGGACGCCTCTGTTTTTCTCCTTCTCTCTGCCTCTATCTCCCGACGCCCACGGAAGGGGAAGTAAGGAAATAAAGCCAAGCAGAGCTGAGGAAGAAAAGCACTGCGTTATGAGGCGTTCCACTGGCCCCCCACCACTTCTCTCTCCCTCCACCAGCCCCATCCCCAGCCCCCCAGCCTGGAGGAGTGGAGCAGAGAGAGAGAGAGGAGAGGGAGAGGGGGAGGAGGGGGGGGGGGGCCAAGGCCATGTGATACGGAGAGCATGCGGGCACGGCTTCACCCCCAGGCAGAGCGAGCGGGGGCCTGCTGTGTCTCTCCTGCATGATTAATCTGGCTGAGGGGCAGGAGGACTGCCACAGCCCTGCCTGTGTGGTTAACTCCCTGCTCACCACGTCCTCACCATGTCCTCACATGCTCACGCTAGCACACACTCCGAGATGTACACCTAAACACACAAACACACTGGCTTGCACACACCTCTGTGGAGGACTGTAAAATACGGTCGATGGGAGACAGTGGATTCACCTGCATAGAGAGCTCAGATTCAGCCGTCTCCGAGGTCCTAACATACTGTAGCTGTACTTTGCTTTAGCCAGCCTCCCAAAGTCACAAACAGAGCAATATACTGTACATCCACTGTTCTTTCTACCTACGGACGGTTCCAGGCATGGCTACAGACATGAATAAAGAAGCTTTGAATTATTTATTTTTTAAGCCAACCTGTGGGAATGTCCACTGGACATGCGATGGTTTCATGACATGATGAGGGACCATGTGATTAGCCCCCAGGTCTGTGACCGTCGTCTCATGTGACCACCCTTAGTCATGTGACCATCATCTCCTTTGTGTTTAAAAAAAATATATATATATATATTTATAAGCGTCTACTTCACCCGAGGCAGACGGATAGATTTGTCATACTCCTCCTTGTCTCAGACAAGGGGCACCAGTTATGTCGTGGTCAAATCACAAATCACCATGACGGATACTCAGCACCTTCGGCGTCGCCACGTTACTCAGATATTCGCACCAACTTGACGTGACACACAGACGCAATACAAAAATTAACGTATCCTTACAAACGGTGTTTTATATTTGGCCACTGGTCCGTTCTGGCGCTGTCCGGGCCTTGTGGTTAGGTGTTTTCAGGTTGGTGTAGAGGCCTAGCACAGCACGAGGCCAGTGACCAGGCAGCCATGCAGCCAGGCAGGCATAGGGTTAACCTCCTGCAGTACGCTCCGCATTGACTGGAAAGGAATGAAGTGTCAAGCGTGTTCTCACCGCAGCGAGACGGTCGAAACCCTGCTCCCCCCCCCCCCCTCCAGCCGTCCCTCCACCCTCCTCCTCCTCCTCACCCCCCGCCCGCCTGCCCCCAGCAACCTCCCACAGCCGTGACCAAATTATTTTCTAGCCTCCCGAGATTCGCCTCGCCAGACAAAAATCTGCAGCGCAGCCCTGATTCAGTGCACAAACACGCAACCTCCCCTCGTCTCTCAACGCCTCTCTGCCGCCACTTTGAAGAAAATAGGCCTCTTTTTTTTTTTTTTTACAGGGCCTCCACTAGGATGGCTCTGTCTGTTTACACTCGACAGATTTAAATGCTCCCAAAAACAGCACCCACAAAATAACTCTGTCTCCTCTCTCGCTAGGGTCCACTCTCTCTCCCCTCTTTCTCACTCCATGTTTTTGTGGCTGTTTTAGGGTACCATGATTTTAGAATGCCGTGTCCAAAAAGTTGTTAATGACACAGTTAGTGCCTCGATCTAAAAAGTGCCAGAGTGTAAAGGGCGAATGAGAGTACGAGAGCGAGAAAGGGAAACCAAGACAGAGTGAGGATGGACACCCGGTGATTGAGGGGAGAAGAGAGCAGGGGGGGGGGGGGGAGTATACAGAGAGAGGTGGAGAAAGAAAATAAGCCTCTCCAGTGAGTAGGACACACAGCCCTGCCAAACTGCTTTCAAAAAAAAAAAGCCCTCTGTTTTATTTATAGTGCGGTGTATCCATGGCAACCGGAGAGGTCAGGCAAGCTGGGTCTGCGCTTCACCCTGCTCTGGGGATTAGGATTTCACAGAGGTTCTCAGATGTGCGGAAGGTGGGCAAGAGCGGCTCGCTGCTCGCCGACGCAGGCAGCCCCGCTGCCTAGTGGGAAAGCTGGGCCCTCCGAGGGAAGAGAGGGGGAACAGCCAAGAGCCCAGGGAATTCTCTGGGAATAGCGATTTGGTGGTGTGTGTGTGGAGGGGGTAGACTCATTCGCATGGAGAGAGGTGTGGAGCCAGATTTAATGAGCTAGGCCCTGTTCCACAGGGCTCGCTGGGCTTTGTTTTTCACTCTCATTTTCACCCAAATACAAGGACAACAAAAGGTCACACAAGGTCAGAGAAAGCCTTGTATCCGTCAAACTCACCTTATGAATTATTTACACACACATTCATTTACCCCTGGAAAGGTATCAGTCTTGGCTCTCTACACAAAACATAGATACACATACAGCAGCAGTTAAAGGGGAGATGAAACAGTTCTGAAACAGGGTGGGAAAGTATTCGAACTCATTGTGACCCAATATAAGATTGAACAGTAAAAGACCAAAGTGATATAGTGAAATTGTGATTCTCAGCAGAGTCATCCTGGGAGGGTCATTATCCACCCTGAGAGACCAACTGTGTTGGAGAGATGGTGCACTGTCGTCACTGCACGTCCAACTGGAAGAAGGAGAGCTCTGTGAGGCAGGGAGGGACATTTTTGTGGCCTTGTTATTTTCATCCCGAGGACTGCGTGAGAGCGCCCTTCCAAATCCTGGCGTGGGAGCCAGTTGGAGGAGACCAGCGTGAGGGAGAGGGGGTAAGAGAGAGAGAGGGAACGAGAGAGACACGGAGAGAGGGGAGTGGGGCGGGGGTTGGTTTGCCCTCCAAGAACTGCACCATGTGAGTATTAGTGTACAGACCAACAGATTCCTCTCTGGGGCATGGGACGCAGTCAGCGTTGCTAGGAGACAGGCATTCGGGCTATTGATGCCGTGCGTGGAGGTTGATGGTCTAATATGGAACTGGGATGGGACTCACTCTACCACTAAACCCTGTCTAGGAGTCAATGTGACAGGAAAACAAGCAGCACAAGAGATGGGTGGCATCCCAATGCTGGAGTGTGTAATGTCTCGCCCTATCTCTAGGGGTCACCATCAACACCTGCGTCACATGGCTGGTTCAGCCAACATGGCCTCTGTGAGCTGTGACCACTCCAATAACTGTGGTTGCCAGGAAACCGTAGATGTTGCAATCACATGATGGCTGTTGTTGCCTGGGAGGGGGGTCGGTATGGCATTCTGGGAGAAGGCCACAGTTCACGGAGGAAGGAGGGGGGGGGGGGGGGGTTAGAGAAGGGGGGGTGTCCATGTTTCTAGGAAATGAGCTCTGCCGGTGATGGCTGCGTGTTAGGTTGTTAGAGTGAGTGAGAGCGAGTGAAGCTAGCCAATCAAGTTCATTGAGCATGCCGGTCCAGAGCATGGAGATCAGGTCAGGGTTGTGCTCATTTTAATCCTCACCGACACTAGCTCAGATGACAGTGAGATTGAGGGGAAGACAGAGGGAAGTGAAGTATGTGAGGAACTCGGTAAGACCAAGGTCTGTGCAGCTCTGGCCTTTTCCCAGACGAGGGAGGGAGCAGGTCGCGCCAGTGCAGACCATTCCAGCCTCTTTATGGAAGGGGACACAGCAGGAACACATTAAACTGTGCCCTTGGAACAAAGACCACACGTAGCCAGACCACTCACACACACACACACACACACACACACCACACACACACCACACACACAGTCCATTAGCCATTCAGAATTCACACTGAGTAACACTGATACATACACAAACTCAGAGATTCTCCTAAATTAGTCTTTCAGTTTACACATATGATAATGAGAAGTAACTGTCAAATTTCAGTTACCCAATTTAGAAAAGACGGGTTGTGATAATCCCAGGTAGAAAAATTGTAATACGGTTATTACCCAGCAGCTCTGAGTTGTTTCTGGTGTTTGCTGTAGGATGGAAAGTTAGGCAATTATCAACTGTCTTGTTATGATGACCAATCTGGCAATTTGGAAATGTTAGGTGTCTGAAGGTATTGAGTGTGTTTGATAATGCAGAGTTATCTGTCTGGGAGTGTTGGGGTGTCTGTCTGGGAGTGTTGGGGTGTCTGTGTGGTAGTGTTGGGGTGTCTGTCTGGGAGTGTTGGGGTGTCTGTCTGGTAGTGTTGGGATGTCTGTCTGGGAGTGTTGGGGCGTCTGTCTGGGAGTGTTGGGGTGTCTGTCTGGTAGTGTTGGGGTGTCTGTCTGGTAGTGTTGGGGTGTCTGTGTGGTAGTGTTGGGATGTCTGTGTGGTAGTGTTGGGGTGTCTGTCAGGTAGTGTTGGGGTGTCTGTCTGGGAGTGTTGGGGTGTCTGTGTGGTAGTGTTGGGGTGTCTGTCTGGGAGTGTTGGGGTGTCTGTCTTGTAGTGTTGGGGTGTCTGTGTGGTAGTGTTCGGGTGTCTGTGTGGTAGTGTTGGGGTGTCTGTGTGGTAGTGTTGGGATGTCTGTCTGGGAGTGTTGGGGTGTCTGTCTTGTAGTGTTGGGGTGTCTGTGTGGTAGTGTTGGGGTGTCTGTCTTGTAGTGTTGGGTTGTCTGTCTTGTAGTGTTGGGGTGTCTGTGTGGTAGTGTTGGGGTGTCTGTGTGGTAGTGTTGGTACGTCTGTCTGGGAGTAGTGGGGTGTCTGTCTGGTAGTGTTGGGGTGTCTGTGTGGGAGTGTTGGGGTGTCTGTCTGGGAGTGTTGGGGTGTCTGTCTGGGCATGTTGGCGTGTCTGTCTGGACGTGTTGGGGTGTCTCTCTGGGAGTGTTGGGGTGTCTGTGTGGTAGTGTTGGGACGTCTGTCTGGGAGTAGTGGGGTGTCTGTCTGGTAGTGTTGGGTGTCTGTGTGGGAGTGTTGGGGTGTCTGTCTGGGCGTGTTGGCGTGTCTGTCTGGGCGTGTTGGGGTGTCTCTCTGGGCGTGTTGGGGTGTCTGTCTGGGCGTGTTGGGGTGTCTGTCTGGGAGTGTTGGGGTGTCTGTCTGGGAGTGTTGGGGTGTCTGTCTGGGCGTGTTGGGATGTCTGTCTGGGAGTGTTGGGATGTCTGTCTGGGAGTGTTGGGGTGTCTGTCTTTGCAAGTTGGGGTGTCTGTCTGGGAGTGTTGGGGTGTCTGTCTGGGAGTGTTGGTGTCTGTCTGGGAGTGTTGGGGTGTCTGTCTGGGAGTGTTGGGGTGTCTGTCTGGGAGTGTTGGGGTGTCTGTCTGGGAGTGTTGGGGTGTCTGTCTGGGAGTGTTGGGGTGTCTGTCTGGGCGTGTTGGGGTGTCTGTCTGGGAGTGTTGGGGTGTCTGTCAGGTAGTGTTGGGGTGTCTGTCTGGTAGTGTTGGGGTGTCTGTCTGGGAGTGTTGGGTGTCTTCTGAGTGTTCAGTTATTTGTCTTTTGGGTTGTTGATCTAGTAATGTTGGGGTATATGTTGGGTTTGGGGTATATATCGGTTGGTGGGGTATCAGTCTGGTATAGTGTTGAGTTGTGTGTCTGGTATAGTATTGAGTTGTGGGTCTGGTATAGTGTTTAGTTGTGTGTCTGGTAAAGTATTGAGTTGTGTGTCTGGTATAGTATTTGGTTGTGTGTCTGGTATAGTATTGAGTCGTGTGTCTGGTATAGTATTGAGTTGTGTGTCTGGTATAGTGTTGAGTTGTGTGTCTAGTATAGTGTTGAGTTGTGTGTCTGGTATAGTATTGAGCTGTGTGTCTGGTATAGTGTTGAGTTGTGTGTCTGGTATAGTATTTGGTTGTGTGTCTGGTATAGTATGTGGTTGTGTGTCTGGTATAGTATTTGGTTCTGTGTCTTGTGTAGTATTGAGTTTTGTGCCTGGTATAGTGTTGAGTTGTGTGTCTGGTATGGTATTGAGCTGTGTGTCTGGTATAGTATTGAGCTGTGTGTCTGGTATAGTGTTGAGCAGTGTGTCTGGTATAGTGTTGAGCAGTGTGTCTGGTATAGTGTTGAGCTGTGTGTCTGGTATAGTGTTGAGCTGTGTGTCTGGTATAGTGCTGAGCTGTGTGTCTGGTATAGTATTGAGTTGTGTGTCTGGTATAGTATTGAGTTGTGTGTCTGGTATAGTGTGGAGCTGTGTGTCTGTCTGGTATAGTGTTGAGCTGTGGCGGGCGGTGCCGTTTAAGATTTGGGAGGACGATTTTTGTTTTTCATGAGCATGGCTTATTTATTTTTCAGCATGTTGGATGACGGTCATTCATATCCCATTCACCCAGTTCAATGTAACATCGATAGGTTTAGGCTACTACATGATACTCTAATTTTCGCTGTAACCATCATGAGGTTGCTAAAGTCTAGCCTATGAATGAAAGTTTACAACGTCGGTGCACACAGGTCGAGAGAATAATTTGAGGTGACAGACAGTAACACACATTCAATACCGCCTTGCACACTGTTTCCTTAATCTAGGTTTTCTGTGGTGTAATCATTTGTCCAAAAGTTGCAAAAGATAGTTTCTTTTAGACAAATTCAGGTATGTTTATCCCAGTTTAGTTCCGTTTGCTTCTATTTACGAAACGTTTTTCAACCGAATCGGCGGAATGAATACACCCCTGGTCACGCGTAAACAAAGTTCACTTTCATAGCAGCCACGTGGTATTCCTTCTCGCCTCTATAAGTTCTCCCCCTCTCACCTTTTCTTCTCGTTTGTGGAGTTCAGTGCACATCACATCAGCTGTATGTGACCAGGCGAAATAACCTTTCCAAGGTAACATAGCATCCCTCTGTTTGATCAGGGTGTTTGAGTAGGCTAAACTAGCTAACAGCATTCACTAATTAAGTGAAACTGAAAGTGATTTTTTTTCTTGAAAGCTCTCTCTCTCTCTCTCTCTCTCTCTCTCTCTATATATATATATATAAATATATATATATACATACATACATACATACATACATACATACAGTGGTTTTGGGAAGTATTCAGACCCCTTGACGTTTTCCAAATATTGTTAAGTTACAGCCTTATTCTAAAATGGATTCAGTTGTTTTTTTCTCCCCTCATCAATCTACACACAATACCCTATAATGACAAAACATAAACAGGTTTTCAGATATTTTTGAAAATGGATTAAACATAAAAAACTGATATCACATTTACATACCTATTAAGACCCTTTACTCAGTACTTTGTTAAACCACCTTTGGCAGCAATTGCAGTCTTGAGTCTTGGGTATGAAGGTGAACTTGAGCGCTCAGGAGCAGGTTTTCATCAAGGATCTCTCTGTACTTTGCTCCGTTTAGCTTTCCCTTGATCCTGACGAGTCTCCCAGTCCCTGCCGCTGAAAAACATTCCCACAGCATGATGATGCTGCCACCACCATGCTTCACCGTAGAGATGGTGCCAGGTTTCCTCCAGACTTGACGCTTGGCATTCAGGCCAAAGAGTTCATTCTTGGTTTCATCAGACCAGGGAATCTTGTTTCTCATTGTCTGATAGTCCTTTAGGTGCCTTTTGGCAAACTCCAAGCGGGCTGTCATGTGCCTTTTACTGAGGAGTGGCTTCAATCTGGCCACAACTACTCACCACATTTTATTATCTGCAGTGCTAGCTAGCTGTAGCTTCTGCTTTCAGTACTAGATTCATTTTCTGATCCTTTGATTAGGTGGGCAACATGTCAGTTCATGCTGCAAGAGCTCTGATAGGTTGGAAGACGTCCTCCGGAAGTTGTCATAATTACTGTGTAAGTCTATGGAAGGGAGTGAGAACCATGAGCCTCCTAGGTTTTGTATTGAATTCAATGTACTCAGAGGATGACAGAACTTAATTGTCCTCCTGCTACACCATGGTGCTACCCTACAGAGTGCTGTTGAAGCTACTGTAGACCTTCATTCAAAAACAGTCTGTTTAAATAAATTATTTGGTCACATTAATATATTTAGTATAGTTTTATCTTAAAATGAAAACTTTAAAATATATATATATATTTTAAATCAAATTCACTGAGGAGTATGAATTTCTTAAACATTTAAATTGTAAAAAATGTAACATTTTATTTTTATAAAATTTACTGAGGTGGATGGTCTACCCCTTCCTCCTCCGAGGAGCCTCCACTGGTATAGTGTTAAGCTGTGTCCAGTCTAAAAAGCCGGAGCAGATAGGAGGTTTGGGGCTCCGGTTATCAGGAGTGACAGACACAAACGCCTCAGTGTGTTCCTCGGTAATTGGATCTGCACCATCCTGGTGCCCCCAAGACCCTAACCCTCCTGCTCTTGCTCCTTCTCCTCCTCCTGCTCTTCCTCCCACTCCTGCTCCTCCTTCTCCTGCTCTTTTTCCTCCTGCTCCTTCTTCTGCTGCTCCTCCTTCTCCTGCTCTTTCTCCTCCTGCTCCTTCTCCTGCTCCTCCTCCTGCTCCTCCTCCTTCTCCTCCTGCTCCTTCTTCTGCTTCTGCTCCTTCTCCTCGTCCTCATTTTCCTCCTCCTCCCTACACACAGCCCCTTCACCCCGCCACACCACGCCAATCCCACACACATTAGATTTGATTGTTTTCGCATTAGACGTTCCATATTCCCACCCTCTAGCTAATGCAATGCACCAGAGTTGTCCTTAATTATTTTCATCCACATCATCACGACAAGTTGGACATTTATTTGTGTTGGCTTTACGAGTTCTTTATTAGGTTACACTTTACCAGAATCTCTTTAGTTCAGAAAGTATATTCATAGTTAGGTCCTCATTATTCTACTAACCCTAACCCAGATTACAACAAACTGGCTCAATTGCCAACCTAGTGACTCCCCAATGTTTTCTTTTGTAGTTTTCATTTTCTTGAAACAAAAACAAAACTTCTAGCCAGAATCGAGTGTTAAAGCACAACCCGGAGGTTATCAACCAAACAGTTGGGAAACGCTAACCAGTGGTGTAAATTAAAAATACTTTAAAGTACTACTTAATTAAGTAGTTTTTTGGTGTATCTGTACTTTACTATTAACATTTTTGACAGTTTTTACTTCCACTACATTCCTAAAGAAAATGATGTACTTTTTACTTTTTACCTTACATTTTCCCTGACACCCAGAAGTACTCGTTAGATTTTGAATGCTTAGCAGGACAGGGAAATGGTCTAATTCCCACATTTATCGAGAGAACATCCCAGGTCATCCCTACTGCCTCTGATCTAAACACATGCTTCGTTTGTAAATTATGTCCGAGAGTGGGAGCATGCTACTGGCTAATTTTTTTTTTTTTACTTGAAAATGTGGCCGTCTGCTTTGCCTAATATAAGGAATTTGAAAGGATTTGTGCTTTTACTTATGATACTTAAGTACATTTGAGCAATTACATTTACTTTTGATACTTAAGTATAAAACCAAATACTTTTAGACTTTTACTTCAGTAGTTTTTTAACTCGGTGACATTCACTTTCACTTGAGTCATTTCTATTAAGGTATCTTTACTTTTACTCAAGTATGTCAATTGGGTACCATTTCCACCACTGACACTAACCACAACTTTCAACCAAAATCCTTATCATCTCCCACAGTGGTGTGTTACAGTAAAACAGGGACTAATGCATACTGGACCAATGCTGCCTCCAGGATACAGTATGTCTGTCTAATGCACCCCAATGCAGCACCAGAGCAATTTGGGCATAATTTGGGTAAGTCACAGAAGAAAGGTGTCTTTTGTTAACTGTACTAAGATGGGACACCTTTATTTCGTAAACTCCTACTGTTACCCTGTTTTGATACATTCATTCCTTACCTGTTCCCTCTACCTGTATTCATAATACTGTTCAGCATGCACTCTATGGGGATCAGACATTTTGCTTGGATGTTTCTCTAATTTGGTTTAGACAAGTGTCGTAATTCCGATTTTGGAAGACATATCTTGTGTGCGGCTACAAATGATTACAAATGAAAGTCAAATGATTTTGTGTTTGGTCTTAATTTTACTGTGTGACACTGTATGGCCACACATCCAGCTGCTTCACTTGTAAACTCGAGGCAGAGAGATTAGTCCTCTCAAAATGGCTGACATTTTCCGCGAGAGCGTGGCTTGAGAACGCAGTGTCCCATTTCTCTGCCGCAGCTTGGGTCCTGCTCCTCTCAGTTTTCTCTCTCTACATCTCTCTCTTGTTCATATTGTCTAACGAATCTGTTTGACGTCGTTTCTCTTTTCCCCACCCAACACAATGAGCAGAGCTCACACCAGAGTCCAAAAGTCCAGAAGAAGCGCAGGGTGAGTGGGCGCCAGGCAGGCAGCTCTGCTCTGTGGGTCCAGAGAGACAGGCTCCAGCCAGCACTGTGAGAGAGAGGCTGAACTTGGTTCTGCTCCGGTTCTGGTGCTGGCTCACCGGCAGGCCCCCGCGGCTCGGGCCCCGCTCCAGGACGGGCGGCAGCAGAGCGGACAAAGGAGCTCAGTCTCTACAGGGGGTGTTGGGAGGGTGGGGGGGTGGGGAGGTGGTGGTGGGGGGGGGGGGGGTGGTCTTATCCTCTCGGCTCAAACACACGCCACCAGCTGCTGCCCCCTTCCTGTGCTTTCATTAAAACAGACTCCCTCCTGCTCCACTGCGTAATCCAGACGGTTTACAGAATGTGGATGAGGTAAATATCTCTCTTTCTCTCTGTGTCCCCCATCTATTTCCTCATTCTTCTCTCCCGCTATAAATCTCACTTTGTACCTGGGTCTATCACTGGCTCTCCTCCCTCACTCTGTTTCAATGTTTCTTTCCTCCTCCAGTCCACTCCCCCAAATTCCTCTCTTTCTCCTTCTCTCTCAGTGCAGGGGCCAGAGCAGAGAGAGGTGGGAGTAGCCAGCTGTACATGCTTCTTCCTCTGCATCATTACCGTACAATGAAATATCTGTGTGTGTGTGTTTTGCTGTGGCTGCACTGCGGTGGTGAGAACGGCAGTCCGTTCTGTTCCATTGTGTGTGTCCATGGATCCTGTCAGAGCCTCAGTGTTTCCAGTGCTCAGCCCAAAGCCAAGCTGAAGCCAGGCACTGGCAGAGGGAGCGCCTGCAATGTAGGGCGCCCGGCAAGCTGGACGCAGGCAGAATATCAACGCTGCCTGCATGGCAGCCACTCCTCCTCCCAGCAGCCCACCTGCCGACTTGCGCGCTCCAAGAGGAGGGGGAGGATAGGGTGGGGGACAGGCTGAAGGAAATTGGCAGGTAGTTTCCAGACCCACTTCCCCGCGTCGCGCCCAATTAATCAGAGCTGCATCCATGCTGGATGGACCCCTACCTCCAGGAGGGGGGTGGGGCGGGAGCCTGGGGTGTAAGAGAGTGCGGAGTGGAGAGTATGTTTGAGAGAGAGAGAGAGAGAGAGAGAGAGAGAGAGAGAGAGAGAGAGAGAGAGAGAGAGAGAGAGAGAGAGAGAGAGAGAGAGAGAGAGAGAGAGAGAGAGAGAGAGAGAGAGAGAGAGAGAGAGAGAGAGAGAGAGAGAGAGAGAGAGAGAGAGAGAGAGAGATATGTCAGTGCTGGGTTGATTCCAGACTCACAGTCAGAACTACAATCATGTGCGCCCTTCTCTGGCCCGCTGCTCTCGTCCTCTTCCAGAGTGCCCTCTGTGTTCCAGGATGGATCAGCCTGGCTCTCTTTCTCTCTCTGCTGGGCCTCTCTCTCCAGGCACAGGATCAGTTTTCAGCACCACCTGCGTAGCTGAGCGCCTCTATGTTTACTCCCCGTAGCTCCTAGCACACCTGGACTCAGGCTACCCCACCCCGTTTGATCTCTCCTCTCTGCTTTTACTTCCCTCCTGTTGTCCCCTGAGTGGCTGGATGTTGCTTCTCCTGTTTCACCAAGTTCTCGTTCTTCATTTTCATTTTCCTGACCAATAACGTGTCACCTGTGAGTGTATTTGAGTTGATGGTTGGGGTGGGGGGGCAATACATTCAAATGTGTGTGTTTGTGTGTTGCAGGTGTGTTACGGGTGTGTGTGGCATCCATGTGTGTGTGGATCTGGCATGCATGTGTGTATGAGCACAGTATGTATATGTGAGCAGTGTGTGTGGCACACAGTGCTGCGTGGAGGCCGGTTGAGTCACGGCGTGGTGCGGTGCAGAGCGAAGAGGGGAGACAGCTGCCCTGACAGATGCCGGGAGGCAGAACCCCACTGGGGAGCAGGGGGAGGGAGCTGGCACTCTCTCACCCCAACGGAAACACCACAGGCTGCAGAGGAAGTGGGCAGGGGGACAAACCAGGGGACCCAGAGAGAGAGAGAGAGAGCATGTATGTTGAGGAGATCTGCTTGTGTGCTTGTTCATTTGAAAGAGTAAATCCATATCACTGGTATATTAATTATGAACTCCATTATTAATGGTAAAGCTAGTATGTGACATAATTACTCATATCTTTTGCAGAAGTACAAAGCATAGTAGCAGTGGTACTAATACAGTATTCATAGCGGTAGAGGTAGTGGTAGTGGTAGAGGTTGTGGTATAGGTAATGGTAGAGGTACTGGTAGAAATATAAGTAGTCGTAGAGTTACAGTAGTGGTAGAGGTACTGGTAGAAATATAAGTAGTCGTAGAGTTACAGTAGTGGTAGAGGTCTTGGTAGAGGTGGTGGTAGTGATAAAGGTAGTGGTAGAGGTACTGGTAGAAATATAAGTAGTGGTAGAGGTTGTGGTAGAGGTAGTGGTAGAGGTACAGTAGTGGTAGAGGTACAGTAGTGGTAGAGGTACAGTAGTGGTAGTGGTAGAGGTGTAGGTACAGGTAGTGGTACAGGTAGAGGTAGAGGTAGTGATAGTGGTATAGGTGTCGGTAGAGGTAGAGGTGTAGGTAGAGGTACGGTAGAGGTGCAGTAGTGGTAGTGGTATAGGTGTAGGTAGAGGTACAGGTAGAGGTAGTGGTAGTGTTAGAAGTAGTGGTACAGGTAGAGGTAGTGGTGGAGGTAGTGATAGTATTAGAAGTAGAGGTAAAGGTAGTGGTAGAGGTAGTGGTAGAGGAAGGGATAGTGTTAGAAGTAGTGGTAGAGGTACAGTAGTGGTAGAGGTAGTGAAATAGGTAGTGACAATGATAGAGGTACTGGTAATGATAAAGGTAGAGGTAGTGATAGAGATAGTGGTAGAAATAGTGGTAGTGGTAGAGGTAGTGGTAGAGGTAGTGGTAGAAGTAGTGGTAGAGGTACAGTAGTGGTAGTGGTAGAGGTACAGGTAGTGAAATAGGTAGTGACAATGATAGAGGTAGTGGTAATGATAGAGGTAGAAGTAGTGGAAGAGGTAGTGATAGATATAGTGGTAGAAATAGTGGTATAGGTACAGTAGTGGTAGAGGTAGACATAGTGGTAGAGATAGTGGTAGTGGTAGAGATAGTGGTAGTGGTAGAGGTAGAGGTAGTGAAATAGGTAGTGACAATGATAGAGGTAGTGGTAATGATAGAGGTAGAAGTAGTGGAAGAGGTAGTGATAGATATAGTGGTAGAGGTACAGTAGTGGTAGAGGTAGACATAGTGGTAGAGGTAGTGACAATGATAGAGGTAGTGGTAATGATAGAGGTAGAAGTAGTGGAAGAGGTAGTGATAGATATAGTGGTAGAAATAGTGGTAGAGGTACAGTAGAGGTAGTGGTAGAGGTAGACATAGAGGTAGTGGTAGAGATAGTGGTAGAGGTACAGTAGTGGTAGAGGTACAGGTAGAAATAGAAGTAGTGGTAGAGGTAGACATAGTGGTAGAGGTAGACATAGTGGTAGAGGTAGACATAGTGGTAGAGGTAGACATAGAGGTAGTGGTAGAGGTAGTAGTAGAGGTAGTGGTAGAGGTAGTAGTAGAGGTAGTGGTAGAGGTACAGGTAGAAATAGAAGTAGTGGTAGAGGTACAGTAGAGGTAGAGGTGTAGGTATAGGTAGAGGTAGTGATAGTGTTAGAAGTAGTGGTAGAGGTAGTGATATAGGTAGTGGTAGAGGTATTGATAAATGTAGAGGTAGTGATAGTGTTAGAAGTAGTGGTAGAGGTAGAGGAAGGGATAGTGTTAGAAGTAGTGGTAGAGGTACAGTAGTGGTAAAAGTAGTGGTAGTGGTAAAGGTAGTGATCGAGGTAGAGGTAGAGGTAGTAATAGAGGTAGTGATAGATGCAGTGGTCGTGGTAACTGTTAGAGGTAGTGGTAGTGGTAGAGGTACAGTAGTGGTAGAGGTACAGTAATGGTAGAGGTACAGTAGAGGTACAGTAGTGATAGAGGTAGAGGTACAGTAGTGATAGAGGTAGAGGTACAGTAGTGATAGAGGTAGAGGTACAGTAGTGATAGAGGTAGAGGTACAGTAGTGATAGAGGTACAGTAGTGGTAGAGGTACAGTAGTGTTAGAGGTAGAGGTTGTGGTAGTGATCGAGGTAGAGGTTGTGGTAGTGATCGAGGTAGAGGTTGTGGTAGTGATCGGGGTAGAGGTTGTGGTAGTGATCGAGGTAGAGGTAGTGTTAGAGGTAGTGATAAAGGTAGAGGTAGTGGTAGTGATAGAGGTCGAGGTAGTGGTAGAGGTATTGATAGAGGTAGTGGTAGAGGTAGTGTGTGGTGATAGAGGTATAGGTGACGGTAGAGGTATAGTAGTGATGGAAGTAGTGGTAGAGGTAGTGATAGTGTTCGAAGTGGTGGTAGAGGTACAGCAGTGGTTGAGGTTGGGATAGTGGTGGAGGTAGAGGTAGTGGTACTGTAGTGGTAGAGGTAGTGGTACAGTAGAGGTAGTGATAGAGGTAGAGGTTTTGATAGTGATAGAGGTAGAAGTAGTGGTGGTGATAGAGGTAGTGGTAGAGGTAGTGAACATAGTCTTAAAAGAGTCGTCCACCCCCAAATCTAATTTTGTCAGCCGTCTGTACACTGAGTGCACGAAACATTAGGAATACCTTCGTAATCTTGATTTACACCCCCTTTAACCCTCAGAACAGCCTCAATTCGTTGGGGCATGGACTCTACAAGGTGTCCAAAGCATTCCAAAGGGATGCTGGCCCATGTTGACTCCAATGCTTTCCACACTTGTGTCAAGTTGACTGGATGTCCTTTGGGTGGTGGGTCATTCTTGATACATACAGGAAACTGTTGAGCGTGAAAACCCCAGCAATGTTGCAGTTCTTGATACACTCAAACTGGTGTGC
The DNA here is from genome assembly GCF_045791955.1 of Oncorhynchus clarkii lewisi. Classification (NCBI taxonomy): domain Eukaryota; kingdom Metazoa; phylum Chordata; class Actinopteri; order Salmoniformes; family Salmonidae; genus Oncorhynchus; species Oncorhynchus clarkii. The sequence continues at coordinate 46,547,703 of NC_092156.1, read as the reverse complement.
CTGGCACCTACTACCATACCCTGTTCAAAGGCACTTAAATATTTTATCTTGCCCATTCACGCTCTGAATGGCACACATACACAATCCATGTCTCAAGGCTTAGAAATCTTTCTTCAACCTGTCTCCTCCCCTTCATCTACACTGATTGAAGTGGATTTAACAAGTGACATCAATAAGGGATCATAGCTTTCACCTGGATTCACCGGGTCAATCTATGTCGTGGAAATAGCAGTTGTTCCTAACATTTTGTACACTCAAAAAGTGGCGTAGTCATTTTCCACGCCATCTGTTGTGTCGATCCTGTTACATGCAATAGAATCACTCTTTGGGTTTCAATCGCAAACGATTGGGAAAGATTGGGCACCATGAAATTCCAGCCCCGAGTCTCCTAAGTCGACATCCATCTCAAAGTTACACATGACTGGTTCGTCCCTTTCATTGATGCGACTTCATAATTTGACCTCTGCATTAGAAGCCCGAAACTACTGATTAAGGTGAACAACACATCATCGTGCTCAGGGAAGTGCAAGTGATTTTTAACCCCCCCCCCCCCCCTTTCCTATTCAATTGGGATCGAGACCTGAAGAAAACCCGTATACAGCGGGATCAACGGGACAGCTGCTGGGGAACGTGGACTGAGTCGACTTCGCACTTTAAAGATATGGAGATGTCAACAGTATGTATTTTTTTATATATATATATATATATATATATATATATATATATATATATATATATATATATATATATATATATATATATATATACATGAATGGTTTAAGCGTGTGTACGTTACGATCCTTTGTTTACATTGTGTATACTAATATCTGTAGATGTAATATACACCCCAGGGGGAAAAAAAACACGACAAAACGTTATATTAGTAATGCAGATTTGATCTTTATTGAAGGAGCCAGGTTGAAATGTGATGATGGCGACCAGAAAGGTTTAAAAGAAAGGCTCGACTGATGGGCAAATGATTTAGAAAACAACATGCTAAGAATCTTTCTTTTGTCATTCTTTCCACAGAGCATGTTCACCAACGGACACGATGAGAGTACAACTCATCATGGTAACGTCAAGCTAACGTCTGTATGTACGAGTGTAGTGGGAGTTACAAGGTGTGTCCCTGTTGATTGCGTGTGAGCTCTGCCGCACAGACCAAAATGTGCAGTTAGTTCCTGGATTCTGTGAATTGAGTGTCTGTTTTTGGATGTAGGGTACAATATCGTTCCCTGGGGTACACAAATATTAAAATACACATAATAATACCTTCAGAGGTACACACAATGATCTCACGTGGTACTGTTCAGTAACTTTTAGGGTACATGGTTGGATAAAGTATAATGGTACATTTTTTTTTGTACACAATATTTTCAATGTAAAAAGGTACAACAATCACACTCTCAGAAAAATGGGTACAGTGTGAAGGTACATTTCTGTTTCCCAGGGTAAAAATGTAGCCTCAATACCTACATATAATGTATAATTTTTGCCACTTAAAAGGAACTACTGGCTTTGTCTCTTGGATGGTTCCCTATAAAGGTAAAATTGTACCATAATAATTATCATTATAATATTTCCCACCATGCTCTACTGCAGGTAGATAAAAATAAATGTTGTTTTGCATGTACAGTGATTGATTGATTAATGTTATGATGAAAGATGATTAACATGACTATTTTTTTACTAAATCAATCAGTGTTTTCTAACCCTGGCAATCATTATGAATGCAATATAACGGTGACAAACAGTGCCTCCAAAACTATTACGTAAAGCTGTCCCAACAGCAGAGCTTTCTTTCCAGCACAATGGAGTGAATCCTTACCTACACCTGGCTATCAGCAGAGCCTTGTCTGGCAGCCAAACAGTTCATTCAGCCTCATGTACTGCCTTTTTTTAAAACATAGCTGATATGGCTGACTTGCTTAAACAAATGTGGTTTCCACTGACTGCTTTTTTTGTGTAAGTCGATAAGAACCACAGTCTCCTTCAATAATACCCAACGCCGAAATGAGGTTTGAACCATACACAAACATTATTGCATTTATGTTCAGTAAATTCACAATGTTTATACTTATATCATTAACACTTAGCTCTATAAGTATAAGCAAGTGCAAGCAAACGAGCTGCGACCAGGTAGGCCTATTCAATATTGAGGCCTTAACTCTTCTTGAGAGAGAGCGAGAGAGAGAGAGATTTGTCTGGATGACAACTGGGAACGCTGAAATCATCAAGTTTGAATCATGACGTCAGTGATGTTCATGTCGGAGCTCTAGAAGGATGCCCAAGTTCTGTTCAAAACGTATTTTCCCAGTCGGAGCTCGTTTTATTCTGAGTTCCCAGTTGTCTTGAACTCACTGAAGTCTGAGATTTGCCAGTTCTGAGTTTCCAGTTGTTTTGAACGAGGCAGAAGTCATGCTGGATTGACAGCATGGTCATTGTATTCAACCTTTTCTGACCCATGGTGTTGTGTGTGAATGTTTGTCCTTTTAAGCTTGGAAAAGAGACCCTTTCAGACAGATTTTTTAAATCCTCAAACCCAGACTTGGACCAAACCCCCTCCCCACCAAATAGCAGGCAGGGGAACCAAAAAACTGCAACGCTTGCAGTTAGCCACTGACTCCTTCCAAACCACTCATTCTTGAATTTGTGATATCTGACTTGTTGTGTAATGTTTATGTCCAGTGGCCGATGACCACCGGTACGTTTTATCTATAATTTCTCTTCATATGACAAGGATTGAAAAGGATATGCCAGTAGATTGACGTGATTCATGATGATGACTGCTTGTCTAGCTTGTTAGCTGAGATTTTGAAAGTATGATGTTCACATGATCAGTCCAATCAAAGCTACAGTAGATATAACATGATTTGACTTCATTTTATCTGTGGCCAATGACCTTAAGCCTTCTTGGATGGGCACTTCTAATGTAAATGTATGGCAGCACCCAAGGGGGCTTGAACTGCCTAGCTCTCCCAGTAGATTCTGCAGTGACGTAGTGTCCCCATGAGTGACAGAACACTGGGCCAATCACAGCGCTACAGAGAAGATGACCAACTCCTGCGCTCTGTATTTTCTGCTGGCTTGCCCCTCCACCACAGAAAGCACTGAGCTAGGAGGAAACACCTGCATTTTGAAGCTACCTTACTTAAGAAAGCAAGAAAGAGACCATGTTTGTATGTGGCTTTATACACTCAATAAATTTGTTTTGAAATTGTTTGCGACGCAAATTAATGCCAAAATAACATGCAAAAAATGAAAATGTATTTAAAAAGAATAGAAATGTAAAAAGTATAGAAATGTATTTAAAGAGGATGGGTCACCACTGTATGTAATGTATTGTTATCATAACATATGCCTAGGAACTCACTTGGTGACGGCCACAGGACTGAAAATTAATGAATTCAACAGCCACGTCTCTCTGTCACTAACAAATACAGTCATAGGTGGCAACGCTACAATACAATTCACTAGGAGATTATAGTGGGGGTGTGGCTTCCAGTTAGTTATTTTTGACCACCCGTGAGTGGAAGTGTTGTACCAGTTTGTGGTCTATGGTAGAGGTACATTTTTTGTCACCTACATATGGCTTTGTCACTGTGATGGCTCCCTATAAAGGCAAATCCTACCTTTTCTAAAAGTACACTTTTGTACCTGTGGACTACAAACGATGACCTTACAGAGTACCACCCCTGTGACAAGCAGTTATATCCCTTTCCGAACAACTCTGTATTTCTTAGAGTGTGTGTGTGTGTAAGGCTACAGCCCTGGTTTACATGCAGTGCGCAGGCGGCTGATACAGCTGCAGGGCCTGCACAGTGGGAAGTGTTGCCATGGTGAGGCAGGCTGTCAGGGCCAGAGAGACTGTCCTCCCTGGTCCACTGTATGGTCACTGCAGCTGTCCCTGCAACGTGTGTCATCAATGTGTGATTGTCACTAAGTGCACCCGGCCTCTGTGTTTTTTGTAAACATAAATGCATTCAATAGTCTCTCTCTACCTGATGTCATGTGCATCCACTCTTCTGACTGGCTCTTAGATTACCAAATGATCTGTCCTTTAACACTTATAAAGGGTAAAGTGTTTACTGTTTGTTTCTGGACTGTTAGTCATTCCTTAACCTATCGTTATGAATCAGTAATAAATGATGACTGTCGCTGTGCTTGAAGAATGCAGCCATGGCAAATGAGGTTGTATCATGGTTAGGTTGCATCATGGTTATCCTTAACCCTAACCCTAGCTTCTTGTCCATACCCCAGAATGTCCACCCTTGATATGAAGATCAAACCATGTGATCCAATGAATGCTGAATAATCTAAAGATGACGAGATCTCTCTCACCTTGTTCACTGTGGTTTCCTCCCCATAGTAGACCATCAAATGTCATGCCCTCTATGCCCATCAGCCCTGTGGTTCTAGTCCAGCTGTCCTGAGGGGTCTGCCACTGGTCTTCAACCCTCCATACTACCAGTCGAGCTCCTGTGACCAGCGGCTTCAGGGGACTGTAGGTGGACCTTGACCCTGCTGCCCCAGGCTTCCTATCCCAGCGGCGGGAGGGGAGCTGGGCCTCTCTGCTCTCAGCAGGGATAGATGAGTGGGGGTGTTTCTGATGTCCTTTACTTTGCCTGTCACAAAAGGCCCCTGGCCGTCCAATCACAGAGGGAGGATATCTGGCAGAGAGCAAGCAGCGTGTGTTTGGGGAAGCTCCTGCCTCATCCCACTGAAAAAGAAGCATTGACGTCCACGGACAACATGTCCACGGAGACAGTGTCCATGGAGACAACACCCATAGCGGCTGTGTCCAAGTACAAAGTCTCTATTATGGTTATCTATGTGTGACAGGTTGTGGATGGAAGGAGCTTATGGGATATGTGTGTGTTTACTGGAGGAAGGGGGGGGGGGGGGGGGGGGGGCACACCATTGTCACAACTTCCGCCGAAGTTGGCTCCCCTGCCTGTCGGGCGGTGCTCGGCGGTCGTCGTCGCCGTCCTACTAGCCGCTACCGATCCCTTTTTCGTTTGTCTGTTGGTTTTGTCTTATTAGTTTCACCTGTGTGTATTTTGGTTTAATTAGCTTCCCTATATGTAGTAGTTTGACCCGCCCTTGTTTTGTGCGGGATTGTCTTAATGTTACGTGTGTGCATGTTAGGTAGTGGGGGATTGTCTTAATGTTACGTGTGTGCATGTTAGGTAGTGGTGGATTGCCTTAATGTTACGTGTGTGCATGTTAGGTAGTGGTGGATTGTCTTAATGTTACGTGTGTGCATGTTAGGTAGTGGTGGATTATCTTTTCTTTACTTGACACCCTGTGGTTTTTGGGTGGTCTTGTGTCCTGCGCCCTGTATTGTGTTGGGCTTATTATTTTGGTGTGCAAGAGTAAAGCACTTTACTCAGTTACTCTCTCTCTCTGCATCTGATTCCTGCACCCACCTAGTCCCACGTGACAACCATAGACTACGTTGGCTATGACATCATCAGGAAGCATGTCATATTTGTCATTACATAGATTATGACATCATCACGGAGCACATCATATTTGTCATTACATAGACTATGACATCTTCATGGAGCACATCATATTTGTCATTACATAGATTATGACATCACGGAGCACATCATATTTGTCATTACATAGACTATGACATCTTCATGGAGCACATCATATTTGTCATTACATACACTATGACATCATCAGGGAGCACATCATATTTGTCATTACATAGACTATGACATCATCAGGGAGCACATCATATTTCTAAGTGAGGACAACCCTACATTCCAGTGACAACAATCTTCACCTATTCAGTCCTCTGCTACCTAACATCAATTGCAACACAACCTCCATTCAGAAAGCCATGGCTTTGATGAATTCATTGTTTCACACTTATTTGCTGCAGACACCCTCAAGATATGGAGTATACTTTCTTTGTTTATATTGTGTTGGTGTGTTGAAACTCTTGGATTGTGCGTTGAGCTGCAGAGAGGCCCGTTTCCTGCACTAATGAACTGATCCACACCTGAGAAACAGCACCTGAAACTCACTCTGACTGGCGCTGCCTCCCTTCTCTCTCTCACCCTCTCTTTTTCTCTCCCTCTCTGTTCGCTCATTGCCTTTGGACTCTCAGCCTACCTCCATCCTGTATTTTTCTCTTCCTACTTCCTCTCACTCCCCCCTCGCTCGATCTCACTTTCCCCCAGTCCCCACTCTCTCCACCTCTACCTCTCTCTCTGTCCCTCACTGTGTCCTCCCTCGCTCTCCCTCCAGTCCCCCTCTATGGGCCTTATGCCTGACACTTTTGTCCCCCCCCCCCCCGACATGCTCCACTTCATTTTACGAGCAGCACACGGCACCTCACCGTGAAAAAAATAAGAAAAACTCCACAAAATAGAGGCAGGCTAGGAGGGGGTGCGTGTGTGTGTGTGTGTGTGTGTGTGTGTGTGTGTGTGTGTGTGTGTGTGTGTGTGTGTGTGTGTGTGTGTGTGTGTGCTTGCGTGTAGGGGAGAGAAGGAAAAAAGTGAGGGTTTTCCAGGGAGAGGGAGAAGAGGTAAATTAGAGGGAGAGAGTGAGGAAGAGAGGGAAGAGGAGAGAGAATGAACAAGAGGGAGAGACTTTACGCATTTAGTCTGAGTTTGTTAATAATTCATATGTCACAGGTTTGCAAGATTGCCTGCCGCTTTCTCCCTCCCTCTCTCCCTCCCTCCCTCCCACTGTCTTTATCTCCCCTCCCTCTCTCCCTCCCTCCCTCCCTCTCTCCCTTCCTCCCTCCCACTGTCTTTATCTCCCCTCCCTCTCTCCCTCCCTCCCTCCCTCTCTCCCTTCCTCCCTCCCACTGTCTATCTCCCCTCCCTCCTTCTCTCCATCTTTCTCTCCTTCCCTCTACAGAATATATAGCCAGCCTAACTCCCAGGTGTATAGGAGAGGCGAGCAGAAGCATGGAGGTAAAACACACTGGGGAGAGACCAGAGGGACAACAAGCTCTACCTTTTCTCACATCCAAGATGGCCGCCCTGACTCTACAGCCCATACTAGACGAAGACGAACAGAGAGTGGGCAGTGTTATAGACAGCCTCAATAGTACATGGCCCATAGTGAAACACACGCAGATTTCATTACACAGGACAAAGGAAAAGGGACTATCCATACACACTGGATTGACTGTTTTGTCCAACAAACTAAAAAACAAACATGCCTCACATGATTAGAGTGAGAAATTAAATGAACAGTTGGTTGAATGTTATGGTCATGTGTCCCACACTTGACCAACTCCAACCCTGCTCTCGTCTGTGACCTGTCATCTCTCTGTTGCATATTAACATCACTGAAATACAAATGTTTATGTACACACACACACACACGCACGCACAGACGGTAGTCTCAGAATATTTAATCACATTTTGCAACTAAGTTTCCCTATATGTGTGATAACTGACACGTTTGCAGTATAATTGTGTTATACCTTTCTCTATCTCTCTCTCTCCCTCTCCATCTCTCTCTTTCTCTCTCTCTCTCCATCTCTCTCTTTCTGTCTCTCTCTCTCTCCATCTGTCTCTCTCTCTCTCCATCTGTCTCTCTCTCTCTCCATCTCTCTCTCTCTCCATCTCTCTCTCTCTCTCTCTCTCTCTCTCTCTCTCCATCTCTCTTGTCTCTCTCTCTCCATCTCTCTCTTTCTGTCTCTCGCCGCAGTGCCCGTCACTATGCCAGCAGACTGGCGCTTCAGGGCGCTGGACTGCACGGGCGGCAGGTGACACGGATTTCAATAAAAGGGATTATAGATGTGGGGACTGTGGAGAGGAACACACACACACACACACACACACACACACAGGCTTCCTCGGTAATGTACACACACGGATACATGTGTATACTGTAGATACATGCTCATATGAATGATCACACCATTTGTCATTTATGCATACTGTGCATTCACATACCGCACAAACGATGGCGTTCTAGGGAGAGAAACTCTGAAGAATCCTTGGAGACAATTAGATATTGTGCCCATAATGACGCTTCACCAAAACACAGGAGGTTGGTGGCACCTTAATTGGGGAGGACGGGCTCGTGGTAATGGCTGGGGCGGCAAATGTGGAATGGTATCAAATACGTCAAAGACACGTGTTTGATGCTATTCCATTTCACTCCGTTCCAGCCATTATTATGAGCCGTCCTCCCCTCACCAGCCTCCGCTGCATCAAAAATATCAGCAACTGCATCCCATTGCCAATAAATCAAACTTCAACTAAGAATCCTTCTCACCATGTTCCGCTCTTGGACCTCGGATCATGAGGCCGGTAGTCTACCTTGACGAAAAAGCCTCACCTGATCGAGTATGTTGGCAAAGTTCACAATAGAATCTGCCGTCAATGGGAGTATTAACAGTGTGCAGGTAACGTCTGTTCATTTATGTAATGGTACAGACAGTCATTCCCCTTCACTCTGTCCTAAGGGCAGTGTGTCTGGGCAGAGTGGTCAGGGTAGCAGGGTCTCAGTGGGTGGACGGCGGGAGAGAGCCGGACGGAGGGGCATGGCGTGACCTGCCACAGCCTCCGAGGACAGCCAGCCCTTCGCTGACATAATGAGGCCGGTAAACAAGCATCTGTCATCCCCACCTACAAGGAGAGGAGAGGAGGAGAACACTCACCCAGACACAGCTCCCTATACCGCTCTTTATTACCCGCTGTTGTCTTCTTCCTCTCCTTCTCCCTCTCTCTCTCTCTCTGTCTAAATTCCCTTTCTCCATCTCTCCAACCCTTTCTGTCAACTGAGCCATTGCCATGGTCCACCGCCCACTGATATCAAATCAACACGTCGGCAACTGGTCAAACTGGGAGATATTATTGGAGACGCGTCCTCTGGAAACAATGACAGCATCTGACACAGGACTGAGTTGAGTGAGTGGCATGTCACATAGAGCTCTTTTGATCGTTTTCAAACGGAATCTATGAAGCAAAAAGCTCCAAACGTATTCTTTGTCCTTTACCTCTCTGTCCAGAATGACTGTGGAGGAATAGAAAAACAGAGAGGGGTTAGAGGAGGGGACCGAGTGGGAGAGGGAGAGAGTGAAAGCTGGGGGAGAAAAGCTTGGGGCAATCTCAAGGGACTCGTGTCTTCTGCAGAAGGAAGGCGTGTTGACGAAACACAGCAGCGCCCAGCTTGAGGTCACCTCCCTGTGGCATCTCTGTCAGAGCCAATCCCCCCCCAGCCCCCCACTGCCTTTACACATGCACACACACTGGGCAATACACACACCGCACACACACACCACGCAATACACACACCACACACACACACACACACAGGGCAATACACACACCACACACACACACAGGGCAAAGACAGACAGGGGCTACCTCATTCCAGAATCCCCATTCCACTGCCATTCCACTTGCCTTGGTGTAGTGGGCCTGGATACAGAGAGAGTATAAGGGAGACCCAGGGACTAAAAACCTCATTTGCAAAGAGGCTGATTGATTCTCACATATCAGTACAGTCATTTCCATGTCATTTGGGGGAGAAAAAAAGGCTGAACCTCAGATCTAAAAAAAATAATAAAACCTGCCAGAATATTTTTTTTGTACCGCTACTGAGCAGGTAAGGAAAATAACACAAGGCAGAGACTGATCACGTCTTCTAAACACTGAGGACGAATTCCCAGCACAGCATACACTGCACGCTGCAGAGGACAGCTAGAAGTCAAGCCCATTCCTGTTTATGTCCCTCCTGATGCTAGAACACTGTCCCCAAAGTGACTAAAGGCCATCCTAGCAAGGGGACAAGTGAGGCAGAGAGAGGAGAGAGGGTCAGTGAGGGGGAGAACAGAGAGAGAGCGAGAGAGAGAGAGAAAGAGGGAGACATGCTGCAGAGAGAGGGGGGAGGGAGACATGCTGTAGAGAGGGAGAGTGGGGAGGCACATTGGCAGCCAGCCAGAACAGCCATGGGGCACCAGCGTTAGGCCGCAGTTGCAGCCACCACCGCAAAGATCAGCCCACGTAAGGGGCTTTTTTCCCCTTCTCCACCACGGCTGTGTGAGTCGCACAGAAACCAGGGGATTGGCAGAGATGAGATCAGGTTTTCCCGTTGGACAGTAGCCCGGGAGAGTGAGGCAGGCCGAGTGAGAGAAGGACAGAAAAAAAGAGAGAGAGGCAGAGAAAGCAGGGGAGGGATTGAAACTGTGAGAGAGAGAGAGAGAGAGAGAGAGAGAGAGAGAGAGAGAGAGAGAGAAAGAGAAAGAGAAAGAGAGCAAGCGAGGGGGAGAATTGCGTCTCGGCAGGGCATAATTGGCAGTCTTTGTCGAAAGGGGCCCTTGATTTAATAGGCCCGGCTGGTGACTGAACCACTGGAGTGCGGAAATGTGCTGGTGCCTGGAGCCCTCCGGCCGGCCACCCCTCCCCCTCGGTCTCCGAGGACAACTGACTCACAGCCTGACTGCCTGACTGCCTGCCCCGAGCCACACCGCATACCTCACACCGTACAGCCCAGCACACTATACTGCACACTCTCACACAGAGAGCACACTAAACTGCACACACACGTATATCCACACACACTCTCACATAGCGAACTGTGCTACACATCACACACACTGCACATCACCCTGCAGAGTGTGAATTATACCTCTATTGAGTGAAAGGTTTTTATGGGCCTACAAATGAATACGTCACTTAAAGGTAAAAATGTATTACATTTTAATGTGGCATGAACACAGTCAGTCACAATGTTTTCATCTGATTGTCAAACGAATCACTTCCAAGTGTGGCTACCTGCGCACATTTGTCCACTCCAAAAAGAACTCCAGCATCCAAACAGCCATTGGATGAATCTGTATCAAACACCTTCAGGGTGTTAGGCCTAGACAGTGGTGTGTGTTTACAGATGCCAAAGGAAGCCATGCTTCCCCAAACATTTTAGTCATAAAAACAGAAGCAAAACAATGACATCCTTTTTCTTTCTTTTGTCTCTCCATGTTTCATCATTTTCCTTCAATCCTCAAGTAGCTGAATCTATCTTACCGGAGAAAGCATTTGAGGGAGCTACACATTGTCTACACACACTGAGATTTGCACTGTTTCGCTCGCTCGGATGCTTTCGGCAGTGACATTGATGCGTCTTGCGCGTGCATCTAGGTCAAATTATCGATATTTAGAGACCCCCCCCCCCCTCCAAAAGTTGTATTTTTGTTGCCTTTAGGAGAGCTTATGTCTCTTATGTCCCCCCCCCCCCCCACGGCCCTCCAGTAATTCATGCTCTACCGCCTGGGACACACAACACAGCACATTATACTACACTTAACACAGAGAGCACACTTACACACGCTCACACACAGTCACACCACATACCTCACACTGCCTCACAAAGTACACCACTGTGTTACACACACAAACCTCCAAGACATCTTAACACACAGACATACAACACTCTTGTATCCCAATCAACACTGTAATACAAACAGCACTACAGCACTATATGTCTGGGCATAGCATGTCCAGTGTGTCTCACACACTGCTATATCTGGTGTGTTTCCGTATAGAGCTTTAGTAATGAGGGCTGTGGTGGTCCTCAGACCTGGGTAAAACAAAATATATGCAGCCGTTTAAAAATAAATCTTAATATCAAATAATTTCTGGAATACAATTAAGTACCTTACTGTGATTGTTTTCAATTTAAATGGTCAAAATGGAAGAAAAAAAAGCTTATTAGAAAATAGCAATTTCACAAGCAAGAATTTTGCTAGGACTGTCTAGGACTGGTCTGAGCGGGAGGGGATAACTAGCTGTTATAGGCAGAGAGGTTTGGAACTCTCTCTTATTGGTCTAATAAATTATTTACCAGGCAGGCAAAACTACATCCCACCAAAACAGGCAACAATTTCAGGGGGTCTTTTCAAACAACTCTAACACTTAAAGGGCATTATCATTTTCACAATTTCAAAGTATTATTCCAACCTCATAGTGTGGAAATATATTTCAAATACAAGAAATCATGTTTTTGAGTGCCCTGGGCCTTTACCACACTGCCCAGACAAAACTCTGAGCCAGGAGTAAAATCAACTCATTCAAGTTTATCTCAGCTGGTAATCACGATGTTTGAGGTACCACAGAGCAAAGACAGTGATGACGCTCATTGACATTGTTGCAAACGATGGGGAATACCCCATCGCAATTAGGCATCGCCAGCTGTGAGCTCTATAGCACGCTTCAGACAAACACGTGAATGTAACTGTACATCAAATGTTGCAGTGGTAAAACGTTTGATATAACTTTCGCCTGACACGGTCACTTTGCCTATTCTTAATTATTGCCTAATATGTTGGCATGCACAACCTTTTTTTTTTCAAATAAATTCTGAAGGTTGTTAAAAACGGAACTTTGACAATATTACCTATATCAACACACTTGGTAACTCGTTTAACAACTAAATCGCTTTGGCACAGTAGGCATCAAGTCACTTGCTGATAATGTTGCATACATGGTTCGAAAGATCTATAATTTTCATTGAACACAATCAAAGTTAGCATAATTCAATCCTTCAATTGTCGAATTTATAGGTAAACCCAATATAGGCATCGTTTTAAATAATCTGATGTTGCGCTCCAACGGGTAACTTGAAATAAATGTATTAGCCTAGACGTTCTAAGTATTTCAGCATGTAACGTGAAATAGGCCTCGTGACAATAATTATCAAAAGCGCATGAGATAGCCGACTGGGCACAGATGTTAGTTCAACGTCTAGTTTTGATTTACATTTGGTTGAATTGTCAACTGACATGAATTCAACGTGAAATCAACCATAAAAATCACCACGCCATTGGATTTAGGTTAAAAGCTGGTTGAAAAAAACATGAAATTCCCTTACATTGATTTCGTTTTGCAAATCCAATCAGTTTTCTAAATTAATTCAATTTCATCACATTGATTTATTTTGTTGAAATTGACGTGGAAACAAGCCTACTGTTACACGTAGGACTATGTTATTTATGGATTGATTAAATCAAAACAGAAATATTAAGACATTCTTTTAACCACTCCAAAACAATTGCATGTGGCCCAGGAGCAACCACTGACACACTGCATTGTTCTATTATCAAGACACCTGCTGGTAACTCTTAACTGGTTAGGAGAGCTCACTAGGTCTCCTAAATATCTGTCAACTAGGTGGGAGTCTTATGACTAAAGAGGCTTCATGTATAGCTTTTTATTTTTACCCATAAGAGTAGGAGTAAAATGTCTACCCTAAGCTACGACCAATTTCCCACTCTGAGACTCTTTGTGGATATGGGCCCAGGTCTGTTTGGTATTTGAGGAAATGTATTTTGAAATAAGGATTGGCTATAGGAGTAGTTCATCCGGGACATATTATTTGAAAATACACAGAAAATAAGTAATTAAATAACAAATAATCAAATACACATGTATTTGAAACCCAGGTCTGGTGGGCTTACTCAGGTACAGGGGGGGGATGGTGAGTCAGAGGAGTTGTGTGTGTGAGGGAGAGAGAGGGAATGGTGAGTCAGAGGAGTTGTGTGTGTGAGGGAGAGAGAGGGAATGGTGAGTCAGAGGAGTTGTGTGTGTGAGGGAGAGAGAGGGAATGGTGAGTCAGAGGAGTTGTGTGTGTGAGGGAGAGAGAGGGAATGGTGAGTCAGAGGAGTTGTGTGTGTGAGGGAGAGAGAGAGAGGGAATGGTGAGTCAGAGGAGTTGTGTGTGTGAGGGAGAGAGAGAGAGGGAATGGTGAGTCAGAGGAGTTGTGTGTGTGAGGGTGAGAGAGGGAATGGTGAGTCAGAGGAGTTGTGTGTGTGAGGGAGAGAGAGAGAGGGAATGGTGAGTCAGAGGAGTTGTGTGTGTGAGGGAGAGAGAGGGAATGGTGAGTCAGAGGAGTTGTGTGTGTGAGGGAGAGAGAGGGAATGGTGAGTCAGAGGAGTTGTGTGTGTGAGGGAGAGAGAGGGAATGGTGAGTCAGAGGAGTTGTGTGTGTGAGGGAGAGAGAGAGAGAATGGTGAGTCAGAGGAGTTGTGTGTGTGAGGGAGAGAGAGGGAATGCGGTGCCGGGTACTGATGGGAGGGTAGTGGTGTAGAGTGGGGGTGGTGGGGGGCGGGGGGCGGGGTGATGGGTTGGTGGCGGCCGTGATTAGTGCGGGCTGAGCTGCGCTCTTATTGATTGGCATAGCGGAGACACTGGGCTGCCTTCCACCACACTCTAATGAGAAGCCCTGACCTCCTCCAGTCAGCAAGGTCGCCAAAGCCTACTGTAATTGCGCTCGCTCTAATGGCGTCAGTCACGCACGCACTCCAGCCCCGGTAATGACAATTACCATAATGTCACTGGGCTGCACGGGGGCCTTTCAATCACACGACACTTTGGGAGAGGGGACGTTTGTCAGATGCCGCGCGGGAGATGAGGAATGACGTTGCGTCATTTTGGTCTGTTTATGTCTCTGGGACTGGGACTCGAGCTGTCACTGGCTAGCCGGCGGTACAGGACAGGACAGGACAGGTATGGTTATATACAGTGCATTCGGAAAGTATTCAGACCCCTTGACTTTTTCCACATTTTGTTATGTTACAGCCTTATTCTAAAATTTAATAAATACATGTATTTCCTCATCAATCTAAACACAATATCCCATAATGACAAAGCAAAAACAGGTCTTTAGAAACTGTTGCTAAATTATAATTAAAAAACAAAACAGAACTACCTTATTTACATAACTATTCTGACCCTTTGCTTGAGACTCAAAATTGAGCTCAGGTGCATCCTGTTTCCATCAATGTTTCTACAACTTGATTGGAGTCCACCTGTGGTGAATTCAATTGATTGGACATGATTTGGAAAGGCACACACCTGTCTATATAAGGCTCCACAGTTGACAGGGCTTGTCAGAGCAAAAATCAACTCATGAGGTCGAAGGAATTGTCCGTAGACCTCCGAGACTAGGATTGTGGCGAAGCACAGATTTGGGGAAGGGTACCAAAACATTTCTGTAGCACTGAAGGTCCCCAAGAACACAGTGGCCTCCATCATTCTTAAAAATGGTAGAAGTTTGGAATCACCAAGACTCTACCTAGAGCTGGCCGCCCTGCCAAACTGAGCAATCGCGGGAGAAGGGCCTTGGTCAGGGAGTTTACCAAGAACCTGATGGTCTCTCTGACAGAGCTCCAGAGTTCCTCTGTGGAGATGGGAGAACCTTCCAGAAGAACAACCATCTCTGCAGCACCCCACCAATCAGGCCTTAATGGTAGAGTGGCCAGACGGAAGCCACTCCTCATTAAAAGGCACATGACAGCCTGCACCTATAAACTCTCAGACCATGAGAAACAAGATTCACTGGTCTGATGAATCCAAGATTGAACTCTTTGGCCTGAATGCCAAGCGTCACGTCTGGAGGACACCTGGCACCATCCCTGCGGTGAAGCATGGTGATGTCAGTGTCATGCTGTTGGGATGTATTACAGTGGCAGGGGCTGGGACACTAGTCAGGATTGAGGGAAAGATGAACGGAGCAAACTACAGAGAGATCCTTAATGAAAACCTGCTCCAGAGCTCTCAGGTTTACCTTCCAACCTAGACAATGACTCTAAACACACAGGAGTGGCTTTGAGACTAGTCTCTGAATGTCCTTGAGTGGCCCAGCCAGAGCCCAGACTTGAACCCGATCGAACATCTCTGGAGAGACCTGGAAATAGCTGTGCAGCGACACTCCCCATCCAATCTGAAAGAGTTTGAGAGGATCTGGAGAGAAGAATGGGAGAAACTCCCTAAATACAGGTGTGCCAAGCTTGTAGCGTCATACCGAAGAAGACTCAAGGCTGTAAT
The DNA here is from genome assembly GCF_045791955.1 of Oncorhynchus clarkii lewisi. NCBI lineage: Eukaryota > Metazoa > Chordata > Actinopteri > Salmoniformes > Salmonidae > Oncorhynchus > Oncorhynchus clarkii. Next base: position 46,531,898 of record NC_092156.1, on the reverse strand, counting down.
CCCTGCCAAAGGTGCTTCAACAAGGTATTCAGTAAAGGGTCTGAATACTTATGTAAATGTGATATTTAAGTTTTTCATTTTTAAGACATTTGCAAAGCTTTCTTAAACTCAGTTTTTGCTTTGTCATTATGGGATATTGTATGTAGATTGATGAGGCTGATGAGGCTGATGAGGCTGTAACATAACAAAATGTGGAAAAAGGGAAGGGGTTTGAATACTTTCCGAATGCACTGTAAAATTAACCCATGCCTGCTCAACTCACCAAGTGGCTCTCCGTAATTGCAGCCCATCCCTCTGCAATCAAAAGCTTTTGAACCCGGGGGAGGGGCACACTTGCGAACATTATCCATTCGAAATGCCGATCAGCCAATTAAAATCGTTGATTTACTTGCAAATGATATGAACACTACATTGTAGATGGTCCCATCAGATAACCTGGCACAGGTTAGTCCTATGTTAACCTCGCCAGATGACAGTCATTATTTCCTGTAACAAAATTCCGTAACAGCCTATTAAATACTTTATATCCACCAACCAATGGGGTTTCTTCAAATGAGTCAACTTGGCCACCAGAGGGTGTATTTTAAAACCTCCAAATTCCAGCTTGACTTTTGTTCCACACGCGGACTGGAACATCCGTTTCACACATCCATGTGCCTTTACGAAGAAATATAAAGGAGGTCCTTAAATGACGTCCTTAAATGGTATATGGCCAATATACCACGGCTAAGGGCCTGTCCTTACGCACGACGCGTTCATGAAAAAGTGTTCGGTCATGTCCACCAATAGAAACCTTTGGAATGATCTGATGCAGAACTTGATAACAGATATAATCACTGCCACTTGGTAAGGTCTTGGTAGGACTAATGTGTCCCAGCCTATCTGAAGGGACCAGCCATATTGTAACTATCAACAGGCAAATTCTTGGACCGACTCTCTTCTCTGTATACATCAATGAGGTCGCTCTTGCTGCTGGTGAGTCTCTGATCCACCTCTACGCAGACGACACCATTCTGTATACTTCTGGCCCTTCTTTGGCCACTGTGTTAACAACCCTCCAGGCAAGCTTCAATGCCATACAACTCTCCTTCCGTGGCCTCCAATTGCTCTTAAATACAAATAAAACTAAATGCATGCTCTTCAACCAATCGCTACCTGCACCTGCCCGCCTGTCCAACATCACTACTCTGGACGGCTCTGACTTAGAATACGTGGACAACTACAAATACTTAGGTGTCTGGTTAGACTGTAAACTCTCCTTCCAGACCCATATCAAACATCTCCAATCCAAAGTTAAATCTAGAATTGGCTTCCTATTTCGCAACAAAGCATCCTTCACTCATGCTGCCAAACATACCCATGTAAAACTGACCATCCTACCAATCCTCGACTTTGGCGATGTCATTTACAAAATAGCCTCCAATACCCTACTCAACAAATTGGATGCAGTCTATCACAGTGCAATCCGTTTTGTCACCAAAGCCCCATATTCTACCCACCATTGCGACCTGTACGCTCTCGTTGGCTGGCCCTCGCTTCATACTCGTCGCCAAACCCACTGGCTCCATGTCATCTACAAGACCCTGCTAGGTAAAGTCCCCCCTTATCTCAGCTCGCTGGTCACCATAGCATCTCCCACCTGTAGCACACGCTCCAGCAGGTATATCTCTCTAGTCACCCCCAAAACCAATTCTTTCTTTGGCCGCCTCTCCTTCCAGTTCTCTTCTGCCAATGACTGGAACGAACTACAAAAATCTCTGAAACTGGAAACACTAATCTCCCTCACTAGCTTTAAGCACCAACTGTCAGAGCAGCTCACAGATTACTACACCTGTACATAGCCCACCTGTAATTTAGCCCAAACAACTACCTCTTTCCCTACTGTATTTAATTTATTTATTTATTTTGCTCCTTTGCACCCCATTATTTTTATTTCTACTTTGCACATTCTTCCACTGCAAATCTACCATTCCAGTGTTTTACTTGCTATATTGTATTTACTTTGCCACCATGGCCTTTTTTTGCCTTTACCTCCCTTATCTCACCTCATTTGCTCACATCGTATATAGACTTGTTTATACTGTATTATTGACTGTATGTTTGTTTTACTCCATGTGTAACTCTGTGTTGTTGTATGTGTCGAACTGCTTTGCTTTATCTTGGCCAGGTCGCAATTGTAAATGAGATCTTGTTCTCAACTTGCCTACCTGGTTAAATAAAGGTGAAATAAATAAATAAAAAGTAAATCAACGATTTGAATTGGCCGATGCGCAATTTTGAAACGGTTGAAAGTGAAGCGTTTTTCTAGCGTTTGCAAGTGTGGCCGTGCCACCCTGACAAGTCCTGACAACCCCGCCGCTCCCTAACGCTTCGTTACCTAACCTGCCAGCACGCTACCATGCCCTCAGTCATCGAACCCAGAACTTCTAATCTGGCATTTCCAAACATCTCTAGAAATCAGGAACAATCCAAACACCCTATGTGAAGCCTCTGGCCACTTTATCTTCCAAAAATATCATATAAATGAACCTAAAACGGGGGGGGGGGGGGGGGGGGGGGGGGGGGGGGGGGGGGGGTTGGCAAACCCTAATCTAGCCCCACCTACAGGTGAAGGTGGTGAGTGCCAAAACATCCAGATCTCTATCATTATAGCAGGCAATGACCAGCAAATGAGTAGATCTATACCTGTCATGTTGTAGAAGTGTGATTAATGGTTCCTTCCTGCTTGAGTATTTCTGTTTTTTGTTGTTGTTGCTAAGAGTGACGTGTGAGGAAGTATCAAGGGATGACAATAAACCCTCACCGTCATTCGCAACACGATCATGTCAACACGGCGACCTTTGTGTTGTTGCTGCGTTCACGTTTTATTCGCCGCAGGTGCGGGATACGCACGGCTCAACGCGGTGCTTACTGGCAGGTTTCTTCCCGACAACGCAGCAACAATAAGAAATCACACGAGATGAGCAAGCGAACACAAAGTAAATGGCTCGGTGGAATAGAATAAACATCTTAATACGAGTATAATGCAGGAAGGCACAATTTATGGTCCAATATTTACACTTGTTTTCGGGGAAGAGGGGGATAAACTGAGCAGTATAGTAAGAGTCTGGTCGCAGCAGTGTGTGATGTGTGTGTGTAGCATGAATGTATAAGTGTGCGTCTGTGTGTGTGTGTGTGTGTGTGTGTGTGTGTGTGTGTGTGTGGGTGTATTTGCATGAGTGAGTGCATGTGTTGCTAATGTGTGGAGAATCCGAGCAGGTGTTCAGTCCAGTTCAAGTGTTCAGCAGTCTGATGGCTTGTAGATAGAAACGGTCTCTGAGCCTGTTGGTATTAGACCTCATGTTTCAATACCATCTGCCCGACGGTAAGGGAGAGAACAGCTCGTGGCTTGAGTGTGTGGGATCCTTAATGATGCTGCAGGCCTTCCTCAGGCACTGTTTCGAGTAGATGTCCTGGATGGGTAGGAGCACGGTCCCAGTAATGACCTGGGCAGTCTGCACCATCCGCTGGAGGGCCTTGTGGTCATGGACGGAGCAATTCCCGTACCAGGCTGTGATGCAACCGACCAGGATGGTTTCGATGGTGCAGCGGTAATATTTGGCGAGGAACCCGGGGCGGCATTCCAAATTTCTTCAGCCGACTTAAAGAAGTAGAGACGCTGCTGTGCCCTCTTGACAACAGTGGTGGTGTTGTTGGTCCTCTGTGACATAGAGTACCAGTCAAAAGTTTGGACACACCTACTCATTGAAGGGTTTTTCTTTATTTTCCCTATGTTCTACATTGTAGAATAATAGTGAAGACATCAAAACTATGAAATAACACATATGGAATCATGTAGTAACCAAAAAAGTGTTAAACAAATCCAAAAATATTTTATATTTGAGATTCTTCAAAATCGCCACCCTTTGCCTTGATGAGAGCTTTGCACAGTCTTGGTATCCTCTCAACCAGCTTCACAAGTCCCTCTTTTCTTTCTTTGTCGCCAGCGTAGCCTTCGGTCATCTCGGCCAGGAGCAACAGGTAAGCCCGCTGTGGAACGGAACAAAAGAGCGAAGGTAGTATTCCTGACCCGGGAGGCTGAGAGACAAGTGTGTAGCTTCCAATTCATGATCCGGAAGTAGGAAATTATTACACGAACATTCTGAACAAACGAAGAAATAATTAACGCAAAAATAGCCATTAAAATAAGCAAAGTCGAGCAGGAACCGGCAAGGCTCGTGCCCTCTTCAGTGCCGCCATCTTATCGTCTGTGTGCGTGCGTTTGCCTGCTTGTTGGGGTGTATTGCAGCAGAGACAGCTGTGTGCTTTCCTGATGAGGGGCTAGGTTTATGGTGTTTGGCGGAAAGAGTGGGCGCTCAGCGTCCCAGATTTACTACTGCGTCTCTAATTTCAGCAGGGCGACGTATTTAAGAGCCCGGGTCGTTAAGAGAAAAGAGAGGAGGGGGAAAAAAAGAGTAAAAAAAGAGGGCCGGGGGTTGGAGGTAGCTAAATCAGTGAGAACACAAAGAGGCAGGCGCCTGAGAGGTATTGACCCCCAAATTGATCTTCACAAGCTGCGTGCTCATATTGACCAGATAGGGGAGAGACCTGGGGAGGCAGGCAGCACACTGCGTCCAACCACCCCCCGAGATACAGAGAGAGAGAAACACTGAGAGAAAAACAACCGTATACGCTGTTGCCTAGTCTGACCTTGCGGACCGTCGCTGTCCTACAAGCGTTCTCTCAGTATGTGTGTGTCCTACAAATAGCTGGCAGGAGGGCTCGGCTCATTCGCCGGTGTCCGAGGGCATATCCCATCATGCACTAGTGAGAGGCTCCCTGCCCTGTCGGCCCTTGCTATCCGGGGACCGTGGGACGTCCAACTCTGACGTCACCCCGTTGATGTTGACATTTAAAATGGTTACGGTAAGGGTTAAGGTTAGGATGAGATAAAGGTTATGGTTATGGTTAGGGTAAGGGTAATGGTAAGGGTTAAGGTTAGGATGAGATAAAGGTTATGGTATTGGTTAGGGTAAGGGTAATGGTAAGGGTTAAGGTTAGGATGAGATAAAGGTTATGGTATTGATTAGGGTAAGGGTAAGGGTAATTAATGGTAAGGGTTAAGGTTAGGATGAGATAAAGGTTATGGTTATGGTTAGGGTAAGGGTAATTAATGGTAAGGGTTAAGGTTAGGATGAGATAAAGGTTATGGTTATGGTTAGGCTAATGGTAGGGGTTAAGGTTAGGATGAGATAAAGGTTATGGTATTGGTTAGGGTAATCGTAGGGGTTAAGGTTAGGATGAGATAAAGGTTATGGTATTGGTTAGGGTAATGGTAAGGGTTAAGGTTAGGATGAGATAAAGGTTATGGTTATGGTAAGGGTAAGGGTAATGGTAAGGGTTAAGGTTAGGATGAGATAAAGGTTATGGTATTGGTTAGGGTAAGGGTAAGGGTTAAGGTTAGGATGAGATAAAGGTTATGGTTATGGTTAGGGTAAGGGTAAGGGTAATGGTAGGGGTTAAGGTTAGGATGAGATAAAGGTTATGGTATTGGTTAGGGTAATGGTAAGGGTTAAGGTTAGGATGAGATAAAGGTTATGGTATTGGTAAGGGTAAGAGTAATGGTAAGGGTTAAGGTTAGGATGAGATAAAGGTTATGGTTAGGGTAAGGGTAAGGGTAATGGTAAGGGTTAAGGTTAGGATGAGATAAAGGTTATGGTTATGGTTAGGGTAAGGGTAAGGGTTAAGCTTAGGGTTAGCGTTTAGGGTAAAGACATCCCAAGGGTTAGTGCTGGATAGCACTAACCCTGCCCTGTCTTCTCTACGAGACTACATACAGTTTTGCTGCTGACAACTAACACTGCAGCAATGCTCTCAACACAGGACTGTGTGCCGCCTCAACCGTTTGTCGAAACAAAACAAATTACTGGCGTCTTATGGCTGGCCATACAAGGTCTGAGACTGAATTTGCCAAAGGCAATCATATCAACAACAACAAAAACTCCTCCTTCCCCCTCTCTGCTTGGCATGGAAGTTAGGGAGCGTGGCGAGGGGAACACTACACTTCCTGTCTGTCCACTCAGCCTGAACCCAGGTCCACTGGTGCAAGTGACGGGAGACCTGGCAAACACGCAAAGGCCAGATGGTCCCAGACCCCTCACACTGTCAAGGTGGGCCAGCTCAAGTCCAGGGTAGGGGACCTCTCTCTCTCTCTCTCTCTCTCTCTCTCTCTCTCTCTCTCTCTCTCTCTCTCTCTCTCATTAAACCCCCTGGATAATATGAGTCCCTTATCGGTCTCTTCCACGGAGTAACTAACAAAGACATATAAAAAGTTACAATCCAAAGACTTCATGATCCATCTCGGTGCACAAATATCACTGTGTGTATGGCCCTGTAACAGGTTTTTAGTTCAGAGATCCTTCAGCAAACCTTGACAACAGGTGCAGCAGCAGCCATGCTCCCCGGGGGCTGTGCAGGATCTACTGCTGATAATTGGCGAGCAGGGCGTTACGTGGAACTGCAGCAGAGAGTCATAGCGGTGGTGGTGGTGGTGTGTGTGTCGGGGGAGGGGTGTTCTCTGAAGACAATGGAGACGTAAGAACGAGGAAACAGCTCTGAGCTCCAAGCACAGGAAAGTCGGGAGAGGAGGGGGGTCATTAAACTGGAAACCAGGAACCACATGGGAGGTAGAATTTTAAATGATTCCCCCCCGTAGCAAGACCAGCCCAGCAGTACGTACAACTAAACCTCTATTTTTCTCACTGCCTCTCTCTTGCTCTCTCACTCTTTCTACCCCTCTATCTCTCTTTCCCTCTCCCTCACTCCCTCTCTCCCTCTCGGAGATGCAATTAATTTGGATAGAGCCTGCCAAGAGTGCAGAGATAGAGGGATGCGGGGTGCACCCTCACACACGCAGGAGGGAGTATGGTCTCACAGTCACAGACACAGAACCAGACTCTTCGTCTCCTCCGAGTCCGCGACATCACAAACGCCTCTCTTCCTCCCCCTCTCTCTCTTCCTCCCCCCTCTCTCACCCCCTCTCTCTTCCTCCCCCTCTCTCTCATTCCAGGCCTTGCAACTCCCCTAGTCTCCCAGTGTCTGAGAAGCAGAGCAGAGCAGGCTCAATACAACAGATCTACACACAGTCCTGGGAGAGACGGCTCTCTGCACAGTAAACACGCGCACGCACACACACACACACACACACACAAACACAGAAACGTACATCAACACCGTTACATCAATACCACTAAGCTATATCAGGGGACAAAACAGTTCTACCAAAAAATATCAAAGTATAATAGGAAACATATATAGGTTAGTGTAGAGCATCTGAGCAAGGCTCGTCAAACTCTCACTGTGTGTATATTAGCAGACACTGTCAACTGGGGGACCTGATATAGACAGGTGTGTGCCTTTCTAAATCTTGTCCAATCAATTGAATTTACCACAGGTGGACTCAAGTTGTAGAAACATCTCAAGGATGATCAATGGAAACAGGATGCACCTGAGCTCCATTTTGAATCTCATAGCAAAGGGTCTGAATACTTATGTAAATAAGGTATTTCTGTTTTTGATTTTTTTTTTAATACATTTGCAATAATTTTGCAATAAGTTTTCGCCCTGTCAAAAAGAGAAGGGGTCTGAATACTTTCCAAATGCACTGTACAGTATCTTGGCAGAGCACCCTGTTGGTGAGTCATCCATGTTCCTCCATGTTGTTCTCCCCTAGGCCATAATGTGCATGGGACTGAACTGGATTGCAGGTGGGGAAAGCTGAGGGCTGCCTGGCGGCTGGTGAGGGATTGGTTGTGGTGGATGGTGAGGGACAGTGGTTCCCAACCTTTGTCAGTCACTGTACCACCAACTGAATTTTGCTCTGCCCGGAGTACCCCCGAAGTCCCCCCTTTTGCCGGTAAGCCTATGGTCTCATGAGTCCTCTCAAGTACCCCCTTGTGGATTGGCCAAGTACCCCGAAGGATTCCAGTACCCATGGTTGGGAACCACTGGTGTGGAAGATGTGTCATGGTACACAAAGCACGTGCCATGCAAAATGCAGGAGGCAATGTAGCTCAGGGCCAGGGAAGCCATCGATACCAGGGAAATTGATCGTAATCAAGCGAGCTGCAGAGAGTGAGCAGAGCACGGTCATCAACTCTCCTTCCTCTCCATCCCCAACCAGTCTCCCCATATGTACGTTTCTCTTGATTTTAAAGGAAATGTAAACCAGGGAGAAACCTTGTGATGTGGAAAGGGGTGCATCGGTGTGTTTACATGTATATTAGCTTGTATTTGTGTGTGTCTGTTTTAATTTCTTATTCAGACAAATGAACATCATTATGCTTGAATGACTGTTGCCGATGTATGCTGTTGTCAATATTAAAATACAGATATTTGTGCCGGGTATCTTTCTGTGTCATATTTTGAAGAGAGTAGACTTTACCTTTCAACATTTTGTATTTTTACATTTCTGAAATTCCCCAACAGAATCCTCCATCTATACTGTACCTGTCGGTTGTTACTGGACGTAACAAATTACACAGGAACAGAAAGGGAGGTGAAGGTCCATGTTTTTTTTACATTTCTAATTTGAAGATGCTGGCCCAATTACAGCATAACGCCTAGCCTTGCGGTTACCATGGCTGCACGATGCATGCATCTGTCCCACGGGATGCACCATGGAGGAACGAGCATCTTATCAGCCATCACCCTGGTAATAACACTCCCCCGTGTCTCAGCCGCCTGCATCAGGCCTTAACGAGAACCCTGGGCGAAATCTCTCTCCCTTTCGAGCTACAGCCATTGATTTGGGCTTAATCTGTTTCTGTGTGTGCGTGTGCGTGTGCGTGTGCGTGTGTGTGTGTTTGGCTCGTGCGCCAGACGAGCTTAGATTTGCACGTGTTTTAGTGGGTGGGTAAATCTTAAATCATCTCTCTCTCTCTCTTTCTCTCTACACTCTCTCTCTCTCTCTACTCTCTCTCTCGCTCTCTCTCTCTCTCTCTCTCTCTCTCTGTTTTAACAGGTGTGCATGTACCTGATACTTAATTCCTTTCCTGCAAACCTACACTGTTATTTATGTTGAAGAAGTAAACCATCCACATGATGCCCTATTTAGAATGCAGCATTGTTTGTCTGCTTAGGGTGTTGCTGCTTACCAATTTTGACTATATCTATTTCAAAAAAAGACATTTGACATCAATACTGAAAAGTCTCCTGCCATCATGAGGTATTAACGGTGAACTATTATGTTATCATTGTGTATGCAAGTGATCCTCAAATAACAACCACAAGATAAATTGGTCTGGATGTAAATAAACACCAACCTATTGAAGAACTAAGAAGTCCCAAGTGGCCAGCTTGAGCATTAAATCAATGTTTCCAATGTGGTCTGTGGCCGTATCTACAAAGCGTCCAGGAAAGGTTCTAGGAATCCTGTTAAAACCGGTTTTAAGACTAAAATAACTCCCAGCTCAGAGTAGGTTTTAGGATATTAGCACACTGCTCAGACAAACTGAGCCAGGAGAAAAATCAACTCCGAAAAGTTGATCTCGGTTGGTAATCACGACAGCTTGAGGTACTGCAAACGGAAGATAGTGGCGATAGACGTTCATTGACATTGTTGCAAGTGATGGGGAATAACCAGTCACGATGAGGCATCGCCATCTGTGGACACTATACCACCCAATCACGGTGAATGTAACTGTACATCAAATGTGGCAATGGTAAAACGTTTGATCTAACTTTCGCCTGACACGGTCACTTTGCCAATTCTTAATTATTGCCTAACATGTTGGCATGCACAACCTTTTTGATATAACCAGTGTGTGCCCAGTGGGATGGTTGATGTTAAAAGCAGATTTGTAATAATATTACTGTTATATTAACACACTTGTCACTCCTGTTCAACAACTCTGAATTGCTTTGGCACAGTGGGCATCAAGTCACTTTGCATAAAACGTTTGAAGGGTCTATCACAATCGAAGTCAACACAGGCCCTGGATACAGTACCTTCAATTGCCCAATTTATAGACCCAATTCAGACATATATTTTTTGAACAACATGATATTGCACTCCAAAAGGGATAACTTGAAATAACATGTAGGCCTATAATGAAATATATATATATTTTTTTTAAAGTGATTTATTTATTAGCAAAGTGGTTTCAGTATTTAGGCATATCATGTGAATAAAGGCCTTGTGAAATAATTGTAAAAAGTGCAATAGATACTGTTGCATCCCACTGAGCCCCAAAAAAACGGATTGTTTCCACGTCATTTCAACCCCCCCCCCCCCCCCCCCCCCATGTGATGACATTGAATCAACGTGGAAAATTGGTTGGATTTGCAAAAAGTCATCAACGTGAGGGCAATTCGTCTTTTTTTCCCCACCCTACTTCTAACCCACATACAATGACGTATGGGACATTTATTGTTGTTGATTTCAAGTTAAATTCACATTTGTTGACATCTCAACCCGAATGAATGTAAATCAAAACTAGACGTTTAACTGATGTCTGTACCCAGTGGGATGTAGGTGTAGATTATTTATGGGTTGATCATTTTGAAATATAAAAACTTTATTTCAACAACTCCAGAAGCGATTGCCGGTCTACGGCGCAGGAGGCACTGAATCGCTGCATTTTCCCCATTATCTGCTGCGATTGCTGTTACCTGCTGGTAACTCGTAACAGGTTAGGACAGCTCACGAGGTCCCCTAAATACCTGTCGACTGAGTGGGACTCTTATGACTAAAGAGGCTTCATGTATAGCTTTTTTATTTTTACCCATAAGAGTAGGAGTAAAATGTCTATTATATTCTCAGCACCAACGTTCTACTCTAAGATGTTTGGTAACATATGTCCGAAACGGGTTCCTTCCTTGTAAACGACAAATCACCGCTGACATGACATAACAGACTTAAGTAACGTAGTGATTGGCTTTTGGATGATTCATATATTCATCAGGTAGGCTGCCTTTTGTCTCATCTATATTTCCATCTATGGTGGATGTCTATCGACGCCCAGGTTTGGTCCCTCCCCATTACGTTGGTCCTTGTTCCATATCAAAGTTCTACAACCGGAACAAGTAGTTAAGATATTGTTGTGTATGTCCTTGTAAACAGTGAATTATTAATCTCTGTGACTGATATGGCAGAGTGGTGTTTTTGTTTTAAATCCCTGGCCTGTCAATGTCCTCTTGTTACATAAGTCAGGCTTGTCAATATGATCTTTGCTAACTAACAGGATACAGGAATAGCCTGAGTGTGTCACTGAGGCATTATGCCTTAGTGCCATTCTATCTCACTGCAGCAGCTCCCTCACAGCTCACACACAAACACAGGACAGGAGGTCCCCTGGGTAGTGGGGAGGGAGGTGTGTATGACGTCACCACCAGAGATGAGGCATAACCCCCCCCCCAAGCTTTCAGACATACACACAGTGTGTATAATTGGGTACGTTCAGCCGCTGGAAGCTCGTCATCACAACAGATACATTCTGAGGCTGGAGTTTGACGCCTCTTGTCCTCATAGCAGACACCGTTATGCACACGAAGAATAAGGGAGAGCGGTGTTGCTGGCCAATAGCACGGACCGCAAAGCCACTGCAGAAACAAAGGTACAAGAGAGATGAGGAAACCTTCATCACTGTTAAATTGATGTGCGTCAATCATCAAGACGTAGCTGAGTTCCCACCGCCTGCATCACCTAACCGAAGCCAGACGGAGGTCCGTTCAAAGTCGGTCCCGGTAAAGCATAATATCTCACATACTGAGCAGTCACAGCGAAATTAGGCTTTCCCTTCGCCACTGTCGACCATTGGCGGAGTATTAGCCAAGTTTGACGTTCATGCACAGTAGCTCTCAAACCAGCCAGGTATATTCACGGAGGTAAGTCATTTCATCACACCGAATAGTCATTTTCAATTCCTAAATATCTGTTTATTCTGGAAGCCTACATCTTCCTCTTTCTTTTAAGACATTTCCTTTACTCACAAAAATGGAATTGCGTCATCTCCGACTATCTTCCCCTTGCGAGGCAGGAGGCGAGCGGAGCGGAGAGAGAAGGGAAGGGGTCTGCCTGTGCAGGGGCATTTGGATGGGGGAAGGGCACGTCTGCCGGTCAAGAGGGGGAGCAGATCAGTGCAGCTCAGTGTCTGCGAGGCGGTGATAAGATTCCAGGGTTCTTACACTGTGACAGGCCCTGCTCACCCACCCTAGTACCACCCCTCTGTAGAGAAACACCTGCACCACCACCACTACCACCACCTAACCCTCAACTACAACTATACTGTACCACCTCACCAACCTCAATCAAGGGGGGGGGGGGTCCGATTAATATCTGACCATTAGTGGTTTGTGTTTGTACCAGGGTTGGGGTCAATTCCATTTTGGAATTCCAGTCAATTCGGAAAGTAAACCAAATTCCAATTCCACATTTTTTTTCATTGGAGAATTGGATTTAGAATTTCAGTGTACTTCCTGAATGGACCAGAATTCAAATGGGATTTAACCCAACCCTGGGTCATACCACGATTTAAACCCATAAAGTAGTGTTTTTCTCAGCAGCAGGCATCACATAGGAGTATAAGAATTAAACAGTGAGTCCACTCCACCTCAGATCCTCCTACACACAGGCACGCAATCATTTTTTGCTCTCTCGTTCTGCTGCCTTTCTTTATCTCCCCCCCCCCCCCTTCCCCTCCACCCCCCTCAATGATGACAGGTTGGGCAGTGAGCAGTGCTGTGCGGAGCGGTGCGGGCGGCGAGGAGCAGAGGAGGCGAGGAGGACGCCGCGACGCACATTAATAATGCAGGGCCTCAGCCACCCCCCCCCCCCCCCCCCCCCCCCCTCCCCCCAGAGCCCCAGAGCCACGGCGATGGCACCAGCCCAGCGCTGGCACCAGGGGGGGGGGGGGGAGCTGGGAATACACACTCTCCAACCCTCGCAACGCCAATCTGCTCACCAGCTCACGCACACACACGTGCACGAACGCTCACACGCGCACTAGCTAGCCCACCACTCTGGGCCGCCGCCGTGGATACTCACTCATTAGAAAAACTGACCATTATAACCACCGTAGAAACCTGTATCTACGTCCTTAATGCTAACTCTAGCCAGGGTTTGCAGTGATCTGATATTTTTAATTAATTCTCAGGAATTGGAAATTCACCTTCATGCCCTCTGCCCCCATGCAGCCTACTAAGATATGCTCTGCAAAGCTCCGTGATCAGCATCGCAATCAAAGCCTCATTTTACCTGTCATATTCATTACCTCCAATCCAATGTAATAACATCAGCTGTGGCCTTGCAGCCTAGGTTGGGGTTCATGAAGAGCTTGCGACTGGATAAATGAACCGACTTTCGCAAAAGAGTCAAAACCCACTGTTTTACAACATGGCAATCCCTAGTTTTCCGGACGTTCTCCCTGTCGGATGCAAAGCGAGGCTCAACGTGCTCCTTTAAGTCAAACGTAAGTAAGAGTATTGTTGGTATGCCCAGAGATGTACTGAATGGATCTGTTGACTCGCTTTAAATACAGCTGCTTCATGAAGAACAAAGTCATGTTTTAGTATGTTCCTGTTTCCCCTTGCTGCTTCCCCGTCTATAGGTGACGCCACACCTGTGTCACAGCAGCATGCGTGAAGTCACTAGAGTGAAGCTGACTCCTGCCATCCAAAAAAAAGCCTCCCTTTTGCACTTCAACAGCCTTCTCCTTCGTGGCTTTGAGAACAAAGCTCTCCATCAGCGTTATTGAGTAAATATTAATTATTCATAGCTTTCTAATTGTGTTTTTTTTTTACCTGTAAATGTCATGCGGCAGCAGGGGAGCAGGAGAGAAGGACAGCTGAGAGGCGTGGAGGAGCTGGTGGCTCCATAGATTTGGAGGGACATTCCAGACAGAATCTTCTCCTCTATTCTTCATTTAGATTTTGGTTCTACTTTAACATTACAATACTGTATGGATCCACCCGTTGCATGGGCCACACAGTCTACGTACAGTGCCTTCAGAGGGTATTCACACCCCTTGACATTTCCCACATTTTGTTGTGTTACAAAGTGGGATTCAAATGTATTTAATTGTCAATTTGTGTCAACAATTTACACAAAATACTCTGTAATATGAAAGTGGAAGAAAAATTCTAACATTTGTAAAAAAAAAAAAAAAAAAAACATCTGAAAAATAAAATGGTAATATACAGTGGGGCAAAAAAGTATTTAGTCAGCCACCAATTGTGCAAGTTCTCCCACTTAAAAAGATGAGAGGTCTGTAATTTTCATCATAGGTACACTTCAACTATGACAGACAAAATGAGAAAAAAAAATCCAGAAAATTACATTGTAGGATTTTTAATGAATTTATTTGCAAATTATGGTGGAAAATAAGACCTGTAACTTCTTCTTTAAGAGGATCCTCTGTCCTCCTCTATCCTCCTCTGTCCTCCTCTGTCCTCCTCTATCCTCCTCTGTCCTCCTCTATCCTCCTCTGTCCTCCTCTGTCCTCCTCTGTCCTCCTCTATCCTCCTCTGTCCTCCTCTGTCCTCCTCTGTCCTCCTCTGTCCTCCTCTATCCTCCTCTGTCCTCCTCTGTCCTCCTCTGTCCTCCTCTATCCTCCTCTGTCCTCCTCTGTCCTCCTCTGCCCTCCTCTGTCCTCCTCTATCCTCCTCTGTCCTCCTCTATCCTCCTCTGTCCTCCTCTGTCCTCCTCTATCCTCCTCTGTCCTCCACCTCTGTCATTGCCAACAAAGGGTATATAACAAAGTATTGAGATAAACTTTTGTTATTGACCAAATACTTATTTTCCACCATAATTTGCAAATAAATTCATAAAAAATCCTACAATGTAATTTTCTGGATTTGTTTCCTTCTCATTTTGTCTGTCATAGTTGAAGTGTAACTATGATGAAAATTACAGGCCTCTCTCATCTTTTTAAGTGGGAGAAATTGCACAATTGGTGGCTGACTAAATACTTTTTTGCCCCACTGTATCTTGATTACATAAGTATTCAACCCACTGAGTCAATACGTTAGAATCACCTTTGGCAGCGATTATAGCTGTGAGTATTTCTGGTTAAGTTTCTAAGAGTTTTGCACACCTGGATAGTACAATATTTGCACATTATTCTTCAAAGAATTCTTCAACCTCTGTCAAGTTCTGTTGATCATTGCTTGACAGCCATTTTCAAATCTTGTCATAGATTTTCAAGCTGATAACCAGGCCACTCAGAAACATTCAATATCGTCTTGATAAGAAACTCCAGTGTATATTTGGCCTTGTGTTTTAGGTTATTGTCCTGCTGAAAGGTGAATTTGTCTCCCAGTGTCTGTCGAAAGGCAGACTGAACCAGCCTTTCCGCTAGGATTCTGCCTGTGTTTAGCTGTTTCCATTTTATTTATTTTTGCTGATGAGAAGCATACCCATAACATGATGCAGCCACCACCATGCTTGAAAATATGAAGAGTGGTACTCATTGATGTGTTGTGTTGGATTTGCTGCAAACATAATGATTTGTATTCAGGACACATTTTTTGCAGTTTGACTTTAGTGCCTTGTTGCAAACAGGACACATTCTTTTGAATATTTTTAGTCTGTCGAGGCTTCCTTCTTTTCATTCTATCATTTAGGTTAGTATTGTGGAGTAACTACAATGTTGTTGATCCATCCTCAGTTTTCCCCTACAGTATATATACAAAAGTATGTGGACACCCTTTCAAATGAGTGGATTCTACTATTTCAGCCACACCAGTTGCAGACAAGTACACTGCTCAAAAAAATACAGGGAACACTTAAACAACACAATGTATCTCCAAGTCAATCACACTTCTGTGAAATCAAACTGTCCACTTAGGAAGCAACACTGATTGACAATAAATTTCACATGCTGTTGTGCAAATGGAATAGACAACAGGTGGAAATTATAGGCAATTAGCAAGACACCCCCAATACCAGGAGACAGGCCAGTACATCAGGAGACGTGGAGGAGGCCGAAGGAGGGCAACAACCCAGCAACAGGACCGCTACCTCCGCCTTTGTGCAAGGAGGAGCACTGCCAGAGCCCTGCAACATGACGTCCAGCAGGCCACAAATGTGCATGTGTCTGCTCAAACGGTCAGAAACAGACTCCATGAGGGTGGTATGAGGGCCCAACGTCCACAGGTGGGGGTTGTGCTTACAGCCCAACACTGTGCAGGACGTTTGGCATTTGCCAGAGAACACCAAGATTGGCAAATTCGCCACTGGCGCCCTGTGCTCTTCACAGATGAAAGCAGGTTCACACTGAGCACATGTGACAGAGTCTGGAGACGCCGTGCAGAACGTTCTGCTGCCTGCAACATCCTCCAGCATGACCGGTTTGGCGGTGGGTCAGTCATGGTGTGGGGTGGCATTTCTTTGGGGGTCCGCACAGCCCTCCATGTGCACGCCAGAGGTAGCCTGACTGCCATTAGGTACCGAGATGAGATCCTCAGACCCCTTGTGAGACTATATGCTGGTGCGGTTGGCCCTGGGTTCCTCCTAATGCAAGACAATGCTAGACCTCATGTGGCTGGAGTGTGTCAGCAGTTCCTGCAAGAGGAAAGCATTGATGCTATGGACTGGCCCGTCCGTTCCCCAGACCTGAATCCAATTGAGCACATCTGGGACATCATGTCTCGCTCCATCCACCAACGTCACGTTGCACCACAGACTGTCCAGGAGTTGGCGGATGCTTTAGTCCAGGTCTGGGAGGAGATCCCTCAGGAGACCATCCGCCACCTCATCAGGAGCATGCCCAGGCGTTGTAGGGAGGTCATACAGGCACGTGGAGACAACACACACTACTGAGCCTCATTTTGACTTGTTTTAAGGACATTACATCAAAGCTGGATCAGCCTGTAGTGTGGTTTTCCACTTTAATTTTGAGTGTGACTCCAAATCCAGACCTCCATGGGTTGATAAATTTGATTTCCATTGATAATTTGTGTGATTTTGTTGTCAGCACATTCAACTATGTAAAGAAAAAAGTATTTAATAAGAATATTTAATTAATTCAGATCTAGGATGTGTTATTTTAGTGTTCCCTTTATTTCTTTGAACAGTGTATATAAATTGAAAACACAGCCATGTAATCTCCATAGGAAAACATTGGCAGTAGAATGGCCTTACTGAAGAGCTCAGTGACTTTCAACGTAGCACTGTCATAGGATGCCACCTTTTCAACAAGTCCATTTGTCAAATTTCTGCCCTGCTAGAGGTGCCCCGGTCAACTGTAAGTGCTGTTATTGTGATGTTGAAATGTCTAGGAGCAACAACAGCTCAGCCGTGAAGTGGTAGGTCATATACTGTATCATAGCCATTGAACTCTGTAACTGTTTTAAAGTCAGCATTGGCCTCATGGTTAAATCCCTGAGAGGTTTCCTTTCTCTCCGGCAACTGAGTTAGGAAGGACACCTGTATCTTTGTAGTTACTGGGTGCATTGATAGACCATCCAAAATGTAATTAATAACTTCACCATGTTCAAAGGCATATTCAATGTCTGCTCTTACTCATCTACCAACAGGTGCCCTTCTTTGCGAGGCATTAGAAAACCTCCCTGGTCTTTGTGGTTGAATCTGTGTTTGAAATTCACTGCTTGACTGAGGGACCTTACAGATAATTGTATGTGTGGGGTACAGAGATGAGGTAGTCATTCCAAAATCATGTTAAACACTATTATTGTAGTTCATGCAGCTTATTATGTGACTTGTTAAGCACATTTTTTATCCTGAATTTATTTAGGCTTGACATAACAAAGGGGTTGAATACTTATTGACTCAAGATACTTCAGCTTTTCATTTTTAATTAATTGGTAACATTTCAAAAACACAATTCCACTTTGACATTATGGGTGACACAAAAATCTAAATTTAATCCATTTTAATTGCAACAAAATGTGGAAAAAGTCAAGGGGTGTGAATACCTTCTGAAGGCACTATAGATCATTTAGGTACAAAGCTTGCCTGAGGAGGACTAATGTGTGTTTTTATATTTTTTTGAGCTGTTCAACCCTTTTTAGGGCATCCTGGGAAACACTGACCAAAAACATGGTTCCTACCCTGTCACACTATCGTTGTTGTCTGTATTGACTATCTTTGAATGAATGAAACCAAGGACTCATGGTGAAACTCACCATTTCCTGATTCTGCTTTAATGAGTTGTATTTCCCACCCCATCCATTTTTTATTATGATATCCAATGATATGAAAAGGGAACAAATGTTTAATATTACTGGACATTTTCATACTTCAGAATTTTCTAAATTCCGTCATTGTTTTAGAAAAAAAACATGCAAAGACAAGTAAACAAACATCAGAACTGTAAATTTTGACACAAATACATGCATTCGTTTTTATTCACAAAACCAGTCCAATTTTCTAAATGAATACAAACATCGCTGTTGTTTTAAAAGATGTAGCTACCAGCAACATAATCCAAAAAAAAAAACAAAGAAAAAAAAACAAAGAAATCTTTTTTCAGTGCGTTCAAATGGGTAGACCCAGAGCTAAGCTATTCCAAATGGAAGTGCTGTCTCCTAGTGCTGTCACCCTCTGTGCTATTCCAAATGGAAGTGCTGTCTCCTAGTGCTGTCGCCCTCTGCGTTGGGATCCTCATGACACACACTAGTTTGGGCCACAGGAACGTAAAGGCTGCCAGTTTCACAAAATAAAAAGCTTGGAAATACAGGCGTGGAAAACACGGTTGGTTGGATGGTTGGTTTGTTGGTTGGTTGGTTTGTTGGTTGGTTGGTTTGTTGGTTGGGGAGATTCCAGTTCTCTGGACTTCTGCCCGATGGGATAACAGTTGCTATTTCATTTCGATAAGTATTTTTACATTTTGAAATATCTCCTTGTTCTTTTACAAGACAACCAGCGATCCGTTTTCAAAAACAATATTCGTAAAACAAAAAACAAATCATCAAATAGACAAGGCTTTAAGTTTAAGAACAATGGAGCTAAAATTACAATAGTGCCTGCCGTTAGCCACTAGTTTGAAAATATAGCCGTAAATGTACATTCTCTACACAAGTACTGTATCTTTCCACACGTGAACAACATTAACACCAAACACACAAATGAGTTGATTGTCCACACTCAGTCCGTCATTTCTGTTTGGCAACGAACAGTTCCATGTCTGAGAGACAGAAAAAACCTGCTGGAAAAAGGACAAAAGGTACCAAAATGGAAACATAGAAAAGGGAATGAAAGTTGCCATAGATATTTTTCTTTATGTTCAATTTTTGGTTCAAGGAATAAGCAGGTGCATCCATTACTCAATTGATTATTTTTTTGTATCATTTCTGTTGAGTTCTTTTGTATATTTTTGTTGTTTGTTTGCTTGTCAGCCAGTGTCCCTGCCGAGACAATCCAAGCGAGAGTTGGCATTGCACTTGATCGCAGAGCTTTGGGTTTGGGTAGGTAAGGGGGTAAGGGGGTAAGGGTGGAGGAGGGTCAGAGTCTTACTGGAACCATCGGAATGCTGCTCCTGTAGGAAGCATCACCTTCTTAGAGAAACGAAAAAACAGAGAGAGCAGAGGGAAGGAGAGGGTTAGTAGATACAGGCTGAAGAAAACACATCCCGAGACCCATTGTAAACTGCAACATCTGCAGTTTTTTGTTCTCTCTCTCTCTTTCGCTCTCTCTTTCTCTCTGTGGACGTTTTTCTCCCCCAGACTAATGATTGAATAGATTCAGACAACAACATGCTCATCAAATCTCCACATCAAACACATTTACAGACACCATAACCCTCCATATCTGCCGACTCCTGTCTTCTGCTCTCTCTCTCTCTCTCTCTCTCTCTGTCTCTCTCTCTCTCTCTCTCTGTCTGTCTGTCTGTCTCTCTCTCTCTCTCTCCCTCTCTCTCTCTCTCTGTCTCTCTGTCTCTCTCTCTCTCTGCGTGTCTCTCTCTGTCTCTGTCTATCTCTGTGTCTCTCTCTGTCTCTCTGTCTCTCTCTGTGTCTGTCCCCCTCCCCTCCCCCCAAGGCTCTATCAGTGAAATCACTGCGTCCCACACAGACATATCCCCAGCCCTCCCCTCCTCCTTCACCTCTCTCTGGCCTTCTGGCCCACACCCCACCCTCCTCCCTCATCAGCCATGGGCAATGGCCTTGGCTCCACGCGAAACTCGATATGGCACATTCATTATTTAGTCACCACGCAGTCACAGACCTCTCCCACCACACCACACCACACCACTCTCACGGGTGACACTGCTCTCTCTGTTCCTCCCTCACTCCTCTCTGTGTGGGATCTCCAGCTCTGACTGCATTGCACTAGTCAGGGCAGGCACCAATGCAATGCAGCTGCAGGGGTTCAGTGGTCGCCTGCCAGTCAGAAGACAGAGGACCACTGGGGCTCAGGCTCAGTCCCCAGAGCTGCAGCACGGCTAGCGTTCTGAAAAGCACAACTCTACTGCGGCACAGAATCTCACGTTAGCTAGGACTGCCCGGGGCCAGTCAGGAGTAGCGCCACAAACACTTACGCACCCACGCACACTCATTCCCTCACCAGGGCTTGACTTGGACTGAAATAGGTGCCGGTTCTCCATTTGGGTACTGTTGTTCATATTTAGGTGTAGGAGCTCCACAGTACTGTTGAGCGAATGTTCTATAAGAGGAACAGGAGCTGAAGCAGTAGAACATTGAGGCTCCAGCAAGCTCCTGCCCGAGTCAAGCACAGTCCCTCACACACACTCACGCCTACCTCCACTCACGCATATGAACATGCAGACACACACCTCCACACACACAGGCACAAATCACAACCGCACAAAAAGCACACGATTCAGACACAATCTAAACGACGTACACACCATTAAGATAGTAAGAAGGTTGCAATTTGCTCGCCTGTCAATCATACACACAGACAGCACGCAAATGATTTGCACGTCAACACACGCACAGAGAAATACTGAAAATGTAATATATTTACAGCCAGGGCAAATGTTGGACACTAGAAAAGCAAGGAGGTCAAGGTGGTGCAAGGTCCATAAGCACCTCACTAATGACCTTTCACCTATGACACTCAGGCACATAGATGCTAACCTCAAGCCCTTTTTCACTGGGAACCAACACATTTAAAAAGGAAAAAAGGAAAAAAAACTCTGAGCCAACACCTGTGACCTCCACTCTGCATAAACACGGTTGTTTGTCATGTCTGGCCTAGGGGGAGGGGACTCCCAAGGTCACAATCCATTCCAGGGGTCCATTTCAATGTCCAGCATCTTAATCTCTGTTTATTGATTTAACTATGAATATGCTACTGCTACTTTCCTCAATGGACGCTGCATATAGCCTATGCTTTCCCCTACCCAGGGGCCTTCTAGCCTTCCTTTAGCACACATACTGAGAGAATTGGTTAGCAGAACAGGTCATACTCTGAAATGGCTCCAGTATCTAATTTGTTATCTTATTTGTCCTGGCACAGTTTGACTGTGGTGGGGACAGCTGATCCAGGACCTGCCCATAGGGGAGCGTTCTTTTTAGAGCAGAGCATTAGGCTAAAGACTCCCATCAATCACTTCCCACTGGACAGCCCCAGGTCCACTTGTCACAAGAGCCCTTTCACCCTGAGCCTTGATGCTGAGAGACCTCGGACAGTTTTAGACCGTGATGTCATCTCTCCCCTCTCGTAGGTAGGCTATGGGAGTCAATAACCCCACTGCTGTATGTGGGTTGAGCTGTCTGCAAGTACATCTGTCTGTCTGTACCTGTCTATCCTACTCCTAGCAGTTTCTGTGTCTGGCTGGCAACTTGCCTACTGATCTGTGCATCTCAATGTCAGGCTGCATGCCTGTGTGTCTCTGTGTCAGTCTGCATGCCTGTGTGTCTCTGCGTCAGTCTGCATGCCTGTGTGTCTCTTTGTCAGTCTGCATGCCTGTGTGCCTCTGCGTCAGTCTGCATGCCTGTGTGTCTCTGCATCAGTCTGCATGCCTGTGTGTCTCTGCATCAGTCTGCATGCCTGTGTGTCTCTGCGTCAGTCTGCATGCCTGTGTGTCTCTGCGTCAGTCTGCTCTCCCAGTCTGCCGTTCGGTTTCTGAGAGGGTCACAACACTAAGTGAAAACTCTCTGGCTCCAGTGTCCGCATGCCTCAAACTGGCCATATCGCCAGACATCTAATGCCTGTAGTGGGTCGGCTTGATCTGTCATCAGGGATACGATACTTGAAACGCACCAACACAGACACACAGTTATTGGTAAACACACAGCCATGGCAGAATGTTCATCAAACAGTGATGTATAAACTTCAAACAAACAAACATTCACAAAAAACAAAACAATCCTCCCAGGCCCCAAGTGACCCTGACAAACAAATCCAAACAACAGACCATAGTACAGAAACACACTAGCATTACAAAATAAATACACAATATAAACACAGATTGTGACCTAAAATTCTATACCTTTCTCACCTAGACAGCAAATAGCAACAGTGAGACTGAGCCAGTCAACAGTGAGACTGAGCCAGTCAACAGTGAGACTGAGCCAGTTAACAGTGAGACTGAGCCAGTCAACAGTGAGACTGAGCCAGTTAACAGTGAGACTGGTCCAGTCAACAGTGAGACTGAGCCAGTCAACAGTGAGACTGAGCCAGTCAACAGTGAGACTGAGCCAGTCAACAGTGAGACTGCAGCCAGTCAACAGTGAGACTGCAGCCAGTCAACAGTGAGACTGAGCCAGTCAACAGTGAGACTGCAGCCAGTCAACAGTGAGACTGCAGCCAGTCAACAGTGAGACTGCAGCCAGTCAACAGTGAAACTGTAGCCAGTCAACAGTGAGACTGCAGCCAGTCAACAGTGAGACTGCAGCATGCTGCAGAAAGGGACTAGTTCTCCTGGGCTCTGTTTATTTCTGTTCAAATGTAGCGTTCCCCAAATAAATCCAGACATCTCCAGCCAGCGAGGTGTGAGGTGGCAAGGGCCTCGTCACGCTACCTCCCCCTAACTCTGTTTTTACAGCCATCTTTAGTCTGCCATGAGGTTTCGACGGGAAACCTTCAACACCCCCAAAACATGGAGCCGTCGACCTCTCTTTCTATTCTCACATACACAGACCACATCAGACTGTATAAACTTCAACTAATGTCCACTCACGTGCATCAAAAACAAACAACTAACACACACAGACCAACAATTAAAACCTTTCATAAAAATCTGTTGCAAATTTGTAATAAAGGAATTATAAATATGCTATCAAAAGCAGTGATAGTCGCTGAGGTCTCTGAGAAAATGTATACAAAACACAAAAACAACCTGTTTTTCCCCAGATTTCGGGCGTCTGAAGAGGTCAAAACAAACCAAGCATTAAAATACTTATTAAACCATGACACATCCTTACGACCAAATACACACACACACACACACACACACACACACACACACACACACACACACACACACACACACACACACACACACACACACCACACACACACACACACACACACACACACACACAGAGAGAGAGAGAGGGAAACACACACACACACACACAGAGCGAGAGAGAGAGAAACACACACACACTACAAGCACTATGGCTAACAGTCTATGCCACCTCGCTAAGTGATCCCCATCCATTAGCCTCCCTGTTAGACAGCCGGCTGTGTGTATGTGAGATGTGACACTCTGGGGCTGTTTCCACTACACTCCAGCTGAAGCAAACAGCAGACGACTGTCTGTGGCGTGCTGCTTCCGAGCCGGACCAGATGACCATGGCCCTCCATTTTGTCCCGGGTGCTGCTGCCCTGGTGTCACTGAACATGTCCTATCCTCAGTGACCAAGAGTAATGAGTGGGTTGGGCAATATTTTTCGAACCGTTCCATAATTCCCCAGTTAACAGAACATAAAACAGAGTAAACTAGATAATATTATCTGTACTGTCCACAGTGTGGTGATACTTAACAGGGGAACATAGGTTGATAGTACAAGCAGTGTAATCTACTGTAAAGACTGAACGAACCCCCTCCATTGACAACATGAACGGCAGTCCTCTCAGGCAAGCCCTAATAAATTATAAACTCGCCCATCTGGAAGATAAAAGTAGGATACTGGGGGACAAATATCAGATGTGTTATTGTACAAAATATGTTTTGTGCCATCGTTCTCACCTTTGACCTTCCACACTACGATGGCACAACTCGGTCTGACCTACTGACTGAGCGAGTCGACTCTCTGGCCTACTGGCCTGTGGACCAACGCAGGCACTAACACAGAACAAGTTCTAGCCAGCATTGGCCTGCTAAGGGCCCGTTCAGATTAGGCACACCATTTTTTTTTTTTTAAGATAGAAGAACTAACCCAATCTGAAGGAGAGGTCAACAGTTCATTCGATGCTAAGCTATTCCAAATGGAAATGCTAAACAGGTGTACATAGCTGCCCCGTTAACATCACATCAAGTGCCCTGCTAAGGATGTCCTGCTGATGCGCTGCATGTGGAAAGCACGACAACAAGCAATCTGATTTTATTAGCAGCATAAAATCCTACAACTATCGGACATAAATCCATGGGAAACAGAGATTTGTTTGCTGCGATTCTCTCTTGTGGTTCCGGGGCGAAACAAACGCAGACGTCGACCTCATAGTGAAGGCTGCAGTCATGCATATTCAATCACCTGCTGTTGATCTGATGCCGTGAACAACTGGTGGACTTTTCTGCCATGTGACCACTGATGGCATACTACCAATCAATAACACACAGGAAATTTTATTACTATCACACATCCACAAGCATCTGATTACTTAAGAGAACCGTTTCAGAGTAAGGTTAGGGCTGTGCACAGTGCAACCATTTGACGTGACATCTGAAGTGGAATCCTGTCTTGATTACAAAAGCGATGATGGGGGGGACACATGCGGGTCAAGCCCTGATTAATCTGAGTTGTTGCATGTGTGCTCGGGGGCACAATGACCAGATTACACCAGATGATACCCCACTGTCTCGTGAACGTGAGTATTGTAGTGTATCTGTAGCAACAGGGAGATACTGTATTCAGGATCACAGCACTCTGCAACAGACATGGGTAGAGAGCCCACTTGTTATGGTCAGGACAGGATTGTGTACTAGCATAGCACATGTACAGAGTCCGCGTAAGATATTGCCGGCGTCGCTATTGGCGGAACAGAGGCCGACAGAGAAGAAAATGTTGATACCCAGGCAGCAGAACCTAAAGACACCACCATTGTCTTTCCATCTAAGAAAGGAACCATACACTTTTGAATGTGATGCTCACCTCTTTTGTACAATTAACAGGGGTCAATTGCTTTACCCCTCTTAACGGCGATTCAATATTGCGTAATGTCATCGTGACAATTGAGGTAATACACCAAAATATTGTCAGGGACGTTATGTCATTTGTCATCGCATGTTTATCAGAGCTTTTGGAGCAGTACTGACATCATGAATGTAATTGTCAAAGGTGCCCTAAAAACACGATCGGATATCCCACAGGAACTTCTCTGAGGTCACAAAAGGGCGACACTGATTCGAGTTTGGGCCCAGTGCCACTGAGGTGACCCAGATGAGAAGTTTGCAGGCAATTTAGCCAAAACAGGCGTGCCACAGGAGAGAGAGAGATCGGTCGAGTGGGGGGCGCCTGTGCCACGCTGACACCTGGTGCTCCAGATGACAACCCCATGGCCAGATGGACCATGTCACACACACATATGCTCTGCCACACATACTACCCATCCAAAACATGTACACACAAACACATCCACAATGTCACGCACTGCAACACACACGGTCTCGTGTCAAACATCTACAGAAACTCTTACAATCCTAAAAAAGCCCAGCTCTCTCTCGTTCTATCTCCTCATTCCTCCTTACACACAAACCCGCGGGGCCACACTGATTTAGTAACATATCACACAAAACATCACGCGCACACACACACACACACACACACACGCACACGCACACACACACACACATTTGTGTTAACAGAACATGCATTGACCCCCCCCCCCCCCCCAGTCGAGAAATGCACAATCTACCTGTTTTGTGAGGGCATAAAATAAGAGCTGTGTATGGTGGGTGTGGAGAGGGGTTTGCTCAGTGCGTGTGGAGGACAGATTAAAGAGACCCCATGGGGCATGTCTACCCCCCCACACACACACACACTCCCCCTCATCACCACCTGTTATTCTCCTGCTCTGCTCAAAGCCTCACCCCATCAAAAAGACGCTCCACACCCTTCAGAGCAGTGTCACGCTCTATACATACACACATAAAGTTGAGTTGTAAGTGTGTATGGTTAAGGTAAACTCCCAACACTCTTTCCACACCTACACTCTTTTGGCTCCCGGTAGAACCCTTTTTGGTTCCACGTAGAACCCTTTTGGGTTCCATATAGAACCCTCTGTGGAAAGGGTCCTACATGGAACCTAAAAAGGGTTCCACCTGGAACCAAAAGAGTTCTACCTGGAACTAAAAAATGGTTCTTCAAAGGGCTGCTATGGGGACAGCCAAAGAACCCTTTTAGGTTCTTGATTGCATCTTTTTTGTAAACTGTATTTTATTTAACTAGGCAAGTCAGTTAAGAACAAATTCTTATTTACAATGACGGCCTACACCGACCAAACCCAGACAACGCTGGGCCAATTGTGCGCCGCCCTATGAGACTCCCAATCACAGCCGGATGTGATATAGTATGGATTTGTGTCTGTAGGGGCACCTCTAGCACTGAAATGCAGTGCCTTAGACTGCTGTGACACTCGGGAGCCCATCCTGCCTGACCCTTCCTTCTATGACACTCTATGACCCTCTATGACCCTTCTATGACCCTCTATGACCCTTCTATGACCCTCTATGACCCTTCTATGACACTCTATGACCCTCTATGACACTCTATGTCATCTCTATCCCCCCACTGAGCTCTTACCTCCAGAGCGGCAGACGGTTTCTTTTTCAGCTCCTCACATTTGCGGAACTTGCAGATCTGGTGGCCCGTTTTGCGGTTCCGGCAGCTGCTGCACGTCTCGCAGTTAATCCGCCGGCGGCAGGGCGGGCACATGCCGCAGCGTTTCCGCTTCTTTTTGCCGGAGTTGATGGCCGAGGCCAGCTCGCTCTGCGCCGGGTACTCGGCCAGGCCGGCCATGTGCAGCGCGCTGTCGGCCAAGAACACTCCTGCCGGTGTCATGATGAACAGCCCCGGGTTGAACGGGAAGCCGCCTCCAACACCGTACGGGAAGTCCGCAACACCGCCAACAGAGTCCACAGCAGACGCACCCTCCAAGTCGCTTGCCCCTGAGCCTGAATCGCTACCCCCCATCCCCATCCCCATCCCCCCCGGCAGCAGCATGTGCTCCATCCCAGCCCTCTTTAGCAGCTCCGCCGCCTGGGCAAAGTGCAGCAGGCCGTTCTGTCCCTCCAAGACCTGCTCCAGGGTCCGGTCCAGCTTGGCTGCCGCCAGCGCTGAGACGGTGGGCTGGGGCTGTGGGGGCGGCTGGGGCTTGGCCGGGTGGCTCTTGGCCTCTCCGTTGTGGTGTGCGTGTCCATTAGTGTTGGTGGGGCAGGCGGCTGTGTACTGGGAGAGGGTGCGGGACCTCTTAAGGCTCTTACTCAGGGGCTCACTGATGATGCCACTGCGGTTCCTGCGCTCGACGACAGGGACATCCTCCGTGCAGCTGTTCCGCTCCAGGGCCTCGGCTGTCCGGTCTCGGCTTCCCTCCGACCGTCCGCTAGACATGGTCCAGTGCGTGGAGGGCTGGGGGGGGGCGGGAGGGGGGACAGGGGGCGAGCAGAGGAGGGGGAGCCGATAGGTTCTCACAGTCTGCTCTGAGCCCAGGTGAGGTGGCACCTCCCCGCTGTGGACGAATCGGCCAGCCAATCACAGGCAGGCCCTAGAGCCCTGGCTCTCGCTCTAAACCTCAGCCCTCATCCGCATCCTTTCACTGGCAACCTACAAAACTGACACAGGGAGAGAGGAGAGCGAGAAGGGTCCTTCAATAACAGGCTCAGTGTTGGACCTAGACAGCATCTTAGTAAACAACCGACTCCATTGATATAAATGGGACAGCAACTCTGCCATGCCTTAATGTTACCTGTTTATTAGATTGAACACGGCTGATGGAGAGAGAAAAGAAAACTGCAAAAACGAGACAGCTCACTCAGAGAGTATGTATCTAAACAGCTCACTCAGAGAGTATGTATCTAAACAGCTCACTCAGAGAGTATGTATCTAAACAGCTCATGAACACAGTGTAATAGCCCGGGAAGATGTGTCCACTTACACAACTAAACGTTCATCACCCCCCCCCCCCCCCACAATAGAACATTCAGAACACAGCAAACATGAATTATACTAAACGACAGCGACAGAAGAGAGCAGACAGCGCTATGTTTTCTCCTCCAATTTCACCAATTTATGAGCTAATTCCCACCCTTTAGGTTTAGGTTGAATGCAGCCATAGTATTTCCCAGGAGAAAACCATGAAGAGCTGGCCTGTGGAGACTCACTCTTTCCATCAAAGGGATTTGTAACAATAATTCCCACACACTACATGCAGACACAATTGAAATCCATTTTCACATGAATTAAGACTTCAGACCATGAACAATCCCCACGTTGCCATCCCGCTCTCCTACTCCCAGAAACGTTGACTTAGTGTTAGTGGTGGTACCGCTGCTGGTGAGGGTCAAACTTCATGTTTTTGAAGGATCTCCTGGCATGTGACAATGTTAAACATTTGTTTATGTGTTTAATTGGAGAGTTTAATTCCAAAATGCAATATATCCAGTATTAGAAATACGGGGATATAAACTGTTATTGTTTAAAGAACTTCTGAAAGAGGTTGGTGTGTTTTGATCTAATGACGGCACGGGGGTGGTTCAAATGTGCTTGTTTGTAATCCATCACCTGATGGATTCATTTCAGAGAGGCAAATAATCATGTTCTGTTGCCAAATGCTATATATCCGCCACACTCTCAGAGAAATATTGCCAGGTTTTACACAGTAGAATGTACCAAATAACTACATGTTTAATAAAGAACTGTACAAATTATACATTTGTGACAAACTCCCCCCCCCCCCCCCCCCCCCCCCCCCAGTTTTACAAAAAAGTATCAATAAAGTAATATGACATCTGTATGTAAAATATATACATTTTGTTATTTAGCAGACTTAGGTCTTGTTCAGAGTGAGATGCAGTTTGTCCATTCATCTTAAGATCGCTAGGTGAGACAACCACATACCACAGTCAAATATACAGGATACGGACGATCCATTCCAACTCAACAATGGATGTATAGCGTTTTGCATCAAACTCCATTTTAATACTAAAATCCATGAATTAAAAATATGAGAACAGTAATATTTTACAAACACATAAAGGTACCCATAAAAAAAAATCATTTCTGATTGAAAAAAACGTGTGTGCATATTGTTTTGGAACAAAACTCTTCAATTGACTAGAGCAAGGATGTTGACATAGTTTGCATATCTTGTGTATATAGGCATTCATCAAATCTTTGTATATGAATAGTCACTTTAATAAATCTACCTACATGTACGTACATACAGTTGAAGTCGGAAGTTTACATACACTTAGGTTGGAGTCATTAAAACTCGTTATTCAACCACTCCACACATTTGTTGTTAACAAACTATAGTTTTGGCAAGCCGGTTAGGACATCTACTTTGTGCATGACACAAGTAATTTTTCCAACAATTGTTTACAGACAGATTATTTCATTTATAATTCACTGTATCACAATTCCAGTGGGTCAGAAATGTACATATACTAAGTTGACTGTGCCTTTAAACAGCTTGGAAAATTCCAGAAAATTATGTAATGGCTTTAGAAGCTTCTGATAGGCTAATTGACATAATCTGAATCAATTGGAGATGTACCTGTGGATGTATTTCAAAGCCTACCTTCAAACTCAGTGCCTCTTTGCTTGACATCATGGGAAAATCAAAAGAAATAAGCCAAGACCTCAGAAAACAAAATTGCTGACCTCCACAAGTCTGGTTCATCCTTGGGAGCAATTTCCAAACGCCTGAAGGTACCACGTTCATCTGTACAAACAATAGTACGCAAGAATAAACACCATGGGACCACGCAGCCGTCATACCGCTCAGGAAGGACACGCGTTCTGTCTCCTCAAATCAAATCAAATTGTATTTGTCACATACACATGGTTAGCAGATGTTAATGCGAGTGTAGCAAAATGCTTGTGCTTCTAGTTCCGACAATGCAGTAATAACCAACGAGTAATCGAACCTAATAATTCCACAACTACTACCTTATACACACAAGTGTAAAGGGATGAAGAATATGTACATAAAGATATATGAATGAGTGATGGTACAGAACGGTATAGGCAAGATGCAGTAGATGGTATAGAGTACAGTATATACATATGAGATGAGTAATGTAGGGTATGTAAACATAAAGTGGCATAGTTTAAAGTGGCTAGTGACACATGTATTACATAAAGATGGCAAGATGCAGTAGATGATAAAGAGTACAGTATATACATATACATATACATATGAGATTAGTAATGGAGGGTATGTAAACATTATATTAAGTGGCATTGTTTAAAGTAGCTAGTGATACATTTTTACATCAATTTCCATCAATTTCCATGATTAAAGTGGCTGGAGTTGAGTCAGTATGTTGGCAGCAGCCACTCAATGTTAGTGGTGGCTGTTTAACAATCTGATGGCCTTGAGATAGAAGCTGTTTTTCAGTCTCTCGGTCCCTGCTTTGATGCACCTGTACTGACCTCGCCTTCTGGATGATAGCTGGGTGAACAGGCAGTGGCCCGGGTGCTTTGCTGCAGGTGGGACTGGTGCACTTCACAAAATAGATGGCATCATGAGGGAGGAAGATTATGTGGATATATTGAAGCAACATCTCAAGACATCAGTCAGGAAGTTAAAGCTTGGTCACAAATGGGTCTTCCATATGGACAATGACCCCAAGCATACTTCCAAAGTTGTGGCAAAATGGCTTAAGGACAACAAAGTAAAGGTATTGGAGTGGCCATCACAAAGCACTGACCTAAATCCCATAGAGAATTTGTGGGCAGAACTGAAAAAGCGTGTGCAAGAAAGGAGGCCTACAAACCTGACTCAGTTATACCAGCTCTGTCAGGAGGAATGGGCCATAATTCATACAACTTATTGTGGGAAGCTTGTGGAAGGCTACCTGAAACGTTTGACCCAAGTTAAACAATTTAAAGGCAATGCTTCCAAATACTAATTGAGCGTATGTACACTTCTGACCCACTGAGAATGTGATGAAAGAAATAAAAGCTGAAATAAATAATTATCTCTACTATTATGCTGACATTTCACATTCTTAAAATAAAGTGGTGATCCTAACTGACCTAAGACAGGGAATTTTTACTCAGATTAAATGTCAGGAATTATGAAAAACTGAGTTTAAATGTATTTGGCTAAGGTGTATGTAAACTTCTGACTTCAACTGTATTACCTCAATTACCTTGACTAACCAGTGCCCCCACACATTGACTCTGTACAGTTACCCATTGTATATAGCCTCGCTATTGTTATTTTACTGCTGCTCTTTAATTATTTATTACTTTCATTTCTTACTTTTAAAATGTAATTTAGTTAAAACTGCATTGTTAGTTAAGGGCTTGTCAGTAAGCATTTCACTGTAAGGTTACACCTGTTGCAGTCAAATAAAATTTTATTTTGAATTAACACACAAAAAGCTATTTAGAAAAATAAACAAACACAGGTTGTGTTACAAACACTGTAAGTTTGTTGGTTGTCATACTTCATGACATCATCAACCCTCAAATAACATATACAAAAGATAAAGTGCTAACGTTGTAATCTGAACTCATCATTATGCCTTGTGGATGCCCTACTTTCGGTCCAATTAGCTGTGTTCACATATAAGGGTGGTATCGCCTACGATAAACAATAATGTTGTGTTCAAAAAAGAATGGAGGATGTGCACAGATAGTGGAGGACAGTGTCATGGCATGGGTCAAGTTGGTTGTCTCTTTTAACCCTCCTGCTGTGTTCAAGGTCGAATTGGACCCATTTACAAGTTATCTCTGAAAAATGTAGTTCATTTAAACTGATTGTCATCAGGTTCCATGACTTTGTCCACTCAGGGCATCTGAACACACAAGATACATTTGGATGATTTTCATTACATTTTGGGTGTTTTATTTAACTTTTGTACACCTGTGGTGTTCCCGGTCAAAAATGACCCGTCATTAGGAATGAATGGGTGAGACTACAATTAGTGTATAAAATTGAGTTCAGGCACATGCCCATTCATCAGATGGACACACTTCCTCTCCCAGACCCCCACATACATGTGTGTTTGAGCGAGCAAACACACACACACACACACACCTCACTCCCCTTCTTGGCTTCCATGGCAACCCCCCACGAGAACCTTTCCCCAATATAATTTTTCCCCCATGGGAACCACACCTGTTGGCATTCTCACAAACAATCGCAACATTGTTTCAATAATATATAGAACTTTTCTCGCAGTTCTGGTATACAAAGCTTTTTTTGAGGCCTTGCTCACAATTAATTCTGTGGCAGCACAATGACCAAACGATATACTGTATGTGAGGCTCTTGATAATATCTTTGATCATGACACTGGTGAGGAGGAGAGAGTCCTTGTTAAACTTTGACACAAAGTAGTCTGTGATAAATAGCACAATTTGTTTCATCTGAGTATTTGTTGAAGTCATAATAATCCATACATTATGCTTTATTTACTCAAAAACGAGTTGTATGAGCTCAGGTCAATGAGGCCTACCGGCCATCAATAGCAAATAGAAGTTCAAAACGAGTAATGTTCACAAGTTGATAAAAAGATCTAAAAGATTAGGCGATAATATATGTATTATTATGGATTTATAATCAGCTATAATGGGGGCGGTCATTTTGAACCGGGAACACAGAATTAATTAACATGAAACGAACACAACAGGAGGGTTAAAATGCTGCTTGACAGTCTCTCTTGGGGAACATCTTATTATTCTCTATGAGACCATTTAATTTGCACAATCTAAGAATTGAAAAACAACCAATTTGCTGGTTGGGTATTTTTTCCCAATTCATTCATAAAGTAAAATGGACTAAAATGGATTTGACTCCCAACACTTTATCCAGAGTGTGTACAGCTGAAAGATCCTAATGGCCAACCTCCTATGAAGAGACACACTACCCCACTGACCTGTCCCCACTCACAAACAAGCACCTCCCTGAGAAAAACGGAGGAAATGGCCGGGCCAGTCCTTATAAGGGAAACAAAGGGAAGGGGAGGGAGAGAGGATGGGGTCTGCGCAGTGTGTGGAAATTGGAAGGCCAAAATTAGTGGGAGGTAAAGCTTCAAAGGCAGGAGCGCAGCCCCCGCATTCTCACCAGCTCAGGGGTCCGTGGCGCCAGCGGACTGGAGCCAGCAACTCAGCTCCTCTCCCTGCTCTCCTGCTCTGAGTCTGACCAGGGCTCTGCTCTCTCTCGCTGCTGCTACAGGGCCGCCCGCCTGCTCCACTAACGTCTATGCCTGTGTGTGTGTGTGTGTGTGTGTGTGTGTGTGTGTGTGTGTGTGTGTGTGTGTGTGTGTGTGTGTGTGTGTGTGTGTGTGTGTGTGTGTGTGTGTGTGTGTGTGTGTGTGTGTGTGTGTGTGTGTGTGTGTCTCTCTCTCTCTTTCTCCTGTCCTTGCCTCACTCCGTCTATGCTGAGAGTGTCTCTCTGTCTGACCCACATCCTTCGCACTCTTTCCATCTCCATCAAACGTGAACACGTCATTCACAGTCCATCTTTCCCAAGCATCTCAGTGCCTCTTCTCACTCTACCATCCGTCTTCCAATGTCAAGGCCATGCCTTTCTAATAGTCTCTGTCCCACCTCCATATCATTCACAGTGACTCCTTGCCCCTTGACCACATTCCTTCTTGTTTTCACCCGTTCTCCTAATATCACTCTCACTTTGCTCCTCCGCCATGTCATTCACACACTCCCCCTGTGCAGGGGCGGCAAGTAGCCTAGTGGTTAGAGCGTTGGGCCAGTAAGCGGAAGGTTGCTGGATCGAATCCCTGAGCTGAGAGGCAGTTAACCCACTGTTCCCCGGGCACAGAATACGTGGATGTCGATTAAGAAATGTGGGTTAAATGTGGGAAAACACATTTCAGTTGGACAAATGATATCTCTTCCAGACCCTAGACTGATCATCTCTTCTCCGTCACTCAACAGTCCCCCAGTTTCTGTGACCAAAGTATTCTCTCTGAATAGAATTATCCCAAATGCTGATACTGTTGAGATGATGGTGATTAGAAAAGCAAGGGTGAATGCACAATGAGGAACAGGTTGGTGAAAAAAAAATGAAAAAAAAACGTATATTACTGGGGGAAAATGTATCTTCCTCAATGACGTCATTACCCATCATGCCAAAGGTAGCCTTAGGTTATAACTTCTACCACAGCTTCTTCCTCCTGCTCAACTTCTCCTAACAGCATCACAAATAGGACTGCCATAATAAAACATAAAAATACTTTCCAACTATACTTTGACTGAAGCACCCACTCTCCCTGCTCATATAGGTCTACACTGATTACGTCGGGGGGGGGGGGGGGGGGGGGGGCTGCTAGAGACATAGCTCGTGCTTCATCCCTGGAGGTCAGCGCGCAGCGGTAATTGGGCCCTCTCTGCTGAATAAACCATCCCAAGGAGTCTTTCCATACAGGCTCCCCAAGGCCAACGAGAAAGGGAGCTGTCTGGAATATACAAACAAAATGGACTAACCCACGAACGGAACTGAACAATCTTAGAAATCTGCAAGTGGAAAAAGTCATACTTAAGTTTGTATGATATAGGCCTAATGAATCATTTCGATTTTTAGAACATATAATGAATATTCCTCAAAGTATTTTGCTGTATTCATAAAATCCTCATTAGGCCGATGAAAAAATAACCACAGCCTATAAAAAGAACGGGTCTAGTAGGCAAACAAATAAACAGATAGGCCTAAACTATTTTGGGTATTCAAATTGGGATAGATAATACTGTCAATATGGCAAAATAGGGCATTTATTGCAATAGTTTTCGGTCCATATTTGCTGCCAGTCTAAAAAATAACATGTAGGCCTATTAAGAAATAAATATGAATTTTTGGCATCAATCATAACACCAAAACATCTAACAACAAGCCATGCCAACTCTATGTAGTGGGACGCTGCAAGGTAGCTCAGCTAGAGGCTACTTCTTGGTTCAGGTAATGCAGAACCAAAGACAACACTTCCCTTCCCTTCAAACGCACGATCACGCAGACACGCACATCTATCTTTCTAGTCCTCTCCCTCAGTCTCAACCCCCCCCCCCCCCTGGTGTGTGTGCTCTCTGGCGCACACACTAGCACGCACACACACACTGTCAGGCACATTTGTGCACGAGACCCAAGGAAGTTTATAAAGAACAGAATTAAATATCCAACCTGCTGCGTCTCTGTTTTTATTTTCCTTCCCATTCCTGAGTTAAAATAAACAAAAGTATATCCGTGCGATGGTGTGTTAAATCGTTACTAACTATTTGTGTAAAATCGTGACTAATTATTTGCATAAACATGCAGCATAAGAGCGCCACTACCGGTGGCGGATTGCGGCAGTACCAGGGGGGTCGTGGTAAATCCAGGCTTGCAGCCGCGATACAGCACAGAGACATCGAGCGCAAGAGACTGGCTGATCGGTCGCATGCGGAACAATGAAGAACAAACACGTTCGCTCTACAATAAAATCACTCAGAGAACACCTGGCATACTGTTCTTCGGATGACTCGGCTATAGGCTAAATCGAAAACAAATCCCCCAAAATCTTGCTCGTTTTTCAGCCATTAGCCTATGCATTTTCACAAAAGCATTTGTTGATGATTCAAGGGAACACTGCAGAAAATAAAAGTTCCGTTTAAATGTATCTCTAGGTAAAGAGATGCCTCATCACCACCTGACATTAAAAAGATTACAACCAGAAACGTCATCAAGACCCAACGCAAACTGCCATAATTTCAATGGAAAATATTTCTGGAGAGCGTAGAGTTTCTTGGAGCGCATGTCATTATCAGATGATTCACACTTTCATTATTCACCCCAAAAATCTTTGAATGAAAGAACAGCTCTCCACAATTCTACAAACCTCTAGAGCATTGCCAAATGATTGATGAAAAATGTACAAATGAGGATAGAATGTGACAGCAGAATGACGATTATGGCCATTCAAAAATACCAAACCAATAACCGAGACCCGCGGATCCTAATTGTATCTAACATTAAAGCAGCACAAAAAAAATACCTTTTGTCTGGACTCAATGATCTGAAACCCCGGTCTCTGCGGTGCCAGCGTATGGTCTGCACCAGCACGTTTGAGAAGAACCATTCTCCCATTCTCCCAGTTAACTTGATCGTTAGGAAGATGACATCCCCAACTTTCAGCAGACTTCAACAAAGTATGATCCCCCCTCCCTCCTATGTATCTGCA
This sequence comes from Oncorhynchus clarkii lewisi, assembly GCF_045791955.1. Classification (NCBI taxonomy): domain Eukaryota; kingdom Metazoa; phylum Chordata; class Actinopteri; order Salmoniformes; family Salmonidae; genus Oncorhynchus; species Oncorhynchus clarkii. Next base: position 46,495,429 of record NC_092156.1, on the reverse strand, counting down.
TATTTGCAAACACTCTCTCTTTTTTGTTCGCACCTACCAAAGCGGTTCCGAGTGTAGGGGAGGGCTCCCACTGTCCAAGCCGTCCGTCTCCAAGCTTACCGTAGAGCTTGATGTAAAAAAAATAAAGGGAAAAAACCTTACACTAAACCAATTAAATTAACATAGTCCTCGCCTGTATAGAACAAGCGGGAAATATAATAAGAAATGATTGTAAAACGTACTTTCTCGGAAGCTGAGCGTGTGGGATCTCCAACCTTTTCGATTCTCGCAATCCCACCTACATCCCCGCTCGCCGAGAAGAACATGCAAACACATTTCATCGATTTTTGGAGCTTCTCGGAAAAACCGAACTGGACTTTCGGCAGCATGGCGACAGAAAATAATATACCTTTTATACTTTTTAAAATATAGCGATGTATTACTCTTCTCGAGGCTTTCAGGTGCTCGACTTTGAATATTCAAGGGGCGTGTAATGAAGAACATGTTTGTTATTAAAGCTTGACGTGTTTATGACTTTGAGATGCATTTTACTGGTTGTTGTGGCTCCCATCAGTGCTGGCTGTAGGCACATTATGATTTGTTTCTCTCTGTATGAGCGCAAGTGGATATTTCGTCATACCTCTTTAAGACTTAACTTTCCTTTAACACATTCATGTTTACAGATAACTTTCACAGTGCAATCCGTCAATATGGAAACATATCCGATGGTTAATATTGCACGGACAAAATCTAATATTTTTCTATTTTTGGATTTTCAGTGATGGACATCCACATGTGTGTGAACCTAGCCTGTTAATGCGAAGTGTCAAGGTCTAGGCTATTACCTTATTTTTAAAATCGCCTAATCCTACCAAAGTATGGTAAGATGTGCTATTGCAATTCCCCTTTCCAGTAGCAATGAGTCTGATTTGCAAAACAACATCATTGTCTTGATGGTAGAACTTCATTATTATAAATTGACATCATGTTGTCCTTCATTGACATTTTAATGTTCTAATTTAGGATGATAACACGTTCGTGTGGCATGTCACTGGTGGTTTCTGATGGTAACCATGTTTATTTTACGCAGCGGCTGACGGTGCGTAATTAGGTAATTAGACGATGGGTTGTTTTTCACACTCGAAGCGGTGTGTGCGCGCAGGAGTGGCCACACGGCGCTCAGTCGCTACTCGCTATGTTATCGCCCATGACCGGTGCGCTCGGCTCCTCTTCTCGCTCAAACCAAGAGTCCACTCCACCTCTTTCGAATGTCCTGTCTACTGGCAGGCGGCCAACCGAAGTGTGTGGAAATGACACCGCCAGGGCGGCAGAGATTTTCCTTCATTTCTCTCCTTCCCAATTGCAGACGGGCTGACATTGGCTAGAAAGTGGAGCAGCTCGTCAGGGACAATCAATGCGAATCGATCGAGCCGTGCGGTTGAGGTTGCGAGCTGGAAAATAACGCGGCAGCTTGAGAGAGGGAGAGAGAGGGAGGGGTGTTCAACACTGGCAGTAGTCAGCCAACCTCCCGCACACAAAAACACCCTCTCACTTGGACACACACATATACACACACAGTGTAAACCTTAATCTGTCACCAAACGCAGCCTTGCGGTCACTATTACGCAGAGCAATTTCATGCGTAATGAGTAATGCATTAATGTGTAATTGTGTTCACATCCTCAAAAATAAAAAAAATTATGTATGTAGTAAACACTAATTGTAATTGACATGTCCATGACACGACCTATTAAAATTACCAACTTTATCATCAATGTTTAAGCCTCGCATAATCTGAAAAAAAAAGGGCACATTTGGGCACTTAAGAGCTATCCATTGAAGCACCAAACATGCACTTAATTACTGGGTTTGAAACCAAAGTTGAATTGTTATTATGCTCAATTCACACCTCACGTTCTGTGGAGGAATCACTAATGTGACAGGTAAGCATGGATGGCCACCTGTGAATCGCTTGGTTTGGGTCTCTTGTGATTACTTATCTCCTTGTTTGTTTAACTCATCATGCCATTTGTTGTAATTTAGCCAAGCCAAACGTTTATATTCTCTCCATGTCAGTAGAATATAGGCTATAGTTTGGTGTTGCTAGACTACCTGTAGGGCCAAAATGTACCATTAATCTATTAAATTAATAGTGTTGTTCCGCCATTTGGTTTATTATCATTCGAGAATTATTATTCGCATGTTTACCTGTAGGCTTCTGTGTTTACTGAGAGTGGCCGTGGGATATCAAGGTAAGTGCACAATGGTCGCATCTATTCCCCCAAAACGCATTGCCGTGCATAAATTGGACACGCATTTCTCCGTAAGTGTCTAGCATGGCTCTGGCAATATGCCGGGTCTCACCCTATCTCATATTAAGAAGACGACAATCCCCTCGTCATCCCTTGCGCCTTTGGAAATCACTTTCATGCCGACCATCAGCCATACCAACTCTAAGCTCCGAGGCATGTGCATAGTGGAGTAGGGTGTGCACGAAATTTGAGGAACGGCGCGTATGCACTGCAAGGGGTCAATATTTACCACGTTACCAAAATATGGGTTATAACACTTATAACTGAACTCTTGTAATTGGTCACATGGGACTATTCATTTCAAATTGATTAAAAGCACGCAGACATGAGTCCCTCACTTAGATTTGACATAGTGCAGAGGAGCGCCTGTGCATCCTTGTTATTTTATAACTGACCACATTTTTCCTGTCCGCTCTAGGCTTGTCTACATTCCTGATCTGGACCCTCAGAAGTCAATCTCTCTCACACACTCACGCACGTGCACACACACACACACATAGGTTAGGCATCATAGTTTCCGAAATTGTATTTTTTTTCCACTGGTATGGGGTGTGTCAGAGAGAGTGTTACATCGAGAGCGCAATGGGTGAGAGAGTGGCCATGGGTAGGAGGCAGCAGCAAGCTGTGACACAGGAGACGTTCTTGTGGGCGCGCTGAGCCCTGGGGCTGCAGCCACACTCAGCTCTTTGTTGTTTTCTCTCTGTGCTAAGCGAGGCAGAGTACTTTCCTGAGCTGGCCGGGGGATTAGTGTTACACGGCCTCTTTCTCCAGCTGCACACATGACCAGCGCCACAGGAGAGACTCTAAAGGAAGCCTAGAAGAGGAGTGAGGGGTGAGAGGAAGGGAGAGAGAGAGAGATGAACATCCGGTTTCTCAGACACTGAGTACTGTTGCAAGACACGCACATTCTCCAAACATCACAGTGCAGCTCCCCTTTCTCACTCCCACACACCCTTATGAGAAGACAGTACCTCACCTCCCTGTGCAGCTGTCTTCCCCACCTTACACTTCCTGTTTTAGTCCAGAGGCTCATCCCATTCATCTGGCTGGCCTCCCTCCACTCATCAGTCCCCTCAGTATTGCCAAATTCAAGGACACACAAAATGTGGAAGGGTATTGGGCCCTGGCTCAAGCCCCTGTAGTGAATGAAAGAACCATAGTTTTGTTGGTGATATGGGTTCTCTGTGTGGGTAAATGTCCTCACCACAAGGTATATGACTCAAATATGCAGTAGAGTAGACTATAGTAGACTTTACCTGCGCCTCATCGCTCCAAGCTGCAGTGGGCTGCTGGCAGTCAACACTGGCGCGATTTCAAGGATTTGTTGTTCAGACCGCAAGCAATCACATGTTCATTCTCTGCACTCAGAATGTGATAGTCCGCAAACTACCCTTGGGATCCACGGAAAATGGACAGTCATTATATAGATTTAACATATGTTTGCGGTATCTAATGGCATTTAACTAAGACATCTCATCCACCTCTTAATTGCCTACAGCCACTGTAAATGCCACAGTGGCTAGCTGATTGTGGCCCTCAAATGAATGGCACAAGCCGTTAAGCCTACATTATGAAAAATCGAACTAACATTAGAGCCAAACCCAATGATAGACCGCCATCTAGTGGGAGAATAAAAAATCTAATTTGTGGCCTGGAAATAAAGACACCTTTATTTGTATATAAGGTCTAACCCCTCCTAAAAACATACAATAATTGAGGATCATGGTAAGACAGCTGAATTGGTGTAAGTATATTATGCAACTCTTGGCCCACCTTTGTCCTTAAAATTCAGGACAGTGTTGTACAGTAGTCTCACAAATCAGACAGTTGTGTGTGAAATATTCCATACAACTTTTGGAGCAGCGTAGCACAAATACATAAGACTGGAATTTGGGTCTAGTGTAGTTGCAGGTTCTGTAACTTTGCTTAAATAATTCATTGAATGGGCTGGCAGTAATAAGAACAGCCAGGTCCTAAGTCTTAATGTAAAGTTTGCTGTAAAAGGGACCTGAGCGAGACAACATGGTGGTATGAATCAGTTGGAATAATAGGAAGGCTACATGTTTCACAGTTGTATAAAAAAAGGTTCATTACGTAGGTTTCATTGTTGCTATCAAAACATCTGCAAAAGTCTCCCACATCAATAGGACACATGCAAGACTCGCCTAGCTAAATAAAAAGGTTAAAAAATATATATATTAAAACAAACCGTACAAGACATTCCTCTTTTCAAATTGACAAAGCCTTCAGATAAAATTGTAAAAGCACATATTTGAGCAAGGATATTAAATAAAACAGTGAAACCCACAACTTTAATAATCATGTTTATTACACAGTTTAATTAAGACAAGCTCCATGAGCTCCTGGGTAATTAAATATACAGAAGTTTGTCGGTCTGGAACTCAAGTCCTTGAGTCCAGGGTTCTGAGATCCAGCCAATGAGTCATTGGAGCTAAGTCAACAATGGCTGCTCAAATATACAAAGTGAGAAGACAGAATAATGAGTTCATGTATTTTTTTTTTAATGAAAATAACTGAAAATACACCCCAATCAGATTGTTTCCTTCAACTTAGCCCACTTGAGGGTACAGTTCAACTCTCATCATATTCATCTAATCTAGTGCTACTGTTGCTTAAAACATTTTAGAGCTTGTCTTGTGAAGTTGCCTTCAAACATGATTTAATACTCATGTCAAATCTTTGTCCTTTCAGGCTAGATCAAATGGACGATCAAGCTGCATTAATACCATTTCAGTCACAAACTACTTGTACCACCCAACTTATGTGCCTAACATTGGCCGTTTCCAAATCAGACTTACACCAAAAAAGACAGATTTTCCACCATTGAGAGAAAAATTGTATAATGAAGGCTCTCAAAGGTCGATCTAAAAGGGCACACATTTTTTTTTTTTTTAGCAAAAACAACAAGGAGTATATCATTTGACTAAGTTGAGGGAAAACAGTCATTTGGAAGTTATATTCAGATACTTCCATCAATAGATCGCCGTCTCATTATTCTATTGTCCCACTTCATACAGTGCGGATGGGTCCACGGGTACTTAACTATCATCTTAATGACAGTGATTAATATTGTGGTGGGGCTGAGGCGGGATCCTGGGCATACCGTAGCCAAACAGAAAAAGTCCCCTAGTGGTTTCCAGAACCATAGTGACAGATTGAAAGTAATTTCTTATCATAGCCAAAAACACTCTCCAAGTCCCATCTCTCCCCACCCTTACCATCATCTCACAGGATAGCTGGAAGCACAGAGGGAAAAAAAAGAAGAAAAAAGTTTTTAAAAAAAATAAAAATCCCTCAATCTTGGGAAAGCAAACCTTGGGTTCATAAAAAAATGATAAGGAACGCTTCTTGGAATCAAATAAGAGTGGTCCTACATGGGTGCCGGTGGACATAGTGACAGAAACAGACAGTGGGGTATACAATATGCAATCTGAAATATGTACAACACCGCAGCTGGACAGGTTTTGAAGGGGGTGAGGCAGGAGAATGGAGGTCAAGTGCGTAGGGAGAGGGAGGGTGTGGCTCAAAGAAATCACTCCAATGGAAACCAACAAGACTTTTTCCCTCTTTTTCGTTCAAAGCTCCCCAAGCCTTCGAATATAAAAAGGCAGATTATCTGCTGTTATGCCTTGCGACTACATTGCATATTTCTGTGTCCATTCCCGGGCTATTCTGTTGTATCTGGAATGACAGCAGGATACAAATCACTTTCCTTGTAGCACACAGGCTATACAAAAATGTGTTGAATGTTGAAAATGTGTAAGGCCTACTTTTCCCTGTCGGTCTTGTAGATGCGGGCGATCTCAGGAACTAGTGGGTCGTCTGGGTTTGGGTCACAGAGAAGTGAGCAGATGGACAGGAGGACTGTAGGACAACCAACAACAAGAGTCACCACAGTTCTGACAATCAACGTAAATCTCGGACCTCTTCCTGAGCATAATTCGGGACATACTTACCAGAATCTGTTGTGAAAACTCCAACCATACTGGTTCAAGCCAACTGGAACAAATGATCTAGACCCACATACAAACATAAACCAAGAGCACCATTTTGGACTTACCTTTGGAGATGGTGAGTGCTGGCGACCACTGCGATCTCAGGATGTCCAAGCAGATGCTGCCATTGCTGTTGATGTTTGGGTGGTAGATTCTTGTGGTGAATGCAACCTATAGAGAGGACATGCTTTTTTTCCCTGTATCTTGCAAATGTATTACATTTACACCATCTCCTTTACCGCAATGACGAGATGTCGCATGCACTGAAAACAAACAGTCATGCATGACGGAATTTTACGATCAATGTAGATCTAGCTCATAGCTACATTAAAAGTCTGCCCACAAGTTCCAGGATAGGTCCTTACCTTTGGTGGTTTGAAGGGATAGTCAGTGGGGAAGTGAATGGTCAAAAAGAACACGCCGCCCTGATACGGACTGTCATTCTGCAGAAAGGAAAAGTTATGGTTACTATATGTCCCAGAATAAAGGCTGTGAACCCCTAAACTTTAAAGAGCAGAACAGGGGGGTATACTTACAGGTCCCATTATTGTAGCTTGCCAGTGAAACACTAGGTAAGAGAGGAGAAAACTGTTTAAATACACTATGAGCACCATTACAAGTAAATAGTGTTTCAATTAGATTTCCGTGCCAATATACAAATGACAACTGGTGTCATTGATGAATACCAGCATCAATCTTTATTGGCTCCCATCTATAGGCTACATTTCATCAACGGTATTCTTGGGAGTCAAATACTGTTTTCTGTGATTAAGATATGAACCATCATGAATATTGATTGAAATAGGTGGTGAAAGTCGTTTGCGGGTGGTGGTGTTGTGTGATAGAGGTTGAGGTGACTTACTGTCATCTCCCACTGGTCCTGCGGAGCACTGTGCTGGAGGGTCACGAGCCAAATCATTTAACTCCTAGGAGAAAAAAAATACAAAATAAACAGAGTTCTGATTTCTTCAAAAAAGTATAATACTTCCATGAACAATGCCTGTATTGTATGAGTACTTCAGTCAAACTGCATACAATGTCTCCAATGCTGAATGTGGGCTGGTATGTAGTAGGCTAGGCTCAGATTTGTTGCCAGAAGATAAAGACCTATCAAAATGTAACTCATTTCAAGGACTACAAATAACATTGTGGTCAGACCTGTCTTGTACGGGTTAGCGGGATTCATGTTTACTACTGAGCATCGTTTCCGCCACAACTGAAAGTAAGTCAGTTAAATGTCCTCAATGAAACAGAAATAGTACTGGATTTAGAATAGCATGGACGGATAAATATTTTCCTTTCAAAGTCTAACATTCTGTCAACTTCAATCGTTTTCATTAATCATTGATCAGCCAGTGTCAGATGAAAGCAACAGACCAACTTCATTTTGATACTGAAGACAATGCTGGTAAAACAATTTTATAGCTAGTTACAGTAGCTAACTGGTTTGTTCAAGTCAAGTTTCTGAAGTAACTACTGGCATTAGACAGGTCAGGACCATGGTAGTTATGCCAAACGTGAATTTTGTTGGGGTGTAAACGATACCAGCAGCTGATGTTCATTTGTTTACTACAAGGAAGTAACGTTAGTAGGTAGTACTAGCTAGTAAGGAATTTCCCGAAAAACGTTAGCTAGCTAGTTACACTTGGCAAGCTATGATTAAAGCTAGTTAGCTATTTAGCCAAACTAACTAGTTACCACCGCCAGTATGCTAACTACCTAATTAACTAACTATAGTAAGCTAATGGTAGCTTGCTAATCAATTTAGCTAACTAGCTAGTAGCCAATAACTCGTAGTTAACGTTAGTTACCTTGTTAGCTAGCATAGCGCACTGTTATCGATGTCATCTGCCGCTAAACTGTGCTAGCTAACTGCCTAGTAGCCAGCTAGCTAACGCTAGTTTCCAAAAGCAAATTAATCTGATCACAAGTTAGCCACCTGACCAGGCGGCAGGTGAGGAAAGCGGTCTAAATGTGGGCTAGCAAGCCGTTTTGCTTTAGTAGCCTAGCTCGTAATTGTGCCAAAAATCGAAGGCCAAAAGGGGGCTAGCTATTAGCTAGCACGGAAGCAAGATAACGTTACTTCCTTACCTTATGAATTCTTTTCAGGGCCATTGTTGTGTTCGTGCCGCTGTCAATGTACTGGTCGGTTTACTTCTGCGAAACAACGATTATTGCCTCTCCACCCAGATTTTACCCCCCGGAGTTTAAAATGAGTTTTTAAATGGTTGTCTTTACAGTACAATGCGGCGACTGACTATCGGAGTAGCCTAGCGAAACTGAAATACAGTGCGCTTCACCCGGCTCCTCCTAGCAGCTGTGGGAAGTGGGCACCGCATCACTTCTCGGTAGACTGTGACGCAATCGTCTGCTTGCGACACGCTACATCCGCTGGAAACAGTGGGACAGGTTAGAGCTATGCAACTGACATCATTTCTGAGTCTTTAGGCTACACAAATCCACTGGTTCCTCCCATATGACTCCATGATTGTATTAATTTGTGCTATATTTTCTAATGATTAGCTAGATGTATAAATAGGATAGCCCACTTGTATCCGTAATTAGGCCTACCCGTGTCATGGTCAACTTTATATGCATATGTAATAACTGTGGAACCATATGTGCAAGGGATGGACCTGCAACCTTATAGCTGTCAAAAAGAAAAAGCACTACAGAGATTGTTTCACTGTTTTCAGAGTTTTATTTTGTTCGTGTACTATGCAACTGGTTAGAGTTAGAGTTACATCATAGAACATTTAGCCAAGCACATACATTTCTACAGTCATCACAAAGTCCTCGCCCGTCATGCCTACAAAATTCAGATGAAGAGAAGACCCACCAATCCGCGACTTCTATTGTAGCCATAGGCCTACATGGGAATGAGCCGTGGTGGGAAAAGTACCCAATAGTCATACTTGAGTAATAGTAAAGATACCTTAATAGGAAATTACTCAAGTAAAAGTTAGTCACCCAGTAAAATACTACCTTTGTAAAAGTATTTGGTTTGAAATATACTCAACTATCAAAAGTTAAAGTATAAATAATTTCAAATTCCTTATCTTTAACAAACCACAGCACAATTTTCCTGTTTTTTTTTAAACAAATGTACTGATAGGCACGGGCACACTCGAAACCTAAGACCTCATTTACAAACGAAGCATTTGTGTATAGTGAGTCCACCAGATCAGAAGCATTAGGGGAGATGACCAGGTTCGTTCTATTGATAAGTGCATGAATTTGGGAATTTTCCTGCCCTGCTAAGCATTCAAAATGTAACGGCTACATTTGGGTGTCAGGGAAAATGTATGCAGTAAAAAGAGAATTATTCTCTTTAGGAATGTAGCGAAGTAAAAGTAAAAGTTGTGGAAAAATATATAAATAGTTAAGTACAGACCCCCCCCCCCCCCCCCAAACAAAAAAAAACGACTTAAGTAGTACTTTAAAGTAGTAGTGCTTTTTAAGTACTTTCTACGTAAGTACTTTACACCACTGGGAATGAGTAAGGCATCCAAGCCAAGTTGCAAATTCTAGAAATTACTAGAACAAAAATAAAATATCATGGCCAATATGGCCACATTATAGGCTGCACTGTATGTCTACCACCTGTCTATAATGTAATTTGTAAATGCTATTGTAAAGCGTATCCCCAATATACAAGTAGGTCTCTATAGGCTGCTAAAAAGATAGTTGAGATAAATAAAAAATAGTCTTCCTAGTGCTTGTGACACCACAGCACAGTGTGTTGTTGAGGTGGCAAAACAAGTTGTCTGTCTTTTGTAACTTACATTTTAGAATCCGCAGTGAATCGAGCCTACGGGAAGATGCCCTACCTGCGCCCAAACATTCAGCACTACGGACAGCGCTGCGATGAGCGCGGTCTGACAGGTCGCTGGTTTCAGAACCACGGACACTGAACAGCGCCGCGCTCTGGCAGTTCATATAATGAGGATATTCATTCAAAGCACCTGTTATGGGCCTGTGGCTGCAGGAAAACCTGCTGTTAAGATTTCCACTTTCCTCTAACAGGCCTACTGATCCAAGATTGTTTGGCATCCAGACACATTTGGTCTGAGAGGTTTGCGCAACCACATGCCATGGTTATGTGAACACTTCCAGGAAATGTTCTGTGTTGATTGGTTAGGTATTCAATGTGTTCTTGTCACACACACACATTTTGGGCTTGTCATCTCCTCTATGGATGCCACTTGTTCTCCCATAGGTCTCTCTGAATATTTGAAAATGTTGGAGAAATAACATCTCACACACAAAAAAATCAATGGCACAATGTTTTACCCCAGGAACCTTCACTGATACAACCACACTAAATACAGTAGGCGACAGACCTATGCGTCTCAGGGCACATCCCCACCCCTTTCAGCAAGTGCATAGAATACAAAAACATGGCGCGTGCGTGTTTTTGGGAATCCCCGGCTTTGCCTCCACCTGATGGCAGCATCAGGCAGCCCCGTGAAACATTTGCGTAGGAGTTCCCCTCAACGCCATGTCGGGGTGGTGCAGCGCGCAGTGAGGATCTCCTGAGCAGAGCTCTCTCTCTCCCACTCTGTCTCTCTGCCACCCCTTCCTAATTCGTTCCCTCCATCCTCCGCCACACGACAGCTTAGCACAGCACCCTCCTCAGCAGCATCCACCCTAACTGGGTAGCAGTAGTCATCCCCAGCGCAGGCAGTGATACACTGAGGGACGTATCCAAGTGATGCCACTGCACCAACCAAATCTCGCAACCGCGAAAACACACCGAGAATAAACAGTCACTTCCGCAAGGAGGACTAAAAACGAGTTTGCCTCAAGAGCGCAACTGCCCATGAAGATGTCTAACGTTGACATGGTCTTAAACGCCACGGATCGGGTAGTAAAAAGTGAGTGCATTTTCTTTGTTTTTTAAAATTATTTTATAGGCTATTAAGAGCTATACGCTATTAATTGTGTGCCGTTTAAGATTTCGTTTAGGGTTGGGTATTGCGTCATGTGGATGTCTGATGTGCTATATAAATAATTGTATTTTGCTCGGGACCTGTGATGTTGATAAACAGTGAAAGGCAGTGACTGTATTTATAGCTATAGCCTACAGACTCTGTGTGTGTCAGGGGGGGGGGGGGATACTCTTCCTAATCGTGTCACGGCAATATGTTTTGCACTGTCCCAATGTGATTGTATTTAGTCATGGACAGGCAGAAGAAGATACTAAATGAGGCCGTGTTGCGGTGGAGGTCTTTGCGGTTGAGGCAGTGATGCAGCATGATTTCGCTGGCACTGTGATAGAGGGCGCTTGGTGAATACGTGGATCTACGTACTCTATGGGGGGATGGGGAGGGTTGCAATCTATATTGGAATTGTATGTGGCAGTTTTCACTGTCGATGAGTAAAACATATAGGTTATCTTTGCTTGGATCTTGAGTTTGAAAGTACGCACTCGTTTCGATTAGGCCTATAATTCACGTTTCTTTGGCACGTGTGCCATAACGTCTATGCTGCTATGATGTAGGCTATTAGTATGCATATCATAGAAAATATAACATAATGTAGACCTGTAGCCTTTTCTTTCAATAGCCCTATTTTCTCTGCAATATCATTTTCTGGCGTCAAAAGTGCTGTCGTCTGCAATGATGTATAGGAGCTATGCTACAAGTAAAATAGTGTCGACTGAGCTTCAATAATAAGTCACTGTCTTTCCCGTCTCGTTCATGTTAAATGGCTTTTTATTATAAATGTGCCATCCCGTGGGATATATGACAGTTTTAGTCATTTTACGGTGGTGCGTCAGGGCTCCTCCTTGGGGTTGCCGCTTTCCAATATTGGAATAGTTTATTTCTGACGCATTTTATTTACAAATCGAGTCTCAATTGCACACTCAACCTCATGGCACTTGTCTGCAATTTAATCTAATGTAAACCCGAGTTCGGTGCTGCAGCTATCCAGGCCCGGACAGCAGCATTGTGATATATTGAATATGCATTGTTTAGAATAAAAATACTATAGCACTTGATTGAAAATAGGGCTATACATCTACTCTTAGGTTTATCGTAATGTAAGGGTGGGAACCTTATGTGGTCCGTGTTTCATAGGGGACTCTAATCTCTTGCAGAACATGTGAAAAGTATAAATTCAAGACGATCACTGCCTGCTAGACCCACCAAGCCCCTGACAACTGTCACATACAGGTCGCGTGCCCCTGCTCAGAAGTTGCATGCATCAACCAATGTCTGGGTGTCACGTCATCGACTGTTATGCCAGGCACCAGATTGCTATAACATGTGGTTAGTTTATAAATAAAATAACTATCCAGGCATTGTAAAATCTGGCATATGCTAATCTGTTGTGGAAGATTCTGTTTGTAAACCAAAATAATCTGTTTGGATTTAATGGGATGGTAGGATAAGGAACAGCACTAGTTCCCGTGTTTTGCTTGTCTTCACTGGTTATTTGGACAAATCCCGATTTCCAAGGTGTCACAGGCTGACTACACTGCTCACGTCGCAAAATAAATGTAGAAAGCGTCTGTGTTGCCAATGTCTAAAATACAAGTCAATTCTATTTGTGGCACCAACGAGTGTCTGTGTTGCCATGGTCTAAAATAGAAGTCAGTTCTATTTGTGGCACCAACGAGTGTCTGTGTTTCCAAGGTCTAAAATAGAAGTCAGTTCTATTTGTGATGCAGATCGGGCTGCAAGTCCTGCCTCTCCCACCTCCTCATTGGTTTATAGAAGCAGGTACCCACGTGCCATCTCCTCATTGGTTATACCCACGTGGGTGACTGAAAGACGAATGAGGTCAGTGGCGGTATTGCACCTAATTTATGAAAGTTGCCAATCGCAATATAAAGTCAAGAGAAGAAAAAGCCTGGAAGGAAGAGAGATGACTAGACATGATTCAGTTGACCGTTTTATGTGTGGATTAATAGGCGGGTGGAGAGGACCTTGTGCATTTCAGGTAAAATAACTCAATGTTTATATCCCAGGACAAATCAACAACAGCAAGCTAGCTCAATGGGACAAATTAGCTAGCAAGTGCAAGCTAACTAGCTAAATTGCCATAAATGTTTAATGCTTTTTGACCTGTCCCCAAATTAATATAATTGGTTCAGAGTTTGTTTTGATATTTTAACCTGCATGTCGGGATCACGTTTGTTGTGGGGGACAAAATACATTTATGCACGATGGAGCACGTGCGCAGCCGGTTTGGGTTCCGTGTTAGCATCTTTCAAATTTGGGGTGGCGGGGTGGCAGGGTGGCCTAGTGGTTAGAGCGTTGGACTAGTAACCGGGAGGTTGCAAGTTCCAACCCCCGAGCTGACACAAGGTACAAATCTGTCGTTCTGCACCTGAACAGGCTGTCATTGTATTTTTTGAAAATAAGAATTTGTTCTTAACTGACTTGCCTATTTAAATAAAGGTAAAAAAATAAAATTGGGAAGGGAAGGTGGTGCATAACTTGAGAAGGTGGAGCTCCTCATTCTAACATTTCTTTATCTCTTCTCTTAATATGTATGGGTCAAGAACTTCTTTTTTTAAAGGGGTGTATCAGTATGTTTTACATTGGTTATCTTGTTATGAGTCCCACCCTTCAGCTCCATTCAACCCCTCCCATCTCTCTCTCAATCCCATCCATTTTGGATTTATATTTGCCATATATTTTACAACTGTGCTGTGATGATTGACAAAAGTACTGAACCTTTCTATTCTCATAGCTTCTACAGATTGTAAATTAAAAATAATATATATTATTGATTGACTGACTATGGCTTTTCAAACCATCCAGTATTGCTATCTGCAGTGTTAGTTCTAGAAAAATGTTGCAATTCTTCAGCCATTCCTGGACCTGTGACCAAAAACGAGCTACATATGGACAACACCAAAATAAATGATCTAATGACTCTGCCTTCTCACAGCAAAATCTTCAGAGCTGGGAAGAATGTATCCCCCATATACAGTGCCTTGCGAAAGTATTCGGCCCCCTTGAACTTTGCGACCTTTTGCCACATTTCAGGCTTCAAACATAAAGATATAAAACTGATTTTTTTTGTGAAGAATCAACAACAAGTGGGACACAATCATGAAGTGGAACGACATTTATTGGATATTTCAAACTTTTTTAACAAATCAAAAACTGAAAAATTGGGCGTGCAAAATTATTCAGCCCCCTTAAGTTAATACTTTGTAGCGCCACCTTTTGCTGCGATTACAGCTGTAATAAGTCGCTTGGGGTATGTCTCTATCAGTTTTGCACATCGAGAGACTGACATTTTTTCCCATTCCTCCTTGCAAAACAGCTCGAGCTCAGTGAGGTTGGATGGAGAGCATTTGTGAACAGCAGTTTTCAGTTCTTTCCACAGATTCTCGATTGGATTCAGGTCTGGACTTTGACTTGGCCATTCTAACACCTGGATATGTTTATTTTTGAACCATTCCATTGTAGATTTTGCTTTATGTTTTGGATCATTGTCTTGTTGGAAGACAAATCTCCGTCCCAGTCTCAGGTCTTTTGCAGACTCCATCAGGTTTTCTTCCAGAATGGTCCTGTATTTGGCTCCATCCATCTTCCCATCAATTTTAACCATCTTCCCTGTCCCTGCTGAAGAAAAGCAGGCCCAAACAATGATGCTGCCACCACCATGTTTGACAGTGGGGATGGTGTGTTCAGCTGTGTTGCTTTTATGCCAAACATAACGTTTTGCATTGTTGCCAAAAAGTTCAATTTTGGTTTCATCTGACCAGAGCACCTTCTTTCACATGTTTGGTGTGTCTCCCAGGTGGCTTGTGGCAAACTTTAAACAACACTTTTTATGGATATCTTTAAGAAATGGCTTTCTTCTTGCCACTCTTCCATAAAGGCCAGATTTTTGCAATATACGACTGATTGTTGTCCTATGGACAGAGTCCCCCACCTCAGCTGTAGATCTCTGCAGTTCATCCAGAGTGATCATGGGCCTCTTGGCTGCATCTCTGATCAGTCTTCTCCTTGTATGAGCTGAAAGTTTAGAGGGACGGCCAGGTCTTGGTAGATTTGCAGTGGTCTGATACTCCTTCCATTTCAATAGTATCGCTTGCACAGTGCTCCTTGGGATGTTGAAAGCTTGGGAAATATTTTTGTATCCAAATCCGGCTTTAAACTTCTTCACAACAGTATCTCGGACCTGCCTGGTGTGTTCCTTGTTCTTCATGATGCTCTCTGCGCTTTTAACGGACCTCCGAGACTATCACAGTGCAGGTGCATTTATACGGAGACTTGATTACACACAGGTGGATTGTATTTATCATCATTAGTCATTTAGGTCAACATTGGATCATTCAGAGATCCTCACTGAACTTCTGGAGAGAGTTTGCTGCACTGAAAGTAAAGGGGCTGAATAATTTTGCACGCCCAATTTTTCAGTTTTTGATTTGTTAAAAAAGTTTGAAATATCCAATAAATGTCGTTCCACTTCATGATTATGTCCCACTTGTTGTTGATTCTTTACAAAAAAATACAGTTTTATATCTTTATGTTTGAAGCCTGAAGTGTGGCAAAAGGTCGCAAAGTTCAAGGGGGCCGAATACTTTCGCAAGGCACTGTATATAACATTCTATTGGTTGCAAGAATTCTGTATAGTAATTTAAATAGAAAAATGTAAAGTTTTGAATCCGGCGTTGTTTTACGTATCAATTCATAAACCACGTGCCATGGAATGGATACATCAAAATCTCTTCCCAAATATTTTGTAATTTAAATGGCACAGCTGTCCGTTTTTTGGTCCTTAAATGAAATTGGTATATGTGTTTATTTATCACACTTTCTTTAACCATTTATGTTCTTTAATACAGGGCTGACATACAAGTTCCTTACTTTTTCCTCCTTCTACTTGCCTCTTCCATTTTTGTGGTAATGCTGCAATTAGTTGGTTGTAATTTTGGGTAGAGCAGATATTTCCATATGTCTGTGTTAGCTGCATGTGTGACATAACTACACCAGTCCTATTTATGATATCATTCACAAAAATTATACCTTTTTTTAAATACTTTTTAAAAATCAATTAGTATATGTGAGTTTAACCACAATATTTGTTGTATTATTTGTTCTGTCTTTTCAGGTGGATTAAACTCAAATTTCAACCAACTTTCTAAGGCTTGTTTAAAAAAGAACGATATTTTGGAGATTATTTCCTTTTCAAACAACCGAAACTGAGCAGGTGTAATCTGAATAAAGGGGAAAAAAGCCATTCTTGAACATAGGATGAGACATTCCTACCAAATTACTAGAGAACCAGTTTGGATTTAAGCATAACTTTTGTATGACTGAAGCCTTTAGTGAGAGGTCTAATGCTTTAATATTTAATCATTTCTGCTCTACGAATTCATATTCGTTATATAAATAGACCATTTTAATTTTGTCTGGTTTGCCATTCCAAATAAAATGGAATATTCTTTGTTCATATAATTTAAATAGCAGATCACTAGGTGTAGGCAAAACCATAAGCAAATAGGTAAACTGTGATATGACTAAAGAGTTAATAATGCTTTAATATTTAATAATTTATGCCCTACGAATTCATATTCGTTATATAAATAGACCATTTTAATTTTGTCTGGTTTGCCATTCCAAATAAAATGGAATATTTTTTGTTGATATAATTTAAATAGCAGATCACTAGGTGTAGGCAAAATCATAAGCAAATAGGTAAACTGTGATATGACTAAAGAGTTAATCAGGGTGATTTTTCCTCAAATAGACAGGTATTTTCCTTTCCATGGTAGCAAGATCTTATCTATTTTGCTAACTTTCTATGAACATTTATTGGAGTGAGATCATTTCTTTCTTTTGGGATTTGTATACCGAGTATGTCCACATCTCCGTCAGACCATTTAATTGGTAACCTACACAGTAATGTAAAATGTGAATTTTTTAGTGATCCAATACGTAATATCATAATTTGGTTTTAATCCAGAGACGATAGCAAAAGTATCTAGATCCTCTAAAAGGCAGTGGAGAGATTCTAATTGTGGTTTTAAAAGAAAACGTGAATCAGCGTACAATGACACCTTAGTTTTTAAGCCACGGATTTCTAATCCCTTAATATTATTGTTTGATCTAATTTTAACAGCTAACATTTCGATGGCAATAATAAATAGATATGCCGATAGTGGACCACCTTGTTTTACTCCTCTAGATAGTTTAAAACTTTGAGATGTAGTCCATTATTTACACCTAGGGTTACTATACATAACTTTAACCCATTTTATAAGAGATTCCCCAAAATGTATATATATTAATTTATATAAAATTTATATATAAACTCCAGTCGTATTTTTCAAAAGCCTTTTCAAAATCAGCTATGAAAACCAGGCCTGTTGTCCCATATATTTCATAGTATTCTATTGTTTCCAGTATTTGTCTTATATTATCTCCAATGTATCGTCCATGTAAAAAAACCTGTCTGATTAGGATGAATAATATCTGACAATACTTTAATTCTATGCGCCAAGCATTTTTCTAGGATTTTTGCATCACAACACTGAAGTGTAAGTGGTCTCCAATTTTTTAAATGGACTGGCTCTTATATATACACACGCACACACCACTTGGGTCCTGTTTCAGTAATAATGTTATCAGAACTTCTTGTTGCATGTCTGATAATCTACCATTTACAGTGGGGCAAAAAAGTATTTAGTCAGCCATCAATTGTGCAAGTTCTCCCACTTAAAAAGATGACAGAGGCCTGTAATTTTCATCATAGGTACACTTCAACAATGACAGACAAAATGAGAGGAAAAAATCCAGAAAATCACATTTTAGGATTTTTAATGAATTTATTTGCAAATTATGGTGGAAAATAAGTCAATAACAAAAGTTTATCTCAATACTTTATTATATACCCTTTGTTGGCAATGACAGAGGTCAAACGTTTTCTGTAAGTCTTCACAAGGTTTTCACACACTGTTGCTGGTATTTTGGCCCATTCCTCCATGCAAATCTCCTCTAGAGCAGTGATGTTTTGGGGCTGTTGCTGGGCAACATGGACTTTCAACTCCCTCCAAAGATTTTCTATGGGGTTGAGATCTGGAGACTGGCTAGGCCACTCCAGGACCTTGAAATGCTCCTTACGAAGCCACTCCTTCGTTGCCCGGGCAGTGTGTTTGGGATCATTGTCATGCTGAAAGACCCAGCCACGTTTCATCTTCAATGCCCTTGCTGATGGTAGGCTTTGTTACTTTTGTCCCAGCTCTCTGCAGGTCATTCACTAGGTCCCCCCATGTGGTTCTGGGATTTTTACTCACCGTTGTGATCATTTTGACCCCACGGGGTGAGATCTTGCGTGGAGCCCCAGATCGAGGGAGATTATCAGTGGTCTTGTATGTCTTCCATTTCCTAATAATTGCTCCCACAGTTGATTTCTTCAAACCAAGCTGCTTACCTATTGCAGATTCAGTCTTCCCAGCCTGGTGCAGGTTTTCTGGTGTCCTTTGACAGCTCTTTGGTCTTGGACATAGTGGAGTTTGGAGTGTGACTGAGGTTGTGGACAGGTGTCTTTTATACTGATAACAAGTTCAAAGAGGTGCCATTAATACAGGTAACGAGTGGAGGACAGAGGAGCCTCTTAAAGAAGACGTTACAGGTTTGTGAGAGCCAGAAATCTTGCTTGTTTGTAGGTGACCAAATACTTATTTTCCACCATAATTTGCAAATAAATTCATTAAAAATCCTACAATGTGATTTTCAGGATTTTGTTTCTCATTTTGCCTGTCATAGTTGAAGTGTAACCTATGATGAAAATGACAGGCCTCTCTCATCTATTTAAGTGGGAGAACTTGCACAATTGGCGGCTGACTAAATAATTTTTTGCCCCACTATATATAGGAGTGGTTAAAACATGCTAATAATGGTCCTCTGAGTATATCAAAAAAAGTTACTTCCACTGGTATGCCATCCAGCCCTGGAGTTCCCAGCCTTAAAGGCTTTAGTTGCATCAAGAAGTTCCTCTGTAATTTGGCCTTCACATGAGTCTTTCTGTACAGATGTTAATTTTACATTATTAGAAGAAACAAATCCATACAATTAGTTTCAGTTAGTGGAGATGGAGACTGAAACAAAAACATTCTTAAAGTACTTTACTTCCCCTTTCTAAATATCAGTCGGTGAATCATGCGTGACTCCATTTGTAACAAGTTAACACAATTTGGTAGCATTTCTATATTGAAGATTGAAAATAATTTGGTGCATTTTTCCCCATAGTCCATCTAGTTGGCTTTATTTGTATAATATATTACACTGGGTCTTTCTTGAATAAGTTCTTCCATTTCTTAGTTTTTCTTCAAACGTATTCTGTGCCTCTATGGTACAGCTTAAGTTCTTGACCCAGAACTTAAGCAGCTGACCAATTACATGAGACTTTAGTTCTGGGTTAACCGAGAGTACATATAAACCAGAGGCTGGTGGGAGGAGCTATGGGAGGACAGGCTCATTGTAATGGCTGTAATGGATTAAATAGAACTGTGTCAAACATATTGAAACCACGTTTGAGTCAGTTCCATAAATTACATTCCAGCCATTACAATGAGCCTGTCCTCCTATAGCTTCTCCCACCAGCCTCCTCTGATATAAATTGATAGGCCTATACAACATGGGAATATTTTCCAGTCTTGAATTTCGCCTCGGTTTGCTCTCCTCATGCAGGATTGGTAGGCGAAGGGTTGCAATTTGTTTCAGAATGAGTGGGCTCTTCAAATTGTCCCAGTGCGCCTACAGTACTACGATGGGCAGGGCAACATGATTTGATGATGCTATGGTGGGACCATCCCCACATCCAATAGGTCAAAGCTACAAAAACACAGATGTAGCCTATAATATGTCATACAGGCTCAGGCATATACATTAATATTGCCTACAGGTACTTGGGAAAAAATGGCATATATCGTGACACAAGGTGAGACCCAGATGGTTGGAGTCTTAATGTTTATTAATCCAAAAGGAGTAGGCAAGAGAATGGTCGTGGACAGGTAAAAGGTCAAAACCAGATCAGAGTCCAGGTGGTACAGAGTGGCAGACAGGCTTGTGGTCAAGGCAGGCACCGAGTCCAGAAACAGGCAAGGGTCAAAACCGGGAAGACTAAAAAAAGGAGAATAGCAAAAAGCAGGAGAATGGGAAAACTGCTGGTTGACTTGGAACATACAAGATTAACTGGCCCAGAGAGACAGGAAACAGTGATAAATACACTGGGGAAAACAAGCAACACCTGGAGGGGGTGGAGACAATCACAAGGACAGGTGAAACAGATCAGGGTGTGACAGTAGCCCCCCACCCAGGACACCACCTGGCATCCTACCTGGGTGCATACCTGGCTGACTGGGATATTGGTGGTCAAAATCGTTGATGAGGGCCGGGTCCAGGATGTCTTTAGCAGGGACCCAGCACCATTCCTCCGGGCCATACTCCTCCCAGTTAACCAGGTACTGGAAAACCCCTGCTCTGGGATCGAACCCTCAGGAGGCGTCTCACCGTATATGCTGTCTGTCCATTGATGATGACTGGGGGGGGGCATGGAAACAGAAGACAAAGGACTGAGACACGGGCTTAATCCTTGACACATTGAATGTAGGGTGAATATGGAGGGTACGAGGTAACACAAGACGGACAGCAGTGGAACTCAGGACTCTGGAGATGGGAAAAGGACCAATGAACTGGGAAAACAGCTTGCGGGACTCTACCCTAGGCAGATCCCGAGTGGAAAGCCATACCTTCTGCTCAATGCGGTAGTGGGGGCTGGGGTCCGGCGACGGTCCTCTTGTCGACGATACCTGGAGTTGGTCTTGAGAATAGCCACCCTGGCTCTTCTCCAGGTACGTCGACAGCGGCGGACAAACATCTGGGCTGAGGGTATGCTGACCTCCTACTCTTGTTCCGGGAAGAGTAGAGGCTGACTCCCGTTTCGAGGGCTGGCCGACAACCCAAATAAGGGTGCAGAATGCCTTCCAGAACGGAGACAAGAACACCGATCGAAGACCATGTCTAACAAGAGACCATGGATCCGGAAAACATGCTGCACCATAAGCTGGGCCGTCTCCTTGGCAGAAGGTAGTTTGGGGAGAGGGATGAAATGGGCAGTCTTGGAGAACTGAGTGACTACCGTCAGAATGACAGTGTTGCTGTCAGATGGAGGGAGCCCAGTGACAAAGTCCAGAGATATGAGACCAGGGACGATGAGGGACCGGTAGTGGCTGAAGGAGGCCAAAAGGAGCTTGCCGTGAAGTCTTGTTCTGAGCACACACTGTGCATGCGGCAATGAAGGAAGAGACGTCAGGAACCATTGTGGGCCACCAGAAACGTTGTCGGAGGAAGGCTAGTGTACGACGGGACCCTGGATGACATGTCAGCCTGGAGGAATGAGCCCATTCCAGGACCAGACTGGGTTAGGGACAAACAGCCGGTTAGCCAGACCCCCTTCAGGTCCAGGCTGGGAGCGTTGCACCTCGCGAACCAGGTTCTCAATAGCCCAATCCACAGTGGCAGCAAGGCATGAGGTAGAGAGAATAGTTTCCGAGGTTAAGGGTGTTAACTGTATAGGCAGGAGAAAGCATCAGGCTTCACATTTTTTTGACCCTGGGTGGTAGGAAACGGTGAAGTTGAATCTGGTAAACAAGAGGGTCCACCGGGCCTGCCTGGGGTTGAGGCACTTGGCTGTACGGAGATATTCCAAGTTTTTATGGTCGGTCCAGACCAAGAATAGCTGTTCTGTTCCTTCCAGCCAGCGCCTCCACTCTTCCAACTCCATCTTGACCGCCAGGATTTCTCGGTTGCCTACGTCGTAGTTCCTCTCTGCAGGATTGAGACGATGGGACAGGAAGGCACAGGGATGAAGCTTTGGTCCTGGGCAGATCGCTGGGACAAGATGGCCCCCTCTCCAACATCTGAAGCATCAGCTTCCACCACAAATTGACGAGAGGGATGAGGATGGGTGCTGTTGTGAACCGATGCTTCAGGTTCACAAAGGCTTTGTTGACAGCTGCAGAGCATTTGAACGGTACCTTGGGAGAGGAGAGTGCCGAGAGGAGGGCCACCAGGGTGCTGTAATCCTGAATGAAGCGGCGGTAGAAGTTAGCAAAACCAAGAAACCGTTGCAACTGCACCCTGGACGTTTGTTGAGGCCAATCCACCACTGCTTTCACCTATCCAGGATCCAACTGAACATCGCCCTCAGCAATGGCATATCCCAGAAAGGTGATAGTAGAGCGATGGAACTCACTTCTTGGCTTTCACAAACAATTGGTTCTCCATGAGGTGCTGAAGGACCTGTCTGACATGAAGTACATGTTCTTGGGCAGTGGTAAAAAAAAAACAGGATGTCGTCAAGGTAAACAAACAAAGCGGTTTAGCATGTCCCGGACCACATCGTTTACCAAAGCCTGGAAAACAGCAGGGGCGTTGGTAAGTCTACATGGCATGACCTGGTACTCATAATGTCCACTGGCTGGGTTGAAGGCTGTCTTCCACTCATCCCCCTCACGTATCCGAACCAAGGTTAGGCATTCCAAAGATCCAACTTGGAAAACATGGTGGCCCCCTGGAGAGGTTCAAATGCATAGAAGAGGTGGGGGGTAACAATTTTTTAACAGTAATGTCGTTAAGTCCCCAGTAGTCAATGCAAGGACCAGGGTCTTGTCCTCCTCCACAAAGGACTCTGCGCCAGCAGGAGATGCGGAAGGATGGTCCCAGTGGCCAAAGACTCCTCTATGTACTCCTCTATAGCATTGGTCTCTGGTCCGGACAGAGAATACAACCAACCCCGGGGGGGTGTATTGCCTGGGAGAAGATCAATGGCACAATCATAAGGATGGTGTGGGGGAAGGGAAGTAGCACATGCCTTACTGAACACTTCCAGGAGGTCATGGTATTCAGTGGGAATACCAGAGACATCCACAGTCTTGCCAACATCCCGAGGAAGACGGCTTGGGGAAGGCTGTGCTGCTTGAAGACAGTGGGAATGGCAAAATGGGCTCCAACACAGGATGGAGCTTGTGGTCCAGTCAATTACAGGATTGTGCTTTTGGAGCCAGCAAAATCTCAAAACAACCGGAACATGGGGAGATGTGAGGAGGAACCGTGGTTTCACTGTTGTTACCAGAAACCCGTAATTGAACGGGCACAGTACTATGAGTGACTTCCCCTATAGAGCGTCTGTCCAGTACCCTAGCATCCATGGGAACAGAGAGAGGCTGAGTGGGAATACCAAGCTCCGAAGCTATCGTGGCATCTATAAGGCATTCATCAGCCCCAGAGTCAATGAGCACTCAGACTTAGACTGGTCTCCCCACAGCCTAAGCGCAAAAAAGGGTGTGCGGGTGATGGGAATAGGGAACTCCCAATCTGACACACCATAGTACTGGTACCCACTAGAGACAAGGGTTTCCTAATAGGGCAGGGAGCTATAAAATGTCCTGCCCCTCCACAGTACAGACAACAGTTACTATTCATCCTCCCTGAGCGTTACCTCAACTGATAACCTAGCTCTTCCCAACTGCATAGGCGCAGGAGTATCCAACTCACCTGTCATAGATTCACCAGAGGGCTCGGATGGCTTCGAATCATCTCGGAAAAGCTGCCTTCGGAAACTTCCGGATTCCCTCGAGGTGAACGAATATGCCCGAGACCAGAACTCCTACTCCTGCGTTCCCTTAGGCGTCCATCGATTTTAATGGTAAGGGCGATAAGGGAGTCGAGGGCCACCGGCAATTCCTGAGCAGTATCGAAAAGGGACTTTGGATTCCAGGCACTCTTGGGGGCCAACTTGTGAAAATCAACCGCGTAGTCTGCCACACTACGGGAGTTGACGTAAGTCAAGCAGTTTACTGGCCGCCTTTCTCCAGGATACCGGAGACTCAAATACCTTTCTCACCTCTGCCATAAATTCCTCCAGATGACCACAAATGGCAGATTGTTGCTCCTAAACTGCCGTAGCCCAGGAGAGCGCCCTTCCTGACATTAGCGTAATAATATATCTTTGAGCGGTCTGAAGGAAACGAAGATGGCTGTAGCTCAAAAATAAGCGAGCACTGAGCAAGAAAACCCCAGCAGGTACCAGGATTCACCGAATATCCCTCCGGAGGTGGTAAGCGGGGTTCTCGGGGAGCCGGGATAGGCTGTACAAACGCACCACAGATAGGGGAAAAAATTACTGGGTGATTGGTTTTTTTCCAGAGGTGGCAGGCAGCCTCTGAGCTAACTCCCTGATTTGCTCCAGAATAGCCTTGAACCCATGGTTGTGGCGTTCCCTCAAGGAACTGAGCCCTTCCAAAAGGCCCTCTAACAACTCGTGTCTTCCAATGGTGGCTCCCTGCAGGGAGACAACGTGGAGGAGCTGATCCAAGTCTGCTGGGTCGGTCATGGCCAGTTCGTACTATCATGACAAGGCGAGACCCAGATGCAGACACAGGAGGCAGATGGTTGGAGTCTTAATGTTTATTAATCCAAAAGGAGTAGGACAGAGAATGGTCGTGGACAGGCAAAAAGTCAAAACCAGATCAGAGTCCAGGAGGTACAGAGTGGCAGACAGGCTCATGGTCAAGGCAGGCAGACTGGTCAGGCAGGCAGGTACAGAGTCCAGAAACAGGCAAGGGTCAAAACCAGGAAGACTAGAAAAAGGAGAATAGCAAAAAGCAGGTGAACGGGAAAACCACTGGCTGACTTGGCACATACAAGACAAACTGGCACAGAGACAGGAAACACAGGGATAAATACACTGGGGAAAACAAGCGACACCTGGAGGGGGTGGAGACAATAGTGAGGACAGGTGAAACTGATCAGGGTGTTACACATATATGACTGGTATTGGATATATCAACTTTTGGGGTGAATATTATGCATAGGCTGTCTTCTTGTAATGTATTCCTGCATACTATCTAACTTCTTGTTAGTACAATAAGTAACCAGTTCCATTGAAGACATCATCATTTATTTGTCATATGTTTAATCTTTTTGGGGCTATTGCCAATAGGGGAATTTAATAATAATCGCTTTAGAAGCAGAACATATTTAAGTTGTAATGAGTTAGCAAAAGAATGTGCTGCATGATAGTAAGTCAGCAAGCATTGCAAGGATGGATCCCTTCGTACTCAATTCCATTCTGAGAGGGTATAGCTACATCGTTTTGGAAAGGGACTGTTTTGAACAGGTGACAATACAGAGATAGCAGACAGCTGTGTGTTTTCTGTACTGCATCTCAACGAGTGAGTGTTTTTGCAGAGAGGACAAAGGGTTGACAG
Organism: Oncorhynchus clarkii lewisi; assembly: GCF_045791955.1. Classification (NCBI taxonomy): domain Eukaryota; kingdom Metazoa; phylum Chordata; class Actinopteri; order Salmoniformes; family Salmonidae; genus Oncorhynchus; species Oncorhynchus clarkii. The sequence continues at coordinate 46,469,876 of NC_092156.1, read as the reverse complement.
TGGAATGGGTTCACTCAAAGTTGACTGTAGTTGTTAATACAGGAACATCCGTCTTCTGTGGGTCAGTTGCATCGTAAGGGAGGAGGGATATGCTGGATGAACCACTGTAACTGTGTATTAAATGTGAAGGGATTTCAGGAGGACCACACCCATATCAATGCCTGTGCCATCCCTTATCTTCATGCTGCTCACAAAAACATCTCTTTTGAGGTGGCTGAAGATTGAGGAATTGTGGTACTACTTGGTGCTTGTTTAGAGATCCTAATACCCCACACAGCTGCAACTGCGGCAAATACAGTACCAGTCAAAAGTTTGGCCACACCTACTCATTTTATATTTTAGATTCTTCAAAGTAGCCACCCTTTGCCTTGATGACCGCTTTGTACACTCTTGGCATTCTCTCAACCAGATTCATGAGGTAGTCACCTGGAATGCATTTCATTTAACAGGTATGCCCTGTTCAATAGTGGAATTTCTTTCCTTCTTAATGCGTTTGAGCCAATCAGTTGTGTTGTGACAAGGTAGGGGTGGTAAAAGACCAAGTCCATATTATGGCAAGAACAGGTGAAATAAGCAAAGAGAAACGACAGTTCATCATTCATTTTCCTGATTGACTGAAGGTCAGTGTGTGGTGTGGGGGCGCTTTGCTGGTAAAACTGTCAGTTATTTATTTAGAATTCAAGTCACACTTAACCAGCGTGGCTACCACAGCATTCTGCAGCGATACGCTATCCCATCTGGATTGTGCTTAGTGGGACTATCATTTGTTTTTCAACAGGACAATGACCCAACACACACCTCCAGACTGTGTAAGGGCTATTTGACCAAGAAGGAGAGTGATGGAGTGCTGCATCAGATGACCTGGCATCCACAATCGTCCGACCTCAACCCAATTGAGATGGTTTGGGATGAGTTGGACCGCAGAGTGAAGGAAAAGCATCCAACAAGTGCTCAGCATATATGGGAACTCCTTGAAGCCTGTTGGAAAAGAATTCCAGGTGATGCTGGTTGAAAGAATGCCAAGAGTGTGCAAAGCTGTCATCAAGGCAAATGGTGGCTACTTTGAAGAATCTAAAGTATCACATTTATTTTGATTTGTTTAACACATTTTTGGTTACTACATGATTCCATATGTGTTATTTCATAGTTTTGATGTCTTCACTATTATTTTACAATGTAGAAAATATTACAAATAAAGCTTACTTCGTTGTTTTATTTTTATTATTTTCACTGCATCAGGGATAGCGTGCAGGGTGCTCTTTTCACACTAGAGTAGAGTACAGTATAATTGACTGTATTGTACTTTACTGTATTTTATACTGTACTGAACTCTACTGAACTATACTCTACTGTACTCTATTGTACTTTATATACTGTATACTGTGCTGTACTGTGATGTCCAAACTTGTGAAACAGATTTATATGATTGGTAAAGATTTGGTTCACTCCGCACCAACCAAATCTTGATTTGATCTGGTCTTGTTTGGGTGCGGAGCTCATTAGAATAATAGCCAGTGTGTAAAAACAATATTCAAACACTTATTGTAGTACAATAAACAAAACAGATTTTTTTTCAAGTCAAGATGTCATAGCTGACACCCCATTCTTTCTACCGACATCTTGGAATCTTAATTCGGAGTAGATATTTAACAGTTTTTGAAAAACACAGTCGCATAAAAATCGGAGGGAAATTTGATTGTCATTCTGTTACCAAACCTTACATCTGCAGGTTCTTCTAGTAAATGTGTTGTTTTAAAATGTTCAGGGGGAAATGGTTCAAAGTAGTCCTTGTGCATAGAGTTGTATGGTTCGTTTAACTTTGCAACCAATGGTTTTTGTTTGGCATAGTGAAAAATTAAAAAAGGTGAGTCTGCGTCATTCAGTTAACATGGAATTGCCCTGAAGCAAAGCTTAGCACATAGCTAAACATACTGGCCTATAAATGACTCACCTGTGTGTTCAAGCGTTTGTTTTCCTGTTTGATTTTACTCAGCGTTTATTTTTACGATGTCACACTTACTCTTATGTTCTCTTACAGTTATATATCAGGTGGTAAGATGTTAACCTCTGATGTTGTCACATCATTTCCCTCTGGTACTCAGTGATGGATACTATCATATGTCCATTTCCTACATCCTCCCACCTAACAGGACAGCGTCACAATGGCATGTGCTACATTCACAGTGGCATGAGTACTGTTTTATTGGTTCAAGGAGAGCCCTCTATTTACAAGTAGGGTCTCGGGAGTGTGTATTGACCTCACTCTTCAGCACTGTGATACATGATTGGTCCACACAGGAAATGTAACAGAGAGGGAAGAGGGTTCATTGAAAAAGCTGCCCTAGGTGCTGTTCTTCTCTGTCACACAGCTGGACTACTGTACCTTCTCTGTGTTGGAGGGTGGGTGGCCACCAGGGATCATGGGGATTTTAGTCTTTGTATAGAGGAATGAGGATATTAGTGATGCCTATGAGTCGGGTTGTTGTGACCAGGACATGAACTGGCTATTGGAGGAGAGGAGACTGTGTCTGCCACTTGGCCTGGTCCCATGTCAGGGCATCTCTGGAGAGTGTGAACAAGCAAGCTAGGCTCTTAGAGTGATTCTAGGACATTATAGGTGTTAGTTCAGGTGGGGCTCGGTAAATCACTGTGGATCGAATGCCTTTTGTCTGAGAGAGGGAACCCTCACAATACCCAATTTATTTTCAGAACAAAACGGAGACAATCATGGAAAGGGCTGACCTATCAGTAGAGGCACTTCTGGATTTAGACAGCCAGTCAGTAAGCACACAGGGGGAAATCTCTCTTCTGAAATATGATTATGACACACGCAGTCTCTCAGTTTTTCTCTCCCAAAGCTTAGGCTGGATAGAGATCTTCCTAAAAAATGGTGACCATCCTTTAGACATCCATATTTACAATAAACATTCAGCCGTTTCTGATCCGTTTCTCTACACCCACAATTAGATTTCTGACATTCACTGTGAAAATGCACAGCTAGTTGTTGTGTTCACGTATAAGGGTCTGTGGGAGAAGAGACCTTTCACCATTCTGCTATGCCTATGCTTGTCCTGTTCTCATAAGCGTTTGTGTGTTTTATTACTATGATGGATGCTATATAAGAGGGTGTGTGTGCGTTTTGTTTGTTTTTGAGAATATCAGTGACATGGTTGGCTCATTGGCCAGACAGCGTAGAGCCCACCCCCTGAGATGTGTGGATGTGGTGGATCTTGATGGTGTAATACCCTGCGCCCAGCTCGCCCCCTCTGAAGGCTATCTGCATGCATGATACTCACAAGCTTTATATAGCAGTGTGGGTGAATTATTTAAGGATTGGTTTGCAGCAGTGTTTTACTGCACACAGGCCTCTTACATAATGAAACTTCCCTGAGGTCTAGCGATGAGAGGGGGTAGAGGTGGGAGATGGAGTCAGGGAGAGTAGTGTAGTGGAGAGGACAAATCTAAAGGATAGAGTAAGGGGGGGGGGGGGGGTGGAGGAGAGAGACACTTGCACATGATTGGACACACGCATGAGAGCTCTTACAGTAGCAACAGTCATCAACAAGTTTATTTTATTTTATCCATCAGATATTGACTGAATTATGGCACATAAAACATTTTACTGGCACGGACAAATAATGAATGGAGTTCAGGGATTTAGGTGTTCAATTCCTGTCAAATGTAACTTTTGTTCTAAGAATATACGTATAAGGTATTTGTTGTAATTTTCCAATATTTTGTGTAAAAATAAAGAAAATTATATGTTCTTAATTTGCATAAATATACAATGTGTATTTGCATATACTGTATGAATTCATTAATGTAAAGGGTTAACGTAAACACCCCAAGAATCGGGTAGGTGCCCTGTACACGTGACGTGTTCCCATTTTGAACCATTTACTATCAATTTTTTTGTAATTGTATTTTTCACCCCTTTTTTCTCCCCAATTTCGTGATATTCAATTGGTAGTTACAGTCTTGTCCCATCGCTGCAACTGCCTTACGGACTCGGGAGAGGCGAAGGTCGAGAGTCAACACGACCCCGCCAAGCCGCACTGCTTCTTGGCACACTGCTCGCTTAACCCGGAAGCCAGCCACACCGACCGAAGTCAGCGTGCATGTGCCCGGCAGCAAATAAAATGCACTGTAGGCCTACCAATGGACAATCGGATGGCTCAGACTACCGTGTCTGCAGTAACGTAGCAGGCGTAAAAGAAAGCTGCACGATTGAGACTGAGATTTCAAGACTTTTAAAACCATGACTAAGAAGAGACTGTTAACGAATTACAGCAAAGAGCTGCCATAAAATGTGCGCTCTACCTACTTCCACTCATGCTACAAACAGCAGTGAAGTTGCACTGAATGAGTAGGAAAGTGTATGGATAGGTTTACCTTGTTATTATTGGGTATTTTTTAATATTGTGGAATACTTCACTTTGTCTAGGCTCAGGCTAAGACCCAGATGCAGACACAGGAGGTGGATAATATGAGTCTCAGAGTTTATTACAGTACAAAGGGAAGGCAATCGGTAGGTCAAGGCAGGCAAAGAGTCATAATCCAAATAAGAGTCAGGCAGGTACAGGACGGCAGGCAGGGCCAGGACAGGCAGAAAGACCAGAACTGGGAAGACTAGGAAAAGCAAAAACTAAAGCAGAGGAAACACGGGATCACGCTGGTAGGACTTGGCGGGACAAGACAGAAGACGCAGCTATTAATACACAAGGTAATGGAGACAATCACAAGACAAGTGAAACAGATCAGGGTGTGACATTCTCTGGTCATGTGAGTAACAACATGAATTTGTGCATGAGGCAGAAATTACGGTGCGACTCGAGTTTCGCCATCAGATTGAAGACGGTGTCCCTTTTTGGTCAGTGTCAGTGGAGGAAAGGAAGAGCAGAGGGACGTTGAGAGGCAGACCCTCAGTCTGCTCCCCTCGAAGAGTGCAATTGGGGCCTGCAATTCGGCGGCGTTCCTGCATGTGGCTGTTCCTGCATCTCCGGTAACCCCTCTTTTTTTACTTCTATTGGTAACTTTTTAAGCTAGGACAGGCAGGAGGCGATGGTGCTCCAGTACAGTAGGTGGCGTTAATGAACAATAATGTTGGATGCCAGTCCCTGATAAACCCACAGACGCAGGGGCGACAACGGTACTTGGCTAGCTGTACACCAGTACTGTTTTTTTAGCTAGGTGTGCTAGGGGCTTTATTTTCCTGCAGTCCTGTTAATGATGGCGATGGCAATTGTTTGGCAGGTGGAGGCGAAGGACACTGTGTTCTAGCTTCACCAGCCAGTCCGATACACACCAGGCGGGAGGCGTGGCGACACCGGGTAATGGCTAGATAACTGGCATGCTAGCTTGCACACAGTGTCCCTAACTAGCAAGTTAACTAGCACACAATGTCTCCCCATCCTCCCACCTGCTGTGCTACCGGTAGGCGGTGGCGACACCGGCAGACCGTGTCCTTTACCCCCACAGTTTTCCCACAGTTCTATTAACGATGGTGAGGGCGGGTGTCCCGCTAGGTAGCAAGGAGGACTCCGGCAGGTGGGATCGAAAAAACCCATGCAGGAACCAATGGGATGCTCGGGGGAGGGTTCATGAAGGAACCAATGGGATGCATGCAGGAACACCCCAAATTGCAGGCTGCAGTTGCACAATATTGCTGCCCTCTCCCTCCACTGAGACTGACCATCAGACGCAGACTCCATCAGCCCAGTAAGATAAAAACATTTTTTAAACTATTTATTTATTAATTATAAACATTTCTTCTCACTCAGCTGTGCCCGACAAGTAATACAACAACTAGTGTGATCATTTAGCCTACCTCAAATATTGAAATATATACAGTATCAGTCAAAAGTTGACACACCTACTCATTCAAGGGTTTTTCTTTTGTTTTTATTATTTTCTACACAACTATGAAATAACACATATGGAATCATGTAGTAACCAAAAAAGTGTTAAACAAATCAAAATATATTAAACATTTGAGATTCTTCAAAGTAGCCACCCTTTGCCTGGATGAAAGCTTTGCACACTATTGGCATTCTCTCAACCAGCTTCACCTGGAGTGCTTTTCCAACAGTCTTGAAGGAGTTCCCACATATGCTGAGCACTTGTTGGCTGCTTTTCCTTCACTGCGGTCCAACTCATCCCAAAGCATCTTAATTGGATTGAAGTTGGGTGATTGTGGAGGCCAGGTCATCTGATGCAGCATTCCATCACTCCATTTCTTAGTCAAATAGCCCTTACACAGCCTGGAGGTGTGTTGGGTCATTATCCTTTTGATAAACAAACGATAGTCCCACCAAGCGCAAACCAAATGGGAAGGCAAATCGCTGCAGAATGCTGTGGTAGCCATGCTGATTAAGTGTGCCTTGAATTCTAAATAAATCACAGACAGTGTCATCGGCAAAGCAGCATCACACCTCCTCCATGCTTCACGGTGGGAACCACACATGCAGAGATAATCCACTCCCCTACTCTGTGTCTCACAAAGACACAGAGGTTGGAACCAAAAATCTCAAATTTGGACTCATCAGACCAAAGGACAGATTTCCACCAGTCTAATGTCCATTGCTCGTGTTTCTTGGCCCAAGCAAGTCTCTTCTTATTGGTGTCCTTTAGTAGGTGTTTCTTTGCAGCAATTCAACCATGAAGGCCTCATTCACTCAGTCTCCTCTGAACAGTTGATGTTGAGATGTGTCTGTTACTTGAACTCTGTGAAGCATTTATTTGGGCTGCAATTTCTGAGGCTGGTAAATTGAATAACTCATCCCCTGCAGCAGAGGTAACTCTGGGTATTCAATTCCTGTGGTGGTCCTCATGAGAGACACTTTCATCATAGCGCTTGATGATTTTTGCAACTCCACTTGAAGAAACTTTCAAAGTTCTTAACATTTTCCTGATTGACTGACCTTCATGTCTTAAAGTAATGATGGACTGTCATTTCTCTTTGCTTTTTTGAGCTGTTCTTGCCATAATATGTACTTGGTCTTTTACCAAATAGGGATATCTTCTGTATACCAACCCTACCTTGTCATAACAACTAATTGGCTGAAACGCACTAAGGAAAGAAATTCCACAAATTAACAAGGCACACCTGTTAATTGAAATGCATTCCAGGTGTCTAACTGATGAAGCTGGTTGAGAGAATGTCAAGAGTGTGCAAAGCTGTCATCAAGGCAAAGCATGTCTACTTTGAACAATCTCAAATATATTTTTTGTTTAGTACATTTATTTAACCATTATTTTACCAGGTAAATTGACTGAGAACACTTTCTCAATTACAGCAACAACCTGGGGAATAGTTACAGGGGAGAGGAGGGTGGATGAATGAGCCAATTGTAAACTGGGGATGATTAGGTGACCGTGATGGTATGAGGGCCAGCTTGGGAATTTAGCCAGGACACCAGGGTTAACACCCCTACTCTTACGATAAGTGCCATGGGATCTTTAAGGACCTCAAAGAGTCAGGACACCCGTTTAACATCCCATCCGAAAGACAGCACCCTACACAGGGCAATGTCCCCAACCACTGCCCGGGGGTATTGGGACATTTTCTTTAGACCAGAGGAAAGGCTGCCTCCTACTGGCCGTCCAACACCACTTCCAGCAGCAGTTGGTCTCCCATTGAGGGACCGACCAGGACCAACCCTGTTTAGGGTTGTTCAGAAGCAAGCCAGCAGTGGGATTCCATATGTTATTTCATAGTTTTGATATCTTCGCTATTATTCTACAATGTAGAAAATAGTCAAAATAAAGAAAAACCTTGGAATGAGTAGGTGTGTCCAAACTTTTGACTGGTACTGTATTTTGAAATTACTACCTCATTACTACAGTACTGTTTTTAATAGATTCATTTTGCATATACTTATATTTTTTAAATCATGTAAAAAAATATATAATAATAATCTGAACAGTAGATATCGCTTGCATTTTGAAAGTCATCTTGACTCAGAAAAGGTTGGTGTCCATTGATCGAGAGCTAGGCCTACCTGTGTCATGTAAAAAATCTCCCTAGCATGAAATAGTTCCCAGTCGTTCTGCTCGTTCGATGTTCTGGTTGTGACGTCATGATATAAAACGTCTCCCAGCGTGAATATGTTCCCAGTTCAATAATTGGACGCGCAGCTCTTTATATGGGATGGCTGAGCTCGTGCCGATGTTTCTCTCACACCCTCCTTCACCTAGAAACATTGTTCTGTGTGCACGCGCAATTTGCTTCACACGTCTGCCAATTAATGGCGGCCAGGAGTATTGACTCTGACTAATCAGAAGCTTGTTGAGACGTGAGGTCGGCATATAAATACCCGGACTCGCGCGTCGAAGTGCGGAGGGTTGATGTGAAAGTTTTTTTGTGATTGTAAAACGTTTGGACATATATATGAATAAAATGTTTGTTAGCAATACAAGCCATTATTAAGACCATTTTACAGCTAATTATGCTAGTTAGCTAGCAAGGGCGAGGGGGTGTGAGAAAAACATCTGCACGAGCTCAGCCATCCACACAAACGCGCGTGCAATTTATTTTCCCGCTGTGAAAATGTTTACAACATGACGTCACAATCAGAACAATCGGGAATTATTTCACACCGGGAAGATTTTAACTGGACAACCTGCCCTCACCTGCGCTGTCTAGATTGCTGCAATAATTACTGTTAGTTCATTCTGTTGCAATATTCAACAAGTGTGTCAATAGCAGGATACCCTCGGATTAAAAATCAACAAGCTTGGCTCCAGATTACACCTATCTATACATACTTCTCATTGTTTGTAAAATCATACATAATATCACTATAATCCAAGTGTTCCTCTTGGGAGGTTGCTTTCATTTCAGCGCATCTAATTTGGAAACATTTCAACTGTATTATATATTTTTTTGCACAAAAAATGAACACCCAAAATAATCTTTCTTTCTTGTGATGCAGGTGTCAAGACAATACGTTACACCCCCGACAAAGTGTTAAACAATGCATTTAATTGAGCCCATTTCAGCCATTACCAGGATGTGTTTGGCAGGTCATGGTAAACATTTCCATGGTCGCAATGTTTATTAAAAAAAAATGACAGGCACAAGCAAGAGTATGAAAGAGTCTCAGGAGTGAAATGAAAGCAATCAATCCAGCGAAATGTAAGTGACAAGTGAACCCCACAAACACAATAACTAGATGGCTGAAATGTGCTACTTAAAGTATACAGTTTGGAGGGGGAGACATATTATGGCCAGTGGACATAGACTAACCCTACATGGTTTAGTAGGGGACAGAACACTAAAGGTACGCCTAGAACATAGCACCTAGAAGATGGGTCATAGAACCAACTCCTAGAGCCATTATGGGGTGGTGACAAAAAGAGACATGAACCGATGAATGAGTTCTGCCATTTTGTGAATGTCCAAATGTATGCTCTACGCATAACTGAAGAGCAATGTGCAGCTCTAATTTCAATTTAGTTTACCTGTTGTGGTTTTGGGACATCATCAGTACTGTAGACTGGTCAAACAAACACTGCCTAGTGTCTACCCTGGCTGCTCTGTTCAGATCCCCGCTAACATGGCTTCCTCCTTGGCTCCTTCTCTTCCCAGTCTTTAGCATATTGGGTTTTCATGCATGGGCTGATCTGTGGGCCGCAAGCTGCCATACGGCCTGGCAGACTCCGTGCAAACAGTCAGAATGCACTTTAGGGCTCTGCACATTTGGGGTTTTGCACAGGAAAGAAACAGGGTCAACGTAGGTCCAATCAGTGAACACACTCATTTAGACATTTCAAACATTCGCATCACAGGCTATTGAGCGCTATGATAACAAACCCTTCAGTTATCCCAACAGCTACACAATCTCAATTAAATGGAGTACAGAGTACAGTGATAATCCCAACAATAATAACGAGACGAATGTCAACATTGGTATTGAATGGACTCTTTAAAGGTCAAGAGTTATTCACAGTGCACACAGGAACCAAACACAACATCTTGTCACCCAAATGATTAGGCAACATTGTTTGCCATGTTATTTACAATATCTCCACGTGTCTCTAGTCTTGTCTATTTAATAAAAGAAAAGCTCGCTGGCAACACTGCATATGGCTTAGGCGGGAATCTGCACTTAGGTAGTAAATTCTACTCTTTAGTTATGTGCAATGTCCATTACAAAGTTAGGATGACATAAACCACAAGCCCTAGTCCTGGAGCAACTTTCCTCCCTGCCGCATATCCCTGTGTGGTAATGAAGACGGTCACAGGCCCAGATAGAGGGGGGACAGCAGGTTTGGTAGAAGCAGGGCTGAGACAAGTGACAGGTGCCGCTAGCTAACACAAGCCTGGGCCAGAGACGTGACAGACAGACAGACAGACAGACAGACAGACAGACAGACAGACAGACAGGTTCACATAGATCCAGACGGACAGTAGCTACACACCTAGAGGATGAGTATTGTGCTGTACGTGTGGACAGATTGACAGGATGCCAGGGCTGGATGGAGAGTATTCACTGTTGCCGTCTCTCTCTCTGCAGCATCCAGCCTGGCAATGTTTCATGACAGGTTGATATACAGTAGAGTGGCTGTAAAAAAAAAAAAAGAAAGGACCTAGGCAACAAGGCATACATGAAGGTACGGTACATGTGTCTGGTGGTAATTACTGTAGGCTGTGCAATGACGATAAGTCCATGGAATAGCAGAATGGGTGAGAAGCTATATTTGTATTGTTAGTCTCCTGTTTATTGAAACCCTTACTCAATTATCAAGCTCCCTGCCCTTTCTGCATTGTCTTGGGGAAATTGTGCTTCATAAAAGGAGAGAACGAGGGAATACTGTATGCGTCTCTGATCCTCCCATGCAAATCGCAGTATTTCGCGCTGACACTGGCTGTACTTCAAAAGTTAGCTGCTGTTGCATGGCAACGTACACCACAGTTCAACTTAGCTTGGGCGCCCAGTCGAAGTGAGCTGTCTCCCATCTCAACCCCCCCACCTCCCCCTCTTTCTTTCTCTCGTGTGTTTTCACCATACCTGGTGTTCTCTCCCTCAAAATCCTCCCTCCTTTTTTCGGTTTCTTTCTCTTGCTCCCCTCTACTCTCTCATCTCTCTCCCTCTCGCCCTCTTTCTCCCCCCCCTCTCTAATGTCCACCAGTAATCTCCCTGACTTCTCAGTCTTTTAGCGTCGGAGAGTATCAGAAGCACAGTACTGTCTGTTGTGTAAAAACGCACACTGAAGGAAATGACGCACACTCTCAAACGCATACAGACATGTCTACAAACATACAGGGCATGCAGTATCTCTAGTCTCTTTATTAGGTACAGTACCTACCACTGCAGTTCTACCATTAGGGCTCTTTTTGAGTGTATTATAGTGGCTGTTCAGTGACGCCTGTAGGTTAGACTGAGATATAAACACACCAGACAGGCCACTGAGATTGTGACACTGTTCTTTTGATCACACAGCTCTGCCTCATCTCGCTCCTGCTAGCTGTGAGAACACAATCTGGTTCATAGCATTGAGGAGTGAACATTATTTGCTCTGATTACCACCATTAAATCTTTTGTCTTGCCCATTCACACACATACAATCCATGTCTCTGTTGTCTCAAGGCTTAAAAATCCTTCTTTAGCCCGTCTCCTCCCCTTCATCTACACTGACTGAAGTGGATTTGACAAGTGACATCAATAAGGGATTATAACTTTGACCTGGTCAGTCTAGGTCATCGAGTGTTTTGTACACTGTGTATATTTGGAAACACAATACAGTCAGGTATACACACCTACCGTGTATGTAAGCACAGAGACAAACACGTTAACATGCACCGTTCAGGCAAATAACACAAGCCCAAAACGTACGCACATGGACATATACTAACATGGACTTTCACACATAGACACACGCACAGATAAAACACAAACACACTGTTGAATGGGATTAATTTACCCCAGTGAAAATCTCATGCCAGGCCTGGGCTCATTATCCCAGCAGCAGGAACATGAGATTTCTCTCTTTTCCCCCTCTAGTCAAGCATCCATTATTTAACAGCATGTTGATCACGTTGGGCCTCAGCTCGGAGAGCTCTCTGCCCTCTCTCTTCTATTCCCCCAGCGCTCAGCTCAGCAGCTCCCCATCGCCACATGCACTGAGCAACACAAATCTCTAGCCGACAAACTTGGCCATATTGCTGTATTACTCTGTGGGTGTGCGTGTGTGCATGTTTGCACATCTCAGACAACCATATTGCAGGGGCTGGAGCACCACTCTGCTTTAGGTCATTGTATCAGCTGGTTTTTATTATTACTTTTCAGTCAGCAACAGGTTTAGAGCTGAGACACTGGTGAGGGAATCACTATCCAATCAAATACTTTTTGTAGGTTTGTACAGTAGTGTTATTGGCTGATGGAAACAATCAAGACCCCCAGGCCTATATAGTTGGGAGTTCACAGGTGCATTGTCCTATGGGTCAAAGGACCTGCCTGATGTGTGGTGTTTTCATTCTAACTGGTCTGTGATGTAAGAGCACAATGGTGTTGGATTTAGTATCCAATCTGAATCAAACATAATTGTCTACGACCGATTGATTGGAATGCAAACCTGCTTTCATAGTAAGGCCACAGGTCCACCAGTAAGAAAGGCTGCTGCGGGCCTCCCGGGTGGCGCAGTGGTCTAGGGCACTGCATCGCAGCTCTAGCTGTGCCACCAGAGACTCTGGGTTCGCAGCCAACCGCGACCGGGAGGTCCGTGGGGCGACGCACAATTGGCCTAGCGTCGTTAGGGAGGGTTTGGCCGGTAGGGATATCCTTGTCTCATCGCACACCAGCGACTCCTGTGGCGGGCCGGGCGCAGTGCGCGCTAACAAAGGTAGCCAGGTGCACGGTGTTTCCTCCGACACATTGGTGCGGCTGGCTTCCGGGTTGGAGGCGCGCTGTGTTAAGAAGCAGTGCGGCTTGGTTGGGTTGTGTTTCGACCTTCGTCTCTCCCGAACCCGTACGGGAGTTGTAGCGAGACAAGAGACAAGATAGTAATTACTAACAAATGAAAAGGGGGTAAAATGTATTTTAAAAATAAAGCGTGGCAACATGACCTTTTTATACAGTATTATGCAACACGCAAAGCCAACACCAAAGTCTTTCGACCACTGACACAGATTAGCTTCAGTGCAAAAACAATCCCTTTGTTGCTCCCAAAGCAATGGATGGGATGTTTTTAGAGGATGTCTGGCAGACAGGTGCGGTCTTATTCATGGGTTTAGATTTGTATTAACGACCCAGTGAAGTTGTTCCTTCAGGCTAAAGTTTTGTTTCCTGTCGTATTACAGTATTATTGGCTTTCTCATTAGAAATGACGGCACCCTCTGGTTGGAACACAACACAATCTGTTCCCTCTTTATAGGGATCGGAGAGACATATAGTAATTACTCAGATAGAGGGCTTTATCTGCCATCACTATGTTGAGCAAACTTTTGTTAAGATGTTTATACATACTGGATTGTTGACTCTCACTAAAAAAAGAGGTTGTGTTATCTGGGGAAAAAATCACGTGGATATTTTTATTCCACACATCCGATTTGTACATTTACAGCGATTCATAAATGATAATATACTGTGGAAGCATCCATAATTAAAGTAGGCCACATTTTGGAAGGATTTGTTGAAAGAACTTTTCCCCTCTGCCATTTCTGCATAAAGAAAAAAAAGTTAGACTTTCTTTTAGGTGTCTTGAAGGGCGGGGTTAGCTTTATGCATATAAGCACCATAATTGAACGGGCTCAGCAGGTTTAACCAACGTATTGGAGGATAGAGTATCTGTTTTAGGCATTAGTTGTAACATGAATTGTAGAAGCCGGTACAATGAAGACATCTAACTAGCCTGCGGCAATCCCTTGTTGTGTCCTTACGGTGGTACGCAAACGTTCAGCACCAGCACGAACGAAAACAAGAGGCTGGTCGCTGATTCAGTTAAATCCCGCCGTTAAACAGCGCCAGGCAGCTCATAAGGAAATGTTTCAACGCACCTGTGTTGGGCTCTGTCTGCAGGTCTGCTGATAGACACTCTGTGACGCTTTTATTGCCATACTGCTCTCAGACTATTTGGAATCCGGCATCTGAGGATGTCTAACGGTTTCTCCCTGTGAGCTGGCTGTACAACTGAGGCTCTGTGTTCAACTGATATACCGTGTGAGGGTCTCTAAGGGGAGTGGTCTTTGTTCCCTGTCTCATGATGGTTTGATTTGATGGGTCTGTTTCCTCTTCACATTGGCTCCCATCTGCCCCGCCCCCTATATCTGGGGCCCTCAGCGTTTGGATTGGATTGTACTGTACTACATGAAGTCATGTTCCCTGGTACAATACATCCCGCAGAGGGAACTAATGTGATAGGAAGGACAAGCTAGCTAATGTAGAATAATCCTCTGCACCATCAGTCTGGACCAGAGTTAAAGTAGCTTGCAAACATTATCACATAAAGTAAGATTATTATTCTTTTTTTTAAACAAAACATTATGCGATTAGAATTCTCTGGGATCTTTTCCCCGTGCTTAACTTTAAGTCTGAAGTATTTGTGTCCTAGCCTCAGAGCAGGTGATCACGGACTGTCTTGACGTCCCATTGGGGTGTGTTGTCTCACCTCACTGTGTTGTCTCCACAGCCGTGCCCTTCCCCCTGAGTCATCGCCTCACGTTGAAGGAGGTCTTTGACAGTGAGGGGAAGCCCAGGGTGGACCTACTCAAAGCCCACCTCACCAAGGAGGGCCGCGTGGAGGAGGCCGTGGCACTGCGCATCGTCAACGAGGGCGCCGCCATCTTGCGCCAGGAGAAAACCATGCTGGACATAGAAGCACCAGTCACAGGTGAGGAATAGAGATCACTTTTACCTTTTTGACTTTGGCGAAACAAACGTTGACTAACGTTCATATCACGGTCCAACAGGGTGGGAGGAAGACAGACCTGTCTGTGGAAGAATAGATATGATTTCTTCTGGTTACTTGGTCCAGTGGCGAGTGAGAACAAGTATTATGAGTGACTAGGTTGCTGTGAGAGTGGGTCTGTGGGTCTAAAGTGCTTCAGACTGAGGGACTCTTTTATAAGCAGGTTAACGTGAGAGTGAGTCTGAGCTCTGGATTAAACCTGCACTGTAGAGAACTTGGTATTTTGGGAGAATGTACTTTCGTTTGATGTATAAATGTATGTGTGTGAAGGTGTCTTACTGTACTATGTCTATAAGCAAATATTTGTGGGCAAGTAGAGTGTCTGAAAGTGAAACAGGAAGACAAGCATAGCGAGACTGGGAGTGAGTGTGCAAATGAATGACCTGAAATACAAAAATAAACTACAAAGCAGAGAGTGCAGAAACTGGAGTTGAAATGAAGATGAAAAGTAGAGACGGCAAAGCAGGACTCTCTATATGCAGAGTCCCATATCGGGTAGCTGTCACTTTCAAGTGTTACAGGCATGTAAGAATAATATATTTCTCAAGCACCTCAAGCGCTCTGTATCTCTCTTTATCTTTTTTTTCAAGTATCAGAGCATCAATGTTGAGTGTTGTTTGAAGATTCCTCTGACAGGCGGCACTTATACACGATGAGGACCAGAGTATACTGAGGCTTGTTCAACCAATCATAGAAGTACAGAGGTTTGTCACCTCACCTGCATTTAAAGGGTTTGACTCCAAAACGCAATAAACCAATTGAAACTCAATAAAACGTATAGCTTATGTCCAGCTGAAACTGGTTCCGGCTGCTCATCTCACTTACGCCTGCTGCTGAAGAGAGAGAGAGAGCAAGAGAGAATGTGTGTGAAAGGAGCCTTGGTCTAGGCTACTGTTGATTGTGAAGATGGAGTCCTTTTTTGTTGAAGTTAACAAAAGTTAGAGGGGAAAGAGTATAGTGAAAAGATGGGGAATGTTTCTGTATTGTAGTGGATGAGAAGAACAAATGGACTGTGCAACTCACTATTGAGGTTGGAAGCAATTTTCTACTTATTATCAATTGTTTAGTCATTTTTATTTATTCATTATTTTACCAGGTAAGTTGACTGAGAACACGTTCTCATTTGCAGCAACAACCTGGGGAATAGTTACAGGGGAGAGGAGGGGGATGAATGAGCCAATTGTAAACTGGGGATTATTAGGTGACTGTGGTGGTTTGAGGGCCAGATTGGGAATTTAGACAGGACACCAGGGTTAACACCCCTACTCTTACAATAAGTGCCATGGGATCTTTAAGGACCTCAAAGAGTCAGGACACCCGTTTAACATCCCATCCGAAAGACAGCACCCTACACAGGGAAGTGTCCCCAATCACTGCCCTGGGGCATTGGGATATTTTTTTTTAGACCAGAGGAAAGAGTGCCTTCTACAGGCTGTTCAACACCACTTCCATCAGCATGTGGTCTCCCATCCAGGGACTGACCAGGACCAACCCTGCTTAGCTTCAGAAGCAAGCTAGCAGTGGGATGCAGGGTGGTATGCTGCTGGCAAATTATTATCTTTGTAATTATTATTGTAGGCCTATTTAATCATCTTAACCAGTTCTTGAAATAGCCTGTGCAAAAAGTGTTTTGTTTGATTTTGTTGAGACATTTTTGTTGGCTAAATTAAGTTCCAAAGGCAGTGCGCACCGGCACACAAATCATTTTTTTATCATTTGTTTTTGTTTTTAAGGACATGTAACTGTGGATCATTTGGCCAATATCGCTTGTCAATTGATGGCGCTGGCAGGGCCCAATTGTAGTTTTACAGTTGTTGTTTTTCTCTTTTTCTACTCTCGGATCTGAACGGGTCGCTCGGATGCGAACCAGACCCAAACGGTCTGTTTTCCACGGTCCTTGTCAGAACGGGGCTGACTCGCCTGGGGTCCATTTGGAACGTGTCTCTGTTTTTTGAAAATGTATCTATGCATATGGGAGATCCATTTCCATCTTTTTAGACCCGTGAAGACCTCTAACTGGTCTCTCTCTCTCTCTCTCTCTCTCTCTGTCTCTCTCTCTCTCTCTATATCTCTCTCTCTCTCTCTCTCTCTGTGTCTGTCTCTGTCTCAAACCTGGCCCATTATCTGCTCGCATGGAGCAGTGCCCATTTCGGATCTCTCAATTTGACGTATCTTCCCAGGTCCCTCAACATGGATGCAGATATACGTTCCGAGGGGGTCCTATCTCTACAGAGTGGAGACCGCACCCCTCGGGTGGTTGCCCAGATATGGGACCAGTTCAGCACGGGCGACGTAGATCTTTACGCATCGCGTGCAAAAGTGCATTGTCATCTGTTCTTCTCAATGAAGGATCTGGGCGCTCTGTTGGGAATGGAGGCTTTGGCGTATCAGTGGCCTCTGACCCTGCTCTATACGTTTCTTCCGGTGGACCTCATTCGTGGAGAGGGTCCGTCAGGAGGGTCTGTTGTTGATTCTGGTCGCTTCCCGTTGGCCCAGACAACCCTGGTTCCCGGAGATCATCCGCTTGTTGGGCGGGGGACCCGTGGAGGGATATATTGTCCCCGGCGCACGGGAGAGTTTGGCACCCACAACCGCAGATATGGGATCTGTGTCCGTTGTGCGCTTTACACATGTACACTACATGACCAAAAGTATGTGGACACCTGCTCGTCGAACATCTCATTCCAAAATCATGGGCATTAAAATGGAGTTAGTTCTCCCTTTGCTGCTATATCAGCCTCCACACTTTTGGGAAGGCTTTCCACTAGATTTTGGAACATTGCTGCAGGAGGGACTTGTTTCCATTCAGCCATTAGAGCTTTAGTAAGGTCGGGCACTGATGTTGAGCGATTAGGCCTGGCTCACAGTCACCGTTCCAATTGATCCCAAAGGTGTTCGATTGGGTTGAGGTCAGGACTCTGTGCAGGCCAGTCAAGTTCTTCGACAACGATCTTGACAAATAATTTCTGTATGGACCTCAGTTTGTGCACGGTGTATTGTCATGCTAAAAGAGGAAAGGGCCTTCCCCAACCTGTTGCCACAACGTTGGAAGCACAGAATCGTCTAGAATGTCATTGTATGCTGTAGCGTTAAGATTTCCCTTCACTGGAACTAAGGGGCCTAGCCGAACCATGAAAAACAGCCCCAGACCATTAATCCTCATCCACCAAACTTTACAGTATGCACTATGCATTCGGACAGGTAGTGTTCTCCTGGCATCCACCAAACCCAGATTCATCTGTCGGACTGCCAGGTGGTGACCCGTGATTCATCACTCCAGAGAACGCGTTTCTACTGATCCAGAATCCAATGACGGAGAGCTTTACACCACTCCAGCCGACGCTTGGCAGTGCACATGGTGATCTTAGGCTTGTGTGCCGTGCGGCTGCTCGGCCATGGAAACCCATTTCATAAAGCTCCCGACGAACAGTTCTTGTGCTGACATTGCTTCCAGAGGCAGTTTGAAACTCAGTAGTGAGTTTTACAACCGAGAACAGACAATTTTTAGGCTCTACGCGCTTGAGCACTCAGCGGTCCCGTTCTGTGAGCTTGTGTTGCCTACCACTATGCGGCTGAACCATTGTTGCTCCTAGACGTTTCCACTTCACAATAACAGCACTTAGAGTTGACCGGGGTAGCTCTAGCAGGGCAGAAATTTGACGAACTGACTTGTTGGAAATGTGGCATCTTATATCTGTGCCACGTTGAAAGTCACTGAGCTCTTCAGTAAGGCCATTCTACTGCCAGTGTTTGTCTATGGAGATTGCATGGCTGTATACACCTGTCAGCAACGGGTGTGACTGAAATAGCCAAATCCACTCATTTGAAGGGGTGTCTACATACTTTTGTATATATAGTGTATACGGATAGGACCAAGGATATCTGCATTGTGAGCAGCGTTTGTATTTTTTTTTGCTAATCCAGCTCGGAGTAGGGCCCTTTCTAAGCCGCATCTCTCTCATTGCATTGTGGAGGCTATGTCCCTGGCATATGACACCAAAGGATAATGGTTGCCTAGCGATATGCATACTCACTCCACTCGGGGTGTGACAGCTCCTTGGGCATTGTTCAAGAGCATGACGAGTGGGGATACCTGTGCTGCAGTAAATTGGGGTTTCCCACATACCTTTTGTGGGGTTTTATCACTTGGATGTAACTGCTCCTAGTGTGGCTCCTAGGGTTCTTATGGCTGGCTCCGGGAGTGGGTGTTAGGCAGCGTGCAGGTTGTGCATTTATCCGGGTTATCACAGTTCCCCATGTAATTCAGCCTTGGGCTGCCTGTGGGAGCGGCAGCGTGTAAAGTGTGCATTATCCGGGTTACCATAGTTTCCTTTGGATGTGCGCCTTGAGCTGCCGTGGCAGTGCGCGCGTACACAAGTTACTGCAGGTTTCCTGTGGGCTTGAGCCTCCAGCTGCCGTGGTTCATCGACTCCGGTCGGTCGATGCTATGCAGAGCACGTGTTGCGCTTCACCGAGTCACGACAGGTGTTCTGTTTTTTTGGGGACTCGCGATTCCTTGTACGAGTTCTGGCTTTTCAGGCTCACAAGGGAAGTATTGTTCTTGGAACCGTGGGGTCTGTGCACTTAGGCTGTGGTGGCAGCGTGTCAGTACACATAGCCAAGTTGCAGCAGGTTCTTGTTCCCTATATGGGGCTCTGACAGTTCAGTCCTCATCAGGCTCTGACAGTTCAGGCTTCTCCGGTAAGTATTAGGGAAAAGGATGGCTTCCGTAACCCCTTTTTGGAGTCGGTGAAACGTGTGTGTGCTTGGGCTGCCACGGGCCTCCTAGTTTGGTATCATCTGAGCCGGCTTGGGGCGTGATTGTATGTCCCTTAGTATGTTATTCCGAGTGACCGATTGAAAGGGAACATACGGTTATGAATATAACTACTGTTCCCTGAAGGAGGGAACAAGGTATAACGTATTTTGGTCCAACATATTTGGGATCACTGAATTGAGGAATACTGGCAGCCCCAGTATTATAGCCAGGAAGGCGGGGCTTCCGAGGGCGGGCTTAGCATCCATTGGTCCGTAGGGCGTGATTTCAGTTTTCTTCAGGTGAATATGATTGCTCGTTGATTTTGAGGTATGTTATACCTCGTTCCCTCCTTCAGGGAACAATAGTTATATTCATAAGTGTTCATTCTCTTGTACAGTGACTCCACTCAGCCCACTGCGATGGTAGAGCGGAACAGCCCGACAGTCCAGACAAATCCACACTACTGAGCATGAACACATCCCAGCGAAAGCTGCTTGGCTGCTGGAGCACCCAGGTGGCTCAAATGGACTAAGATACCCTTTCAAAACACTAGGCACCTTTTTGGATATTGTAAACATGAGAAGCAATTGCGAGAGACGGAGAGTGTTTACATGAGTGTGCATGCGTGTGTTTGTTGTAGATAGACATGTGAAATAGCTTTCTGGTAGTACTGGAGAACAATAATACAAGTAATAGTATTTACCATTACGTCTAATTCCATAGCAAGTATACCTATTTACCATTACATCTAATCACAAAACATGTAGACCTATTTACCATTACGTCTAATCCAGTGGAAACTGCTGAGGGGAGGACGGCTCAAAGTAATGGCTGGAATGGAGTCAATGGAATGGTATCAACCACATGGAAACCATATGCTTGATACTATTCCATGAACTCTGTTCCAGCAATTATTATGAGCCGTCCTCCCCTCAGGATCCTCCACTGGTCTAATGCCATAGCAGGTAGACCTATTTACCATTACGTCTAATCCCATAGCAAGTATACCTATTTACCATTACGTCTAATCCCATAGCAAGTATACCTATTTACCATTACATCTAATCACATAGCAGGTACACCTATTTACCATTACATCTAATCACATAGCAGGTATACCTATTTACCATTATGTCTAATCACATAGCAGGTAGACCTATTTACCATTACATCTAATCACAAAACATGTAGACCTATTTACCATTACGTCTAATCCCATAGCAAGTAGACCTATTTACCATTACATCTAATCACATAGCAGGTATACCTATTTACCATTACATCTAATCACATAGCAGGTATACTTATTTACCATTACATCTAATCACATAGCAGGTATACCTATTTACCATTACATCTAATCCCATAGCAGGTATACCTATTTACCATTACATCTAATCACATAGCAGGTATACCTATTTACCATTACATCTAATCCCATAGCAAGTAGACCTATTTACCATTACATCTAATCCCATAGCAAGTAGACCTATTTACCATTACGTCTAATCACATAGCAAGTAGACCTATTTACCATTACATCTAATCACATAGCAGGTATACCTATTTACCATTACATCTAATCCCATAGCAGGTATACCTATTTACCATTACATCTAATCCCATAGCAGGTATACCTATTTACCATTACATCTAATCCCATAGCAAGTAGACCTATTTACTACGTCTAATCACATAGCAGGTATACCTATTTACCATTACATCTAATCCCATAGCAAGTAGACCTATTTACCATTACGTTTAATCACATAGCAGGTATACCTATTTACCATTACATCTAATCACATAGCAGGTATACCTATTTACCATTACATCTAATCCCATAGCAAGTAGACCTATTTACCATTACATCTAATCCCATAGCAAGTAGACCTATTTACTACGTCTAATCACATAGCAAGTAGACCTATTTACCATTACATCTAATCCCATAGCAAGTAGACCTATTTACTACGTCTAATCACATAGCAAGTAGACCTATTTACCATTACATCTAATCCCATAGCAAGTAGACCTATTTACCATTACGTTTAATCACATAGCAGGTATACCTATTTACCATTACATCTAATCATATAGCAGGTATACCTATTTACCATTACATCTAATCATATAGCAGGTATACCTATTTACCATTACATCTAATCCCATAGCAAGTAGACCTATTTACCATTACGTCTAATCACATAGCAAGTAGACCTATTTACCATTACGTCTAATCACATAGCAGGTATACCTATTTACCATTACATCTAATCATATAGCAGGTATACCTATTTACCATTACATCTAATCATATAGCAGGTATACCTATTTACCATTACATCTAATCCCATAGCAAGTAGACCTATTTACCATTACGTCTAATCACATAGCAAGTAGACCTATTTACCATTACGTCTAATCACATAGCAGGTAGACCTATCTACCATAAGCATTCTCAAAGCTACTTGTTTATTTGATACGGACATGACATTAATAATAGACCACTTTCACGCATACTTTATTCGTCTTCATTTTGGCTTATCTTACCAAGTCATTATGAACAGATACGGTTATACTAACTCACAACACGCGCACCCAAACAACCAGCACACAAAGTCGCTTACTGTACAAACACTCCCATATGCACGAGTCTCACACGCGCACGCATACACAAACCTGTAAACACAACAGCACAGCAAAAGCACACTCACTCATAGGACATTGCTGGTTCATTCACATACACATCTTTTTCGGAATTTAGTCTTGCCTCTGTCATTAAGAACAGCATTCATATGGGATGCTAGATGCAGACTAACTTACATAATAATTCCTCAGGGAGAGAGAGAGAGAGAGAGAGAGAGAGACGAGGTTCTCTTCTGTACACATCAGCCTGTTCTACTCTCCCCCATGTCTGGATCCCTTGTCATACTACGGCCATGGAGGGAGAGGAAGGCTGGAGTAAGGCAGTAGAGGACACAGGAAGTCACCGTTTACCATACTACATCAGCAGCTAGTGTTCACTTGGACTGGGCTGTAATGTGAGTCCCGACCCATTTGCTTTGTCAGATAACTGCCTATTTATCCCGTGTTTATACAGGTGATTACATTGAGATTAGAAATCTATTTGTACGCTGGTGCCTGCCTGTCCTTGTTCGTGTGCTATAATTTAGTTAGAAATAGGCACACTGTGTGTCACCGACATTAGGGGTCATAGGTTCTTCTAATTCTAGTTTCATTTCATTTGGTATTAGTATCCATTTTCATTTCATTCCTGCTCTGAAAAAGGCATTGGTTGCCATTGTGCAGCATGTGTTACCAAGATATACTAGGAGTTGGGAACATGATAAATAGACATAGCCCAATGTACAGATGGCTCCTCCCCTGGCACTGAGTGATTGATTGGTGGACGGACTGACAAAATGGTTGATTGGTTGGTGGGAGATGGTAAATGGAGACGGGATACCTTAGTTACAGTACAATGGGGTAGTCCTTCGACCCTCTGGTGAACAAGCGCCACAAACATGAGGGTCACATGCTTCATTTGTTGAGCATGAAATATGGATGATGATGTGGGTATCAGTGCAACAACATTCTTAAGAATAGAGTTGCAAAGTGTGGATCTCTATGTAAGACGACTGTATTTTTGCTGTTACTAGCACTGTTTTAGAGTGTCTGTGCTTAGTCTTACGTTTTGTGTGTGTGTGTGTATTTATGCATTCATGTACTACTACTGTATGTGCAGTGTGCATATGCTATTTGTGCGTGTGCGGGCAAGCATGTGTGCGTGTGTTGATTGCTTTACTCACACAAGCAGAGGCTCCCACTCGCGTTGCTCTGAGCTTTGAGTGGACAAAAGGCCACAGTGGAGCTGAGAGAGGGAGACCGAGGCAGACGGAAGGAGGAGAGGGAGGGTGAGTGGGAGCGAGAGAGTGGTGATGAAAGAGAGGAGATGTGGAAAGATGACGAAATGAGATGCAGGTTTAGTCTGTAAAGCCACAGTGTTGAGCATCCAGGGTCCAGTTGTTATTGTCTCCAGGGGATTGGAGCCAGCCAGCCAGAGTCCCAGAGTCCCAGCCTCCCAGGCTCCCTCCCCCAGGCCCAGGGTCCCTGAGCCACACCCACCTCCTACTGGGGGTAGAAAGAGAGAGGCCTCTGGGGGCAAACACCCAGGCAGCATCGCCATGCCAACACCACGCGAGGGCGAGTTGATATATAGAAACTTCCATTTATTTCATTATTTATTCTCATAAAAATCATATCGCCATGGCAACAGGAGTTTGCAACTTCTCTCATCTCTTTTACACTCTCTGAGAAAATCACTGAACCGAGAAACAGCATAAATCTTCTACTGTCTAATTTACACAGGAAAAGCATGCATCACACAGGCACTCTCTTTTTCTCAGTACCACACACGCAGACTTACAAGACTGCAGACACACACACTTTATCATAAAATTGAAGTCGGAAGTTTACATACACCTTAACCAAATACATTTAAACTCAGCTTTTCACAATTCCTGACATTTAACCCTAGTAAACATTCCCTGTCTTAGGTCAGTTAGGATCACCACTTTATTTTAAGAATGTGAAATGTCAGAATAATATTTCTTTCATCTTTTATTTCTTTCATCACATTCCCAGTGGGTCAGAAGTTTACATACACTCAATTAGTATTTGGTAGCATTGTCTTTAAATTGTTTAACTTGGGTCAAACGTTTCAGGTAGCCTTCCACAAGCTCCCACAATAAGTTGGGTGATTTTTGGCCCATTCCTCCTGACAGAGCTGGTGTACATGAGTTAGGTTTGTAGGCCTCCTTGCTCGCACATGCTTTTTCAGTTCTGCCCACAAATTTTCTATGGGACTGAGGTCAAGGTTTTGTGATGGCCACTCCAATACCTTGACTTTGTTTTCCTTAAGCCATTTTGCCACAACTTTGGAAGTATGCTTGGGGTCATTGTCCATTTGGAAGACCCATTTGCGACCAAGCTTTAACTTCCTGACTGATGTCTTGAGATGTTGTTTCAATATATATATCCACATAATCTTCCTCCCTCATGATGGCATCTATTTTGTGTAGTAGACCAGTCCCTCCTGCAGCAAAGCACCCCCACAACATGATGCTGACACCCCTGTGCTTCACGGTTGGAATGGTGTTCTTCGTCTTGCAAGCATCCCCCTTTTTCCTCCAAACAGAACGATGGTCATTATGGCCAAACAGTTCCATTTTTGTTTCATCAGACCAGAGGACATTTCTCCAGAAAGTACAACCTTTGTCCCTGTGTGCAGTTGCGAACTGTAGTCTGGCTTTTTTATGGCAGTTTTGGGGCAGTGGCTTCTTCCTTGTTGATCGGCCTTTCAGGTTGTGTCGATATAGGACTCGTTTTACTGTGGATATAGATACTTTTGTACCTGTTTCCTCCAGCATCTTCACAGGGTCCATTGCTGTTGTTCTGGGATTGATTTGCACTTTTCGCACCAAAGTATGTTCATCTCTAGGAGACAGAACATGTCTCCTTCCTGAGCGGTGTGACCGCTGCGTGGTCCCATGGTGTTTAACTTGCGTATTGTTTGTACAGACGAACGTGGTACCTTCAGGCGTTTGGAAATTGCTCCCAAGGATGAACCAGACTTGTAGAGGTCTACAATTTATTTTCTGGGGTCTTGGATGATTTCTTTTGATTTTCCCATGATGTCAAGCAAAGAGACACTGAGTTTGAAGGTAGGCCTTGAAATACATCCACAGGTACATCTCCAATTGACTCAGATTATGTCAATTAGCCTATCAGAAGCTTCTAAAGCCATGACATCATTTTCTGGAATTTTCCAAGCTGTTTCAAGGCACAGTCAACTTAGTGTATGTGAACTTCTGACCCGCTGGAATTATGATACAGTGAATTATAAATAAAATAATCTGTCTGTAAACAATTGTTGGAAAAATTACTTGTGTCATGCACAAAGTAGATGTCCTAACCGACTTGCCAAACTATAGTTTGTTAACAAGAAATGTGTGGAGTGGTTGAAAAACAAGTTTTAATGACTCCAACCTAAGTGTATGTTAACTTCCGACTTCAACTGTATATAAAATGCCCGCTGTGTACTGTATGTAATGCTAACAGATCCAGTAATAATGTGCTGATCTTTTCTCATGCTGTGGGATTTGATGTTTTGCAGTGTGTGGGGACATCCATGGGCAGTTCTTTGACCTTATGAAGCTGTTTGAGGTGGGTGGCTCGCCGGCCACGACGCGTTACCTCTTCCTGGGAGACTATGTGGACCGGGGATACTTCAGTATCGAGGTAAGAGACCTTTAGACTGGGAGGCATTCCTGCCGTTTCCACATGGAATGAGAGACAAATGGCGTCTCTGTCCTGCTGCCTCGCTCCCTGTGCCACTCCGTGTGCTGTGCTATGTCCCTGCGCTGCTATGTTGGAAGAGCTATAGTGCACTGAAGCACCGCAAAAACACCACGTGGCCAGCTTCCCCCGGAATCTTCCGTGAGGAGGAAGGAGGAATCATCCAATCACATGCAATCGATGCTGACAAGTTGCATTTGCATAAAGGAAGGCTCTCCCGCTGGCCTGAGGGGTTGATTATCCGCAAACAGACTGGCTCCACCAATTCTCATGATTATCATACTATCTTTATCAGCTGTCACCAAATCAATGGCTGGGGGTCCTCATCTGATATATACTGAACAAAAATATAAACCTAACATGTAAAGTGTTGGTCCCATGTTTCATGAGCTGAAATAAAAGATCCAAGAAATGTTCCATACGCACAGAAAACGGATTTCTCTAAAATGTTTGTTTACATCGCTGTTAGTGAGCATTTCTCCTTTGCCAAGATAATCCATTCACCTGAAAGGTGTGGCATATCAAGAAGCTGATTAAACAGCATGGCCATTACACAGGTGCACCTTGTACTGGGGACAATAAAAGGCCACTCAAAAATGTGCAGTTTTGTCACACAATGCCACAGATGTCTCAAGTTTTGAGGGAGCATGCAATTGGCATGTTGACTACAGGAATGTCCGCCAGAGCTTTTGGCAGGGAATTGAATGTTCATTAATCTATCATAAGCCGCCTCCAACGTCGTTTTAGAGAATTTGGCTGGACGCTGAACTGGCCTCACAACCCACAGATCATGTGTAACCACACCAGACCTCCACATCCGGCTTCTTCAATTAGGGGATTGTCTGATACCAGCCAAACAGACTGTCAATAAATCTGAGGAGTATTTCTTTCTGTAATAAAGCTTTTGTGGGGAAAAACGACTTCTGATTGACTAGGCCTGGCTCCCCAGTGGGTTGGGTTGGCTCCAAGTGGGTGGGCCTATGCTCTCCCAGGCCCACCCATAGCTGCGCCCCTGCCTAGTCATGTGAAATCAATAGATTAGGGCCTAATGAATTTTATTTCAATTGACTGATTTACTTATATAAACTGTAACTCAGTAAAATCATTGAAATTGTTGCTTGTTGCGTTTCAAATATTTCAAATAAAGGTCCATTTTCAGGCCTATTCTGGTTTGAGCTCGAGGCAGTCATTGATCGTGACACGGTCTGATTTTATATCCAATGTTATATAACGCCGACGTTGTTATCGTCAAGCTGCAGCCTGATGCAGGCCTTTTTTTTTAGGTCCTGAACAGTGCATCATATCATTCAGTTTTTGTGTGTGTATGTAAACTGATCTAATAACCCTTTATCTACTCTCTTGACAGTGTGTTTTGTACCTTTGGTCGCTGAAAATCCTCTACCCAAAGACGCTATATTTACTGCGAGGAAACCATGAATGTAGACATTTGACAGAATACTTCACCTTCAAACAAGAATGTGAGTACTCTCCAGAGATGTTCTATTTCTGTGTCATCTCGTGCATTGTTCCTTGAGAGGCTATGAAAGGATTCTTGAAAATGAAAGCGTGATACATTAGCGAAAAGTAGTGGATGGATGGTTCGAGCCGAGGTATCCCACGAGGAGAAGCAGTACTACAAGTACTACAAGTACAGGTAGACCTGGAACCTATTTCCGCATCTTCTCCGGTGGCACATCACCATGGTTACCAATGCTGTGAAAGGTTGGGGATTAGGAGTTAATGAAAAAAGACTGCCATGGCATACAGACACACACAAACAAAGATGAAATCGGGTGAGCCTGGGGAGAAGTGTGAGAAGGTGTTGTGATGAATATCCGAGATCCCTTAGCTGGGAAGGAATATGACAGATGGTAGAGGTGTTCTCTGGGTCTTAGGTGATTTACCCAATAAATTACTGGGAGTTTATAATGAAGTGTGCGACTCTTAATTTTATTTTTTATAGTTCTCTGGGTCTCTTAACATCCATGGAGAAGTGCATGACGGGAGTCATCTTGTTCTTCTCTGCTCAGTCGGATTACACAATACAGTATATCCTCTTGAGAGAGGATGGTTGGATGTTATTACGAAAATACATCCAAAAATGTATGCACTCCCTACTGTAAGTTGCTCTGGCTAAGAGTGACTAAAATGTAAATGATTTTGACTGTGAGATATTGTGTTTGTTCTTACTTGGACTATCTATTCCAGGCTGAAATCTCTCTTAAGCGTGAATCATGCATTAATGTCAACGGACAGCTTATGTAACAGTCAAAGCTATTAGCTCGTATCTCACGTCAGGATTCCACCTTGATGGATGACTTGTGTGGTCCCTGAGGTCCCTGTTTGTATCATTGCACTGATCCAGTTGTGTCTCTGTGGTGGACAGGTAAAATCAAGTACTCGGAGCAGGTGTATGACTCATGCATGGACGCTTTTGACTGCCTTCCCCTGGCTGCCCTCATGAACCAGCAGTTTCTGTGTGTCCATGGAGGACTCTCACCAGAAATACACAACTTAGATGACATAAAGAAGGTATTGAACTACCACCATGGCACTGACAAGCCATGCATAGGAAAATCAAATCAACTGTGTTTCACGTCTTCGCATACTTCAGTACAGCACTCGTGCATTTTGTGTGAGTGCATGCGTGAGTACCCGTGTACGTGCGAGAGAGTGTTGTTTTTGTGTTTTGAATATTTGCGTATTTGCTCGTGTTTGAATTCAGTACGTTTCTCTCTGCTGTAGATAGACCGGTTCAAGGAGCCTCCAGCGTTTGGGCCCATGTGTGACCTACTGTGGTCTGACCCTCTGGAGGACTTTGGCAACGAGAAAACCCAGGAGTACTTCAGCCACAACACAGTCCGAGGCTGCTCCTACTTCTACAGGTCAGCTCTCTCTCGCTCCACCTCAACACTTACTTTCTTTCATAACTAGTCCTCGTGTTTTTGAGTCGTCAATTGTCCCACTCTGGATCTGTCGACCAAACAATTACCTCCAAACCAAACGGCACGAATCCAAATCTCTATTTGTACACACACAGGGAAATGCAGCGCGCACACAGCCCCGATGTGCATCTGTGTTGCCGTGGTTCTGTATCCTGTCAGCCATAGTGTGTGCCGTTTATATGTCATGTCGGTGTGAGATACAGCCGCTGCACTGACCTACATTCTGGGTGCCGAGGGTATTTGGGCAGAAAGCCTTGGATGTATATGGGGCTGCATTCGGTAGGCTCTAGGAAGGTGCTCAGAGCCCGGCCGTTATTCGTGTATTTTCTTTCCTGCCCAAATCTTTGAACACTTTAATATTTCACACGCCAATGACAACTTAGATGGGGCGTGGCTGTAGGGAGGGGTAGAGGGGATGGTGGTGGTAGGATAGGGTGGATGGAGATTTTGGTGCAATACATGGCTGTGGTAGGTGAACACATCCTCATAAGAGGCTTTTTTTTACACACATAAACAAGTGCACACCTCAGGTCATTGGTCTGTCAGTTTGAGAGGGGGCATATGGGATCCCTGGTGATTAGTAGGTGTTATTGGTGGATCTCAGCTGGCTTATGTCCATGTTGTAAAGGCTTTGTGTCCTTTTGTGGACTGTATCATTCTGAATGACCACAGCAATACATTGAAGGGAACTATCAGACAGCCACATAACACTGTATGTTGTCCCACCCGGCATCCTTGTTGTTAGGTGGTGGACTGTGCTTTTTTTTGATATGATGAGGTGAAAGACCTACGGTCTGGTTTGTCGGTGAGGAGTTACAATAGTGTCTTCAGGGGAACAGTTCAGCAGTGCTTCTCATCCGTCACTCTGTAGCCCGACGGCTTCAGCACCTGATGGTTTCAGCACTACAGTGGTCCAGAGAAACGCCTCAGGAGCCAAATCTTACACAGACACGAGAGACCGCCTTCTCTGACCAACTGAGCCATGGACTTTAAAAAACTGCAGCACATTTGGGTACAAATGCACAATCAATATGCAGGCTTGAGTCATCAGTATGTGCATAAAAAATTGTTCATAACCATGGTGAAAGTAATCTCCTGTTATTTTCAGATTTTTAAAAATCATTTACCACAGCAATTTGCAGGTTCTATTCATGCTGATTGTAGTCTCTTTTTATGTTCATGATCTCAATGTATATAGTGAAAGTAGCATAGGGAAGCCCTGTCATAATTAGTCCGGGAGCTAGCTAGCAACCAGGGGCAGATTAAGAAATCATAGGCCCCGGGGCTTTGTTTTTTAATTTTTATAACCTTTCCACCCTAACCGGCCCACCATCATGTTCTGTAAACAAAACCTTGCGCCAAGATGCAATTGGATGCGTGGTAAATTTACTGTTGAAGAGAAGGAAAAAAAAAAAACGTTATAATGAAACCATTTTTTATTTATTTATTTAACTAGGCAAGTCAGTTAAGAACAAATTCTTATTTTCAATGACGGCCTACTAATAGTGGGTTACCTGCCTGTTCAGGGGCAGAACGACATATTTTTCACCTTGTCAGCTCAGGGATTCGATCTTGCTACCTTTCAGTTACTGGCCCAACACTGGCCCAATACCCAACCCACTAGGCTCCCTGCCATGACACAGATAGGTTACAGTTGAGCAGAGGCATATTTAGGATTCCCCCCCCCTCCAAAAAAATCTGCCTTTTATAAACGCATTTCATGCAGTTCTAAGTAATGTACATGACAGAAGACACTAGCGGAATCTTTTCTAATACCACACAAATGATCGAAATGACTGGCTACACCGACACTGACAGACTGAGATCAATCTGGTCTTGAATTTAATAAACAATAGCCCAGGCCAATGAAGCGACACACAGAATGTACAATATTAGGAGGCAATGTATACTGTATATATAGTATATATTGGCTACTAAATCAAAATTCCAGTTGTATGTTGACTCCCAAGTGGCGTAGCGGTCTAAGGCACTGCATCTCAGTGCAAGAGACCTCACTACAGACCCTGGTTCAAATCCAGGCTGTATCATTGGGAGTCCAATAGTGCGGCGCACAATTGGCCCAGTGTCGTCTGGGTTTGGCCATCATTGTAAGTAATGTGTTCTTAACGGACTTGCCTGGTTCAATAAATAAAATGTTTTAAAAAACCTAATGAAGAAGATGTGCTCGTTGTGGCAATAGCCTATCTCAAGATGAGCTACTTTGAACAACAGCGTTGCTGTTAGCTACAACAAAAAGTTATATTGGTTCGACAGATTAGTCTTCTCTTTTTAGCAGTAGGCATTTGCTTTCCAAACTGTACGTTTTTCCTGATTTTGTATTTTGAAATCTGCAAAAGGTCAACCGGTTTTCGCTTTGTCATTATGGGGTATTGTGTGTAGATTGATGATGGAAAAATGCATTTGATACATTTTAGAATGAGGCTGTAACGTAACAAAATGTGGAAAAGGCCAAGGGGTCTGAATACTTTCTGATGGCACTGTATATAATACATACTGTATATCGTTCCTTAATCAGCCCCTACGTTAATCTTGCCCTGCTAACGTCAACCACTGCTGTTTTCAAAATTGGCACCTTTGGTCCTTTCAACCCCTGTGAATATGAAGAAACACATCGGATGCTCCGTTTTTCTGTCTGCAACCAGAGGCATGAAGCGTTGGTGTGAGAGGGTGGGGGAAAAACAATGCCGTCTTGGGGACATTGATTGGAATACATTTGACCTTACGCCGACACACACTATTATTTATTAACCGTATACACATCCTGGCTTCTTGACGTCTGTTAAGCTTATAGATTGAGAGGTCAAATTGGAGCTTTGGGAACTGGAATGGAATCGAGCTGAATCTGTATCAGCATCTCTGTCTGTCTGGATCAGCAGGATGGAGTGAGATACAGAGGGGGGGATATATTAGATGCTGCTAGTGGGATATATTAGATGCTGCTAGTGGGGTATCAACTCCACTTGCAGCTGCTGTTGTGAGGTTAAAGGAGAGGAATGTAGAGGAGATGAGAGGGGGCGTAGACAAGTACACGGGGATCTCCTACTCCAAACCAGGCGGTTGAAATGCACCGTGGGTGAGGCGGAGTCGAGCGTGGAATAAAAGAAGGGCCAGTATCAACTCAACACTGCCGTCTATCCCACAACCCCCCTGGGGCTCTGCAATGAGCTGTTGCTATGACAACTCACTCCTCCAGACCAAACTGGAGCGAGTGATAGGAAGAGGGAGAGCTACAAGGAAAGGAGTGATCTGTGAAGAGAGAGAGAGAGGCGGAGAACCAATGCTGTCAAGCAGGCCATCTCGTCAACAGTATGCCTAAAGGATGGGGAAAATGTCCTAATCCTCACACTTCCTGTCGGGTAGAAGTGACAGCCAGTTAGCCGTCAAATGAGAGCTGACATGATGGTTTGTTGTGTTCTTTAAGGCCCAGTGAGTGGCATTAAGTTGCTTTGGGCGACCTGTGAGCCATGTGTCGGGCTGGGATGGGCTGTTACGTCTTGCATCATGCTGAGCAGTGATCTGATAACAGCACACTGACGACTGCTGGTGCTCTGCTCTGTTTTGTTTTCGGACAATGTCAATGTTCTACTCTGTGGCTGGACCAGGGGTGTCATGCTCGGTCATGCTCCGTTTCGTGAATGTAACATGCAGAAAATAATGTTTGTATTCAGTTGAATGTAATGTGTATGCTCTGTTACACAATACCTCTGCTTTGGGCACGTTGTTCGATTCCATAGGTCAGGCTGTGTTGCCCTGTGATATGTGTCAAACAGTGTGAATGTGTATATGACATCCCTAAACCCTCTCTCCTTTCTGCCTTGCAGTTATCCAGCTGTATGTGAGTTCCTACAGAACAATAACTTATTATCAGTCATCCGAGCACATGAAGCACAAGATGCTGGGTATGTACCGACACACACTTCTCTCTCTCTCTCCCCCTCTCTCTCACACACACTTCTCTCCCTCTCTCTCTCACACACACACTTTTCAGTAGCTTTTACACAATTGATGATTCATCCAGATGATCAACCTGAAAACACCTCCCACTCTCTCTGTGGTGCCCTATAGCTACCGGATGTACCGGAAGAGCCAAACCACCGGCTTCCCCTCCCTAATCACCATCTTCTCAGCGCCAAACTACCTTGATGTTTACAACAACAAAGGTCAGTCTATCTGCTCCATGTATTTGTGGTGCTACTTTATGAATCTATGTGAACCAGTAAATATTTGTAGTGAATGTATGCTGGAGCAAGTGTTCGCTGGTGGGTGGTGTTCAATGTGTGGCTTGTGGAGATGGATCGTGGGACATGGGGAGAGCGTAGGAGGGACTGTCGGTATGACTGACTATCTCCATGTGGCTTTATCTCTCCTGATGGAACTGTAACGGCATTTCTGGGGCTCAAGAGGGGCACCTAGTGGTTGATCATCTCATCTCTCTATGGGTCTCTGCCTGTCTCTGTTTCTTCCTGTGCCTCTGTTTCTGTCTCTCTACCGCTGTCTCTGTGTCTCTCTGCCTCTGTCTCTCTGCCTCTGTTTCCCTCTTCCTCTGCCTCTCTCTGTCTGTCTCTCTGTGTCTCTCTGCCTCTGTTTCCCTCTTCCTCTGCCTCTCTCTGTCTGTGTCTCTCTGTGTCTCTCTGCCTCGGTTTCCCTCTCACTCTGTCTCTTCCTCTGCCTCTGTCTATCTGTGTCTCTTTGCATCTGTTTCCCTCTCACTCTGCATCTGTATGTCTCTGTCTCTTTGTGTCTGTCTCTGTCTGTCCCTGCGTTTCTGTGTCCGTCTCTCTCACACGCAAACACATATCAAGATGTGCACCCCCACAAGACTAACAATGTTTCTCCACGGCTTTTCTGGGACTCAAGAGGGGCACCTAGTGGTTGATCTGATCTCTCTCTATGGGTCTCTGCCTGTCTCTGTTTCTTCCTGTTTCTCTCTCACTCTGTCTGCCCTTGTCTCACTACCTCTCCCGCTGCCTCTGTGTCCCTGCCTCTGTCTGTCTCTGTGTTTCTGTGTCTCCCTGCCTCTGTTTCCCTCTCACTCTTCTCTTCCTCTGCCTCTGCCTCTGCCTGTCTCTGTATGTCTCTGTGTTTCTGTGCCTCTCTGCCCCTGTTTCCCTCTCACTCTCTCTTCCTCTGCCTCTGTTTCTCTCTGCCTCTGTCTGCCTCTGTCTGTCCCTGAGTTTCTGTGTCCGTCTCTCTCTCACTCACACGCAAACACATATCAGGATGTGCAACCCCACAAGACTAAGAATGTTGCTCCAGCCTAGTATCTCCTTGCCACTATGAAGAGCCAGTGTGTTATACGAGCTCTACTCTTGGTTTCATTTTTTGATTATTAGATGTCTTTCCTTGTGGTGGTGTTTTATACAGTCATTCAAAGAAAGTGTGTTTTTAGATGTCGTGGATTGTGTTACAACTTTTAGTAAAAAAAAGGCTCCTTCCTAAAGCATATTTGTCAAGAGACAAAACTCCTATATCAAGCGTATACTGTATATAGTGGAAGTAGCATAGGGAAGCATTGTCATAATTATCCTTGCTTAGCATCAGCCGCTGCTGCTGGTTTCAAATACATGCGACAACAACAAAACATTAAAAAAATCAATCTCTGTGAATATATCCCTGGTAGAAGAAGTACATCCGATGCTTTGTGTTCTGTCTGCAACGGAAGGCATGAAACGCTGGTGTGAGAGGGGTGGAAAAAACCATGGCGTCTTGGGAATTGACAGGATTTCGAACGCGTTTCCATGCAACGCTGCGTTGGGGGGGCTCAACATGGAGAATGTGACTTTGAACCGTGAGCCCGGAAGACATACAGAGCTTTAGCAATGTATCACTCAACACACCGATGGTCATTTTTACTGTGTTGTTTCTGCACATCTATGTTTTGTGTAGCAATGTGTGTTTCCATGCTGAAATGTTTTATTTTACCGGGACCCTCTCAAGTTGTTCCCCCTCCACAGCTGCAGTCCTGAAGTATGAGAACAACGTGATGAACATCCGGCAGTTCAACTGCTCCCCTCATCCCTACTGGCTGCCCAACTTCATGGACGTGTTCACCTGGTCCCTGCCCTTTGTGGGGGAGAAAGGTGCCACTACCACCCTTTCCTTATTCATTAGTAACGCATTTATCAGTGTAATGACTAATGAGTACAGTGGTGTTTTAATACTGGTTCATCACACTGAGCTAAGTTAGGGGTTCCCAAACCTTTTCTGCACACAACCCCAAATTGACACACTAAAAAAAAATATGCAGGGGATCACTTTTGGAAAATTTATATTTATTTTCCTGACCCCAAGTCTGGTGTTACAAAATCATCTTATTTTGATAGTATAGACTATGTTTGTATAGACTAACATTCAGCGTGACATATGCAGGCTCTTAGACTGCTACGATATGCAATGACTGTGTCCTTCCTATACTTACCCTCTTACTACATTTAATCATAAACAAATATGTGTGGCAGCACCCTCATCTGAGAACCTTTGACCCTTGTCAACAGTCACAGAGATGCTGGTGAATGTGTTGAGCATCTGCTCTGACGACGAGCTCATGAATGACGGAGACGACCAAGAGATCCTTGATGGTGAGTCACTCATATACTGTACTGTTAAGAGTCCAATGTAGCCATTTAAAAAAAAATATATATCAATATCAAATAATTTCTGGGTATCAATTAAGTACCTTACTGGTCAAAAAGAAACAAAAATGGCTTCTTAGCAAAGAGCAATTTCTCAAGCAATAATTTTGCTAGGACTGTCTGTGAGTGGTCTGAGTGGGGAGGGGAGAACTGAGAACTAGCTGTTATTGGCAGAGAGGTTTGGAACTCTTTCTTATTGGTCTATTAAGGAATTTAATTGAATTCAGGTGGTCTTTTCATACGGCTCTTACACTTAAAGAGCATTGTCATAATTTTCACAGTTATATTATCCAACCTCAGAGTGTGGAAATATATACACTACTGTTCAAAAGTTTGGGGTCACTTAGAAATGTCCTTGTTTTTGAAAGAAAAGCTATTTTTGTGTCCATTAAAATATCATATTGATCAGAAATACAGTGTAGACATTGTTAATGTTGTAAATGACTATTGTAGCTGTAAACGGCTGATTTTTGTTTTTTAATAGAATATCTACATAGGCGTGCAGAGGCCCATTATCAACAACCATCACAGCTGAAAACTGTTGTTCTGATTAAAGAATCAATCAAACTGGCCTTCTTTAGACTAGTTGAGTATCTGGAGCATCAGCATTTGTAGGTTCGATTACAGGCTCAAAATGGCCAGAAACAAATACCTTTCTTCTGAAACTAGTCAGTCTATTCTTGTTCTGGGAAATTAATGCTATTAAATGTGAGATTTCGTACAACACTGTGTACTACTCCCTTCACAGAACAGCTCAAACTGTCTCTAACCATAATAGAAAGAGGAGTGGGAGACCCCAGTGCACAACTGAGCAAGAGGACAAGTACATTAGAGTGTCTAGATTGAGAAACAAATGTCTCACAAGTCCTCAACTGGGAGCTTCATTAAATAGTACCCGCAAAACACCAGTCTCAACGTCAACCGTGAAGAGGCAACTCCGGGATGCTGGCCTTCTAAGCAGAGTTGCAAAGAAAAAGCCACATCTCAGACTGGATAATAAAAAGAAAAGATTAAGATGGGCAAAATAACACAGACACTGGACAGAGGAACTCTGTCTAGAAGGCCAGCATCCCAGAGTCGCCTCTTCACTGTTGACATTGATACTTGTGTTTGCGGGTACTATTTAATGAAGCT
The DNA here is from genome assembly GCF_045791955.1 of Oncorhynchus clarkii lewisi. Lineage (NCBI taxonomy): Eukaryota > Metazoa > Chordata > Actinopteri > Salmoniformes > Salmonidae > Oncorhynchus > Oncorhynchus clarkii. Next base: position 46,433,118 of record NC_092156.1, on the reverse strand, counting down.
GCCAGTTGAGGACTTGTGAGGCGTCTGTTTCTCAAACTAGACACTCTAATGTACTTGTCCTCTTGCTCAGTTGTGCACCGGGGCCTCCCAATCTTCTTTCTATTCTGGTTAGAGACAGTTTGCGCTGTTCTGTGAAGGGAGTAGTACACAGCGTTGTACGAGATCTTCAGTTTCTTGGCAATTTCTCACATGGAATAGCCTTCATTTCTCAGAACAACAATAGACTGACGAGTTCAGAAGAAAGGTCTTTGTTTCTAGCTATTTTGAGCCTGTAATCGAACCCACAAATGCTGATGCTCCAGATACGCAACTAGTCTAAAGGCCAGTTTTATTGCTTCTTTAATCAACACAACAGTTGTCAGCTGTGCTAACATAATTGCAAAAGGGTTTTCTAATGATCAATTAACCTTTTAAAATGATAAACTTGGATTAGCTGACACAACATGCCGTTGAAACACAGGAGTGATGGTTTCTGATAATGGGCCTCTGCACGCTTATGTATTCCATTTAAAATCAGCCATTTCCAGCTACAATAGCCATTTCCAACATTAACAATGTCTACACTGTATTTCTGATCAATTTGACGCTATTTTAACGGACCAAAAATAAGTGCTTTTCTTTCAAAAATAAGAACATTTTTAAGTGATCCCAAACCTTTGAACGATAGAGTATATAATAGACAGGACAAATCAAGTTTTTGACTGCACTAGGCCTTTAAGAATCCATTCGTGCTGTAGTGTATCACATTCCCCTCCCTGGCATAGATCCTGCTAAACAATTTAAAAACAATGTATGTGTACAGTATATTAAATGTCCTCTGGGTATTTGTTTGTTATGAGGGGCTCTTTGAATTACCTTTAAAGAATATCAATGGATCACTTCAATGTGGCCCATCGACTCACTCCTGAGATCTGAAAATGAGTGTTCTCTCTTTCTAGCCAACGCAGCTGCAGCTCGGAAGGAGGTCATCAGGAACAAGATCCGCGCCATCGGGAAAATGGCCACGATGTTCAAAGTGCTTCGGTGAGAATGTTCTTCACCTCACTTCACATGAGCTGTTACACATCTCTAATGCGGAATATAGAGTTATTATAATTGAGTGTATACAGTAGAAGCCGACATGAGTGATCTTTGTGGATGCCCTCTGACCTGTGTGTGTCCTGCAGGGAGGAGAGTGAGAACGTGTTGACGCTGAAGGGCCTGACGCCTACTGGCATGCTGCCCAGTGGGGTGCTCTCTGGGGGAAAACAGACCCTGCAGAGTGGTGAGGACCAGGCCCAAGCCAGGCCATGTTTTTTTCTATCCTCCCTCCCTCCGCCCCGCCTGCCCTCTCCTCGTCTCCCACCCTGTCTATCCGTTCCTCTTTCTATCACTGTGACTCTTACTCTCTTTCTGTCACAGTCTCCGTCGCTCTCCATCTCTCCCTGGGTCTTTGTCTTCGTATCCGTCCTCTGGTCCCTTTGTTTCTGACCCAGGTTTGCGCAGCCACCCGTAACTCTGGAGGACTGCAGATTCTGCCCGCTTTAGCTATAGCTCGACACTAGAGAGAGAGAGAGACAGTCATCTCACCTGCATTCACTCCCTTCGAGTTGCTATTTGAAAAGCTGGGTGAGGTGTCTGTGGGCCTCCAGAGTCACTCTAGCCCAGCCCTGGGGTGTTCCCCAGTCCTTTGGTCACTCAGTCTGTTGTGTTCTACAGAGACTGGAGTGGGCTGCTGATCCAGCCTCCCTGGCTGTGTTGCTGGGTTACATGTGTGTCTCGCTGGTCTCTGGCCAGCTGCCTACCTACCGCCGGGGGGCTGCATTCTGCATGGCTTTGTCAGAAGTAACTCGCTCCCCTCCTTTCCCCCTCCCCCCAGCCACCACCGAGGCCATCGAAGCCATCGACACAGACACTGAGGACGGAGAAGGTAAAGCTGCGTCCCCCACCCCACCCGTTTCAGCAGGACATGCATTGGGTCGACTACCCATCGGTGACAATAGCAGTTCATATTCAGCCTGCATCGAACATCTCAGACGGACAGTTGGTTTAGAGTGGGTAGCACGGAACTTTGCAGTACCTTGATTACAAGATATCTCAACTATATCAGTTATGATATAAGGGCCAGGATATATAACAATAATTACATAGTGTGCTTAATGAAAAACAAAGCTTTTTCACAAGTTTGATACTTTACGTAAAAATACAAATGCACATATATTAACAAATATACCGGTACATATAAACACATGGATTTGTATGGAAGTAATTTAAGCCATGCAAAGTGAGGTGCTACCAAGAGATGCATGATGGTTTCGGGTGCCTTTTTATGCTCAGGCATGATTCCTTCTTTTTATTTTGGGGGATTTGGCTTATCTTCCGCCCCCATCTGGTTGAAAGATGCATCGCATGCAGGGAGAACAGGACACAGGTGAGCCCTAAAGGTGAAATACAGTATGCATCATGATGTCAACTGAATGATATCATGAGCGTGATGCTATCTGTGTGAACCATAGAGTCTCTGGACACTTAGTACCCATTTGACAGCTGCAGTTAAACAACTGCCTGCATCACGGCAGAGTTGTGATAAACTATCAGGACTACGTATGTAGCAGTGGAGGCTGCTGAGGGGAGGATGGCTCATAATAATGTCTAGAATGGCGTCAATGGAGTGGTATCAACCACATGGAAACCAAAGTCTTTGGTGTGATTGATACCATTCCATTGACTCCATTCCGGACATTATTATGGGCCGTCCTCCCCTCACCAGCCTCCACTAGTATGTAGTATGACATGCTTATGCCATGTAGCTGGTACTGTAATGTCACGTTGGCTTCATGATGCATAATAATAACAACAGTAAAAGAAGGGTGCCCTTCAGGTAAAGGAGGGTGCTATAGTGATAAACAAGGGTCCCATTTTAGTAAAGGAGGGTGCTAGTGTAGAAAACAAGGGTCCCATTTTAGTAAAGGAGGCTGCCATTCTAATAAACTAATGTGCTATTCTAGTAAACGAGGATGCCATTTGAGTAAAGGAGGGTGCTGGGTGCTATTGTAGTAAACAAGGGTGTCATTCTAGTACAGGACACGAGGGTGGTATTATAGCCATGGTTGTTTCTCTGAGTGGCTGGGTGAGTCGAATGACTCATTATCCCAGATGTTTCTCTTAGAAGAGCCTGTGAACATCCCAAGGGTTCTGATATCACTCTGTCCACAATTAAATCTTATTCAAATCATCTTTGTCTTACTCAAAGCTGTGTTCAGATGTTCTCTCTAGACGCGTGTCAAATGATCTTTGAAATCACAATGCTAGCTTGTACTGCTATGTGACATGAGAACGCTATGTTTAAGGGACTGAACTATTGTAATGTTCTATTATGTTGAGGCCCAGTGTGGTACTTCCCAATAATATTTGTACCATATGAGCGTACACAAAGAGGTTTTTCAAAGGATTTAAAATCCAGGTTTATTATTTATGAATGCTGTCATGAGACCGTGATTCTGATCCCTTGTGTCCCCCTTCTCTCCTCCCACCTGTCCCTCCCCTCAGCCATCCGTGGGTTCTCTCCCCAGCATAAGATCGCCAGCTTCGAAGAAGCTAAGGGGCTAGACCGTATCAACGAGCGCATGCCACCCCGCAGAGTCGGGGTCAACCACGTGGGACAGTCCATGGGCAAGATGAACATGTCCGAGGCCAACGGCACGGAAGATAATGACAATGACAATGACAACAGCAACGTCCAGTGATGCTGAGGCCCGCCCCAGAGCTCATGCTACTGCTGCGCTGTGCGACAAGACATCGCCAAATCGTGATATCAGACCTCCGAATAAAGATACAACAAAACACAGACACAACACATCTGCATCTACCGCTGCTGCTCCTACATCCAATTAGAGAAACTAATCAAATGTTAAGTCTCTTGTACAAATGGGTAAGGTGGTATATTTTTTGACGCCAGGTCACCACATGGGGGGAACTGAGCTCAGAAGGGGAGGTTTTCCCACTCTTTGGTCTGTGGATTGGGAGGGGGTAGTAGGGTCAGAGATTAGGGAAGGGACATGGAGGAGGCGAGCGGGGCGGGATGGAACTAGTTGGGATGAGGTCAAGGGGGTGTGGTCCTGTGGGTGTGTCTGCTGGTCCCTTTCTCAGTCCAATCACAGACCGAGTATGCAGGGTTTAGAGTCCCGAACTCTCTCCCATGTCCGCTACATCCTCAAAGGGTCTGATACGAGACCCATGCCACACACACATTTTACTATTTATGATTAAGTTTCACTCGTGAAATCATCTCATACAGAAATAATCTCGCTACTCAACATGTTTTGCTACTAGTAGTAATAAAAACAAATCCAAAAAGAGAAAATGTTATTTGTAAGAAAGGGCATTTGAGAAGAAAAAATATGTACATTTTAATACTTGCAATGCAATCTTACCCGGAGAACTTTTATTTCTTGATTTATTTTGTGGTAAGACGCCATGAGCCTGCAGAGGGTAGGGGTGGAACGTGGGCTTGACTGTGGCCTGTCCACCAACCAAAGCCACAGTCTGTCATGTTTAGGGGCTGCAGTTCCAGCTACCTTCCACCTACCTTCTACCTGATTGTTTTTCACTTGCCTGTAACTAAAGAGAGAGAATGCACACGGTATGTCAAATCTGCTGTCGCAGTAAAAAAAAAAAAAATCTTATATCTATATATATAATTAATTATAAAGATGGACAATAACAAAGACAATGATTTTTAACAGCATCTACGTTATGGAACGCATCAATGCATGCATTTAAGTTCCTTATTGATATGTACAATTTTTATTGTGATGTGTTTCAATAGAGTAGACTTGAATTATTTCCCTCTTCAAAGATATTTTGTTTTTTTTACATATCATGTTTCGTTCTTGCTTCCTTTGATTAGTTTTTTGTACATTTTGTCATCAATATTATTTGTAATTTTATTACGGTTTTGTATTTTTATATTGTTTCGCTCTACAGACACAGATGCTCTCTTTAAGGTGTGAAGCCTTGTGTTTTTTTTCTGTTCTGTTGGTGTACAGAAGTTATTCAATCCTTTGAATGGACTTATTACTCCGTGATAAGCAACATTCAGGCTACCAAAGCATGCTCGCATGGTTTGTTCAAATGTAAACAAATTGGACATAATGAAAATCCTGTGTCTCACTTTCTTTTAAAAGGAAAAAATATATATTCTCATTAGTTCTTGATGATATTCCTATGATTCTAACGATTTAAGCTTACAGTTTTTCCCCACCCTTCCACTGTTTTCTGATCCTTGATTGGTCTAGACATGGTTTATTTCGAAGAAGGAATTTCATGGATTTTAACTTGTGACAATTTTTCTTGTAATTTCCTCTGGAACTAATTTTTGGCATTTGAATTCCTAAATGATACACATATGGTAAGCATGCCCTATGGGACAAATCACATTTTTTACTCTTGAATAAAATATGCATGAATCAGTAGTGTGGCTTCCAGTTTCTTATCGATAGATAGGAAATGTGTGCAACGTGATGTAAATAGGATGCCTTTTCACAATTTAAGCCACACCTAAACAGTATGCTCTGCGGGACGAAGTGGGTGTGTCTGCTGCGCATATGTAAAATGGGCAGCTTCACTGTTTTCAAAGGGAGCTGCTTTTCACAGCCAACTTGGATCCCATACAGTGGGCGAATGTGCTTTTCTCTCCAGGTTCCATGTGGGCATTCGGTCTGCTTCCCGTCATTCTTCCACAGGAAACTCTGGGAACAGCATCACACAGGCCATGGCAACCACTCCCACCTCACACTGAACCCAATGTAGGGGGCAAGTCTATGGATCAAGATGGTAACATCCCGCTACCAGGACCTTAACCATACTCATTAACACATACACCCAGACTCAGGCCACAAGTTGAGCCAGCTGCCTTACAGACAGACATACTACTCAGAGAGTCTCCATTCTCTCTCCTACACAGTGGCTCCTCTTGCCCCTGGGTGACCTCACACCCTCATTCATTTTACACACACACACACACACACACACACACACACACACACACACACACACACACACACACACACACACACACACACACACACACACACACACACACACACACACACACACACACACAGTGGGAACGTAAGACACTCCAGTCAGAGGAAACGTTGTAGATTTGGACATTGATCTGCTTCTATATCCCGTCACTCTACCTTGTGTTTCTCCTCATTCCAGCCGGTAGGTTCAAATCAAAAAGGCAGCGTAGCCAGATTACAGGTACTGTTGACATTTATTAAATTGTACCGAAACTTCCAGTTGTCATCACAACTCTCCTCACAGTACATGTCAAACGTTTGGACAACTACTCATTCAAGGGTTTTTCTTTATTTATTTTTACTATTTTCTACATTGTAGAACTATGAAATACCACATGTAGTAACCAAAATCATGTAGTAACCAAAAGTGTTAAACAAATCAAAATACATTTTCTATGTGAGATTCTTCAAATAGCCACCATTTGCCTTGATGACAGCTTTGCACACTCTTGGCATTCTCTCAACCAGCTTCATGAGGTAGTCACCTGGAATGCATTTCAATTAACAGGTGTGCCTTGTTAAAAGTTCATTTGTGGAATTTATTTACTTAATGACTTTGAGACAATTAGTTGTGTTGTTACAATGGTATACAGAAGAGAGCCCTATTTGGTATAAAATACCAAGTCCATATTACAGCAAGAACAGCTCAAATAAGCAAAGAGAAATGACAGTTCATTATTTTAAGACATGAAGGTCAGTCAATATGGAAAATTAAGAACTTTGACAGTTTCTTCAAGTGCAGTCGCAAAACCCATCAAGCGCTATGATGAAACTGGCTCTCAGGAGGACCGCCACAGGAAAGGAAGACCCAGAGTTACCTCTGCTGCAAAGGATAATTTAAGTAGAGTTAACTACACCTCAGATTGGAGCCCAAATAAATGCTTCAGAGTTCAAGTAACAGACACAACTCACATCTTTTCCCACCAGAGATGTGTTTCCAACAAATTGACTTGTAATTTTAAATGTATTTATTTATTTTATTATAAATGTATTTTATTCATAATACAAAAATCAACTTACATTGCTACATCAAACATGTCTAACAAACCAAACACAGGTATTAACAATGCTCAAACATACAAAAAATATAAATACAAATAAAATACAAAAATGAAACAATTTAAGTGCAATTATTTTCACTCTGAAAATATCTTATTATAATGATTCATGAAGATGTTATTCTTTTTGTTATTCACTAGGGTTAGTGTTTTAATAAGATAATTCAATTCAATATAGAATTTTTGAATTTTTGTTTGTGTATAAAGTATTTGGCAACAAGAATAAAAAAAAATAACAATCATTTCAGTGGTTTTGTTATCATTGCAATAGTAACATATAATATATTTTATGTTAAAATTATAGGTAGTGTTCATAATGGTAAATAAGTACTGTGCAAGGTTTTCCCAAAATTCTGACACAAATTTACATTCAAAGAACAAGTGAGACAGAATCTCACTTTCTTTTATACAGAAAACGCAGATATCATCAATAGCCACAAATTTGGAAATCATAGAATTACATGGATATATCTTATGCAAAATGTTGAAGTGCACTTCCTTAACTTTGTTTGGTATACAGTATTTGTAAGGCCTTAACCATGCATTTTTCCAGACAATGTCAGGAATAAGCATGTTCCAGAAAAACTTTCCTCTCGGTGTAAGTTGGTTTTGTGAATGAAGAATTTGTCTTATATATTTATTACAACAAGATTTCTCAAGTAAGCCCACGCCTTCCAATCTGAGTTCTGGATAAACTTTGTGATCATTCCCAAAATTAAGATGACTTTTCAAATTAACTTGTAGATAAAAGGCTGTGCGTGATGACGTAAAATTCCCATGTACCGAATAAAAAATACAAGTTAAGGGTTTCCATAGCATTTTTAACTATACTTGTGGTTTTCTCACAAAAAGAGTTTGCATTATATAGCCAGTTTGCCCACTCTGGTATTGGCATATGCATTATAGCCAACAGACAGATAATGCTGTTGTCTAGAGTGTACATAAAGCCTACATCAGGGGTTCACAAACCTTTTTAAGCCCGCTACTCCATTTTGATATCTGAAAACTGTCACGACCCCAACCATGTGAAACAAATGTTATAATTAACGGCAAATGAACAATTTTTTTTCTTTGGGGCTATGGCAGTCAATTGAAAAAAATTCTAACAGTATTTCCCATGGTCTTCTCAACTCACCATCACATACTTTTAATGTGGGGCTATGACAGTCAATTGCATATTAGTCTGACTTACACCATGGCATTGTTGAATACTTGTTTCTGATTGGCTTTAAGGGCATTCTAGAGCACACATTGTTTCCCTGTAACACACGTGGATGGTAGAATTCAATGGCTACAGTTCATCCTCACATGTTCTGTGTTTGAGCTGCTTTTGAAAGCGAAAGTCGAGTTGTAAACATTTATAGGCATTGTTGAATTCGATATTCACCATGGCAAGCTAGGACTGATGGTTTGTTTGATTAGCTAAACTAGCAAGTCTGTTTGGTTACCACAGCAACTACTGTAGCTAGGCCTATCCAGTAAACTTGCTAGCTACTTCAGTGGATGTTGAACACATTTCTACTGGCAAATGAACACCAATTTGTTCAATTACAGCCATGGTATAATAGGGATAATCAACTCGGGACTCTATGCGTTCTCTGGAAAATTATGCAACTCTATGGAAGCTCAGTTCCACTCAGCTAGCACATAGTGGAACACACCTTCCGCGTCGTTCATTATTTCCATAGAATGCATAGCCCCTCGTTGATTATCCCTTACTCATCTCTCCACCACTAATGAGATGGGTGTGCTTGATGCATGTCGCTTCAGAGCTTCTCAAAGTCATGGGGCATGGTGACAGTGCGCACCTCATCTCTGCTGTGACAGCCAACCTGGATTGAGATTTGGTTTTAATGCAGATGAGAACACTGAATCCAGCTTCATACCGATATGAGCTGACGAAGGGTACCATGAGTTTTTTTTTTTACCCCCTTTTTCTCCCCAATTTTGTGGTTTCCAATTGTTAGTAGTTACTGTCTTATCTCATCGCTACAACTCCCGTATGGGCTCGGAAGAGACGAAGGTCGAGAGCCATGCGTCCACCGAAACAACCCAACCACACTGCTTCTTAACACAGTGCGCATCCAACCCGGAAGCCAGCCGCACCAATGTGTCGGAGGAAACACCTTACACCTAGGGACCTGGTCAGCGTGCACTGCGCCCGGCCCGCCACAGGAGTCGCTAGTGCGCGATGAGACAAGAATATCCCTACCGGCCAAACCCTCCCTAACCCGGATGACACTAGGCCTATTGTGCGTCGCCCCATGGACCTCCCGGTCGCGGCTGCTGGCTGCGACAGAGCCTGGGCTCGAACCCACAGTCTCTGGTGTACCATGAGTTTTATAGTGCTTTCAATACAACTGGGAACTCTGGACGTCAGTGATCTTCAGGTCAGAAAATTGGAACTCTAGAAAGAGAAGAGGCCCGAGTTCCAAAGCTGGAATTCCGAGTTGGATGACCGTTCAAAACTATTTTTCCCTTCGGAGCTCATTTTTTCCAAGTTCCCAGTTGACTTGAACGCTTAACTGCGGAAGACACATTTCAGTTTAATTCATTCAGTTGTACAACTGACTAGATTTTTCCACTGAAGTCGGAAGTTGGAGATTTCCGAGTTCCCAGTTGTTTTGAATGGAGCATTAATGCTCAGAGGGAGACGGTTCCGTGTCTGCTGGGTATTCCCTGTTAGGAAACAAAACTCCCCCTTAGTGAACCATGAATGCATTAATTCAGATGACAGCTCGATTTCATAGAACATGCTCTGATCCCATATCGCCACATTGTTTTGTGAACAGGCGCAGTGAGTGTGGTTTGATGTAGTTTACAATAGAAGTTACCTGCTGCAGTATACCTCCTAGTTCTGTGCTCAGCTCTGTTGACACCAGATGTTCTCGGTGTATCATACAATGCATCCATGTGGCAGAGGGAGACATACTCATAACTAGGGTGCAGAGGCCCTCCGTCCCGCCATAGATGAAGCCCCATCTGTGCAAAAGCCCACCATTTGATCCCATGGAAACTGTTTTCGTGAATATAGCCATGCAGCACACTGAACATCCCCTGTGCCGTTTCATGCTTGGGAATCGTGAGACAGAACAATATGTCCTCGTGAATAGCATCCCCCGACATGTATGGCGAACAAAAGTAAATGCATGTGCATCTAGGCCCTCTAGAAGTAAGTTTCCCCTTGATTGCTAGAAGCATCAATTCTTCGTTTAACAGGTTATCTGACAAAGGTATTGATGTGAGTTTCTGTGCCTCTGCCTCCCCACATCAATTGCGGCCGGTAACATCAGTCTCTGCAACAGTTTATGGTTTCAGAGCGTAGCAGGCCTAGCCATTCACCGAGAGAATGATTCAAGTAAAACAGTCAAGGGCTGATATTTATTGGAAAGGAGCATCAAGCTCATCACCTTGCGCTTTCACCACCCTGTGAAGTTCATCATCATTTATTTAATCTGTAGCCTATCAAGATTCATGCTTTCCCGTGATGTCATGATGTCATATTTATGCACAGACTTTGATCTACAACAAGTAAATTTGATGGAAACACAACTCTGATGGTAAAATGTGCCAGGGTTTCCCTTAGCCGGGAATTGCGGCATTTGGCCGATAAAAAAATGAAAAGCCAATGAATACAATTGTAGTTGGCCAAATTATCGAGGAGAGGCTGTTTATCATAGCCTACACTGAATTTGTGCTTCAGCACCATTCTCTCATGCCTTGAGGGCAAGTGAGCCTGCTGCTGAGGAGCAAGGCCACTGTCCCTGCCCTAGGCCACTGTTGATTGTACTACTGCTACTGTGCAACTCCCTATTCAGGTAGGAAGCAGTTTTGGAACTTATTTATAATCAGTTGTTTTATCATTATTGTATATCATTGTTATTATTGTAAGCCTATTTATTAATAACAAATCAAAAAAAGAAATATATACACGCAAAACCTGTTTTGTGTAACCCTTTCCTGCGTTCAAATGACTAGTGGCCTCATGGGTGGAATGTTATTAATATTGTTCATAATTTTTTAATTAATAGATTTGAAAGGCGCCGAAAAAGATGCAGTTTTACGATCCCGTAACCAGTTGTGCTATTGTGTATGTTTTTTTTGTGTTATTTGTAAATTATTTTGTACATAATGCTTCTGCCACTGTGTCTTATGACCAAAAATAGCTTCTAGACATCAGGACAGCGATTACTCACCCCGTACTGGAGGAAAACTTTTTCTTCAACGAGTCGGACAGGAAGGATTTACTTCAGATGCCCGACAAGGCCCTCATCCCCGTCATTCGCAGGAGAAAGAGACGGAGGTATCGTAAACAAAGATCCGGGTGCCTTGTTAGGATCCGTTGCCGAGAGGATAATTGGTCCTATTAAAATAAATAAAATAGAATAAAATAGACTACGATCATGTATATCCTACCAACGGGACATTAAAAAATGTCATATCTTTTGTTTCACCGAGTCGTGGCTGAACGACGACATGAATAACATACAGATGCCGGGTTTTAAGCTTTTTCGGCAGGATAGAACAGGGGTGGCGGTCTATGTATATTTGTAAACAACAGCTGATGTACGAAATCTAAGGAAGTCACAAGGTTTTGCTCGCCTGAGGTAGAGTATCTCATGATAAGCTGTAGACCACACTATTTACCAAGAGAGTTTATTTGTATTTTTCGTAGCTGTCTACAGACCACCACAAACTGATGCTGGCACAAAGACCGCACTCAATGAGCTGTATACGGCCATAAGTAAACAGGAAAACGCTCATCTAGAGGCAGCACTCCTATTGGCCGGGACCTTTAATGCAGGAACACTCCAATCCGTTTTATCTCATTTCTACCAGCATGTTAAATGTGCAACCAGAGGGGCAAAAAAAACTCTAGACCACCTTTACTCCACACACAGACATGCGTACAAAGCTCTCCTCTCCTTGTCAAATCTGACCATAATTCTATCCTCCTGATTCCTGCTTACAAACTAAAAACTAAAGCAGGAAGCACCAGTGACTCGGTCAATAAGAAAGAGGTCAGATACAGCAGATGCTAAGCTACAGGACTGTTTTGCTAGCATAGACTGGAATATTTTCCGGGATTCTTCCGATGGCATTGAGCAGTACACCGGCTACAGTCACTGGCTACATCAATATGTGCATTGAGGACGTCGTCCCCACAGTGACCGTACGTACCCCAACCAGAAGCCATGGATTATAGGCCACATCTGCACAGAGCTAAAGGGTAGAGCTGCCGCTTTCAAGGAGCGGGACTCTAACCCGGAAGCTTATAAGAAATCCCGCTATGAACCATCAAACAGGCAAAGCGTCAATACAGGACTAAGATTGAATCGTACTACATCGGCTCAGAAACTCGTAGGATGTGGCAGGGCTTGCAAACTATTACAGACTACAAAGGGAAGCACAGCCGTGAGTTGCCCAGTGACACGAGCCTACCAGACGAGCTAAATTACTTCTATGTTCGCTTCGAGGCAAATAACACTGAAGCATGCATGAGAGCATCAGCTTTTCTTGACGACTGTGTGATTAAGACCTTTAAACAGGTCAACATTCACAAGGCCGCAGGGCCAGATGGATTACCAGGAAGTGTACTCCGAGCATGCGCTCACCAACTGGCAAGTGACATTTTCTACCTGAGTCTGTAATACCAACATGTTTCAAACAGACCACCATAGTCCCTGTGCCCAGGAGCACTAAGGTAATGTGCCTAAATGACTATCGACCCGTAGCACTCACGTCTGTAGCCATGAAGTGCTTTGAAAGGCTGGTCATGGCTCAAATCAACACCATTATCCCAGAAACCCTAGACCCACTCCAATTTGCATTCCTCCCCAACAGATCTACAGATGATGAAATCTCTATTGCACACTGCCTTTCCCACCTGGACAAAAGGAAAACCTATGTGAGAATGCTATCCTTTTTGGGATAGGGGGCAGCATTTTCACTTTTGGATGAATAGCGTGCCCAGAGTGAACTGCCTCCTACTCTGTCCCAGATGCTAATATATGCATATTACTATTAGTATTGGATAGAAGACACTCGAAAGTTTCTAAAACTGTTTGAATGATGTCTGTGAGTATAACAGAACTTATATGGCAGGTGAAAAGCTGAGAAAAATCCAACCAGGAAGTGGGAAAGGTTTGTAGTTTTTCAAAGCTTGGCCGACCGAATACACAGTGTCTATGGAGTCAAGTTGCACTGCCTACGGCTTCCACTAGATGTCAACCGTCTTTAGAAACTTGTCTTAGGATTCTACTATAAAGGAGGCTCATGAGACCTGTTTGAGTCAGTGGTCTGGCAGAGTGCCTTGGTCTCATGACGCATGGTCACAAGAGACTTAGCTCTTGTTCCAGTGCTTTTCTTCAGACATAGGAATTCTCCGGTTGGAACCTTATTGATGATTTATGTTACAAACAACCTAAAGATTGATTCCATACATCGTTTCACTTGTTTCTACGACCTGTAACGGAACTTTTCAAGTTTTTGTCTGGACGAAGTGCTCGCGCCTCATGAAGATGGATTACTGGGCTGAACATACATATATTGTGTAACATGATGTCCTATGAGTGTCATCTGATGAAGATTATCAAAGGTTAGTGATTCATTTTATCTATATTTCTGCTTTTTGTGACTCCTATCTTTGGCTGGAAAAATGGCTGTGTGTTTGGCAGTGACCTAACAATCATATGTTGTGCTTTCGCTGTAAAGCATTTTTGAAATCGGACACGATTAACAATAAGTTTTTCTTTCATTTACTGTATTGGACTTGTTAATGTGTGAAAGTTACATATTTCAAAAAAACATTTTTGAATTTCGCGAGCTGCCTTTTCAGCGGAATGTTGTCGAGGGGTTCGTTAGCAGAACGCCTGCCCTAGAAAGGCTATTCATTGACTACAGCTCAGTGTTCAACACCATAGTGCCCTCAAAGCTCATCACTAAGCTAAGGACCCTGGGACTAAACACCTCCCTCTGCAACTGGATCCTGGACTGCCTGATGGGAAAACTGACATGGTCCAAACACACTAAGACATTCGTTAAATGACAAAGCCTATTCCCCCCTCAGGAGACTGAAAAGATTTGGCATGGGTCCTCAGATCCTCAAAAGGTTCTACAGCTGCACCATGGTTGAATCACTGTCTGGTATGGCAACTGCTCGGCCTCCGACCACAAGGCACTACAGAGGGTAGTGTGTACGGCCCAGTACATCACTGGGGCCAAGCTTCCCGCCATCCAGGACCTCTACACCAGGCGGTGTCAGAGGAAGGCCCTAAAAATTGTCAAAGACTCCAGTCACCCCGGTTATAGACGGTTCTCTCTTCTACCGCACGGCAAGTGGTTCCGGAGCACCAAGTCTAGGTCCAAAAGGCTTAACAGCTTCTACCCCCAAGCCATACGACTCATGAACAGCTAAGGGCTACCCAGACCCCTATTTTACACTGCTGCTACTCTCTGTTTATAATCTATGCAGGTCACTTTAACTCTACCTACATCGACTCTGTATTGGTACCCCCTGTTTATAGCCACGCTATTGTTATTTTACTGCTGCTGTTTAATTATTTGTAAATTATATATATAAAATAACAAGTTTTTCTTAACTTCTTATAGCATTGTTGGTTAAGGGCATGTAAGTAAGCATTTCACTGTTGTATTCGATGCATGTGACAAATACAATTTGATTTGATTAATACACTTTTTTTTTTAAACAGCTGGAAATCTGGTGTTTCTATGTCAAACAGTTTTGTTATGTTTCAGTCTTCTCTGATGTATATAAAGTGTAATATTTGGTTGCAAACTCATTAAGTGTGTCTTCTTTTTTTAAAGCCCATAACCATGTGTGTGAGGTGTATACTTTGGTTTCAAAGTAGATTTTTTTAAAGACTACCAAGAAACACTGTGTGACTCTGATTTAGCCCACTGAGGTAAAAGGTTTAATTCTGTTGAGACATTTTCATTGGCTAAAATAAATTTGATCAGGCTTTTGTGCTCCATATTTAGTTTAAGATAGATTTTAAGTAGGTCTGTTGTAAAATAAATAACATTAGCCTATTTCTGTCATTTGTTGGGTATGGTAGGCCCTTGCTTTTGATGGTAATTACTGCAATATAGCCAGTTAAAAACTTTTGTGAAGGTTTAAACCTGTTCGCAATTGTTTTATTTCATTCAGTTGAACCATTTTCTGTGTCCAAATTAAGTTTAATGTTGTGTTTTCTGCAATATAATAGCCTGCAGATATATTCCATATAAACAATGGCTTGACTTACTTTTAATATTACCCTAATAAAGTATAGAAACTTTTGTGAATGTTTGGTGTGGTGTGGCTTGTCGTTGCAGAATCAGAATTAGTTAGGTAACATTGATATATAAGATGTTTTATCTACTTTCATAAATATGCTTATGTGGGAAAAGTCACTTGGGCCCCAGAGAGGGGAGAGGTCAGGCTTGTCTTCATATGTGAGGGTATCTGTTAAACCATGTGAGGGGCTCCACAATGTCTGTTCCCATTGGGGGGAGGAGTATGGCAGTGTCTGGAACCATTGTATGTCCCCTCTGATGTTGAAACTTATCTTGACCTAGTATATGACCGAGAGGCTCACTCTCCTCTCAGGGAGCTTGTCCAGGGGTGGGTTGTATTTGAGATGGGAGTATCTAGAATTGACAATTGATATATGCCCTTGGATGAGGTAATGTTTTGGTAATATGAAGTACCAAGAATGAGAAGTAGACCTATAGGCCTATAGGCCTATGCATGCAATGCCCTGATGCATTTAGCACTCAAATCTCCGACAGCTGAACCAAAAAATAGGCTATAAAGTTAGCTACACATCGAATAACAATGAATAGTGTTTTTTCATGTCTTATGATCCGTTTTTAATGTCACATAAATGTGGTTAATTTGGACAATATCCATCGTTTACCAAATGTCTGTTAAATTAAAATATTCCCGGTCACGTTGTCCAATGTAAAATCTCCCCGAAGGAACTCCTTAAATGTGCCTATTGTTTTTATGCATATTTTAGAATATTCGCATTAATATCTGTCGACAACTGCATGGAAACCTATAGACACACTAAAAACTATAAATGCGCGAGTCCAGTGTCACTTTCATTATGCCTGCACATCATGGTTCACCAGCAGCCCCAAACATCTAAAGAATAAACTACAGACTAGGGTTGAACATTATCCCAATGTAATTCTAAAACATATGTCTTGATTTGATTAGAGCTTTGATCGGCATGATAATTCAAATCTGATGCTACCTGAGCCTGATGAGCTATACATTAAGTACATTTTATGAGCCCAAGTAAAAAATAAAAAATAAATGATTGTGCCCTTATCCAATACTATGTTATAGGCTACCGCAAATTTCGCACGACAGAAAAACCCATAGATGTAGCTATGTTAAAAAACAAGATGACCCTGGAAAGCCAGGTGGAGATGTGTACATTAAACGTGCATTCAGTCCTTATATTACTGTAGCATATGCTGCTGCAAAATTAGGGACCACAGTGGAAATAAGATCTCAACTGTATTGCACAATCCCGATCACTTTTTAAACGATTTGTGTTTATACAGTAGGTTTTACGTTGGGGAGGGGGGTGCATTTTTTTAATGATATGTTGAGTTGGACCAGTCTCCACCTCCCCCAGTAAATTTCACTTGCATATGATCAAATGTGATTGACTGTTTAGACAATTATTAAATACAGGTTATTGGCACTTTTCTACTTTCATCTCGGGGAGTTTTTTTTAGAACGTTTAAAAGATTCCGTACCCCGGAAGTGATTGGTTAGTGTTGTGGTAACCTGAAACAAATCACACCAGTTCTATAATGTCGGTATTACATTTCTCAGTCATGCACGGATTTGTACTACTTCAGTTTTGTATGTCGACTTGAATAGGCGCGCTTGCACCCGTGTTCGTGTCTGAATTGTGGCAGTCGTCATCATCGCTATGATACCTGATAGTTACGGCGAAATATCGTAGCTAACCGATTGCTGGCTAGCTTAGCTAACGTTAGCTTGTTATCTGGATGTAAACAAAGCTAGTTCGTTACCGTTAATTGAGTTGACATACAACGTCCAGGTAATTCTGAACATAAGATTGCTAGCTTAACTAAAATCTTACAATTTCAGGCAGTCAACCGCATTTGTGTTGCTAGCGTACTGTAGCTAATTGGGGTTGCAGGCCTCTGTGAGAACAAGCTAACGGTAAAAAGCTAGCTACAGTAGCTAGCTATCGAACAGCTGTCAAAATGGATAGAGCGGAATCAGATCGGTTGATAGAGAAAGCAAAGCTGTGCTTGCGGTCAGGGCGGAGAGAAAAGGCCCTTCAACTGTTGTATGAAGCCCAGAAAATATTTCCCAGCACTCGGGCCAGAGGTAAGTGTCCAGTAATGGCCGTCTTGTTAGCCTTGCTTGCCAACTTGAATGTTAAAATAGAAAGTGCAACGTCTGCATCTTGTGAATGTGAATTGCATAATGTATGCTCGAATCAGCGAATGTGTTATGCATGTCATCTGAATATTTACAACATGGTCAGGCTTATAATATAAACAATATTTTTAGATAGCATGTTTGTGCCTGTAAGTGGATTTACTTTTTATAACCTGTAGGCCACACTACAATGTATAGTTACTGTAACTAGTAATGTTTATTTGACTTTACTTGCCGTGCTATTACTCAACCTGGAGGTGCAGCTGTCAGCCAGCCAAATTGGTTGTTATCGTTGAACAAGGCAGTTCCCCTGTAGGCCGTCATTGTAAAATAAGAATTTGTTCTTAACTGTCTTGCCTAGTTAAATAAAGGTTAAATTTAAAAATAAATGTTATTTTTTTCTTCAAAACACCTGCTCTTTTCATGACAGACTTGACCAATAAGGATCCCTTATTGATGTCGAATGTTAAATCCACTTCAATCAGTGTAGATCATTGGTCACCAACCTTTTGAGTGAAGATCAAATCAAATGTATTTATATAGCCCTTCGTACATCAACTGATATCTCAAAGTGCTGTACAGAAACCCAGCCTAAAACCCTAAACAGCAAGCAATGCAGGTGTAGAAGCACGGTGGCTAGGAAAAACTCCCTAGAAAGGCCAAAACATGGCCTGGTTCCTCTCTAGGTTTCTTCCTATGTGGGGTGGCCAGTCCTCTTCTGGCTGTGCCGGGTGGAGATTATAACAGAACATGGCCAAGATGTTCAAATGTTCATAAATGACCAGCATGGTCCAATAATAATAAGGCAGAACAGTTGAAACTGGAGCAGCAGCACGGCCAGGTGGACTGGGGACAGCAAGGAGTCATCATGTCAGGTAGTCCTGAGGCATGGTCCTAGGGCTCAGGTCCTCTGAGAGAGAGAAAGAGAGAATTAGATAGAGCACACTTAAATTCACACAGGACACCGAATAGGACAGGAGAAGTACTCCAGATATAACAAACTGACCCTAGCCCCCCGACACAAACTACTGCAGCATAAATACTGGAGGCTGAGACAGGAGGGGTCAGGAGACACTGTGGCCCCATCCGAGGACACCCCCGGACAGGGCCAAACAGGAAGGATATAACCCCACCCACTTTGCCAAAGCACAGCCCCCACACCACTAGAGGGATATCTTCAACCACCAACTTACTATCCTGAGACAAGGCCGAGTATAGCCCACAAAGATTTCCGCCACGGCACAACCCAAGGGGGGGGGGGCGCCAACCCAGACAAGACGATCACATCAGTGACTCAACCCACTCAGGTGACGCACCCCTCCCAGGGACGGTATGAGAGAGGCCCAGTAAGCCAGTGACTCAGCCCCTGTAATAGGGTTAGAGGCAGAGAATCCCAGTGGAAAGAGGGGAACCGGCCAGGCAGAGACAGCAAGGGCGGTTCGTTGCTCCAGAGCCTTTCCGTTCACCTTCACACTCATGAGCCAGACTACACTCAATCATATGACCCACTGAAGAGATGAGTCTTCAGTAAAGACTTAAAGGTTGAGACCGAGTTTGCGTCTCTCACATGGGTAGGCAGACCGTTCCATAAAAATGGAGCTCTATAGGAGAAAGCCCTGTCTCCAGCTGTTTGCTTAGAAATTCTAGGGACAATTAGGAGGCCTGCGTCTTGTGACCGTAGCGTACGTGTAGGTATGTACGGCGGGACCAAATCAGAGAGATAGGTAGGAGCAAGCCCATGTAATGCTTTGTAGGTTAGCAGTAAAACCTTAATCAGCCCTTGCTTTGACAGGAAGCCAGTGTAGGGAGGCTAGCACTGGAGTAATATGATCAAGTTTTTTGGTTCTAGTCAGGATTCTAGCAGCCGTATTTAGCACTAACTTAAGTTTATTTAGTGTTTTATCCGGGTAGCCGGAAAGTAGAGTATTGCAGTAGTCTAACCTAGAAGTGACAAAAGCATGGATTCATTTTTCTGCATCATTTTTGGACAGAAAGTTTCTGATTTTTGCGATGTTACGTAGATGGAAAAAAGCTGTCCTTGAAATGGTCTTGATATGTTCTTCAAAAGAGAGATCAGGGTCCAGAGTAACACCGAGGTCCTTCAGTTTTATTTGAGACGACTGTACAACAATTAAGATTAATTGTCAGATTCAACAGAAGATCTCTTTGTTTCTTGGGACCTAGAACAAGCATCTCTGTTTTGTCCGAGTTTAAAAGTAGAACGTTTGCAGCCATCCACTTCCTTATGTCTGAAACACATGCTTCTAGCGAGGGCAATTTTGGGGCTTCACCATGTTTCATTGAAATGTACAGCTGTGTGTCACCCGCATAGCAGTGAAAGTTAACATTATGTTTTTGAATGACATCCCCAAGAGGTAAAATATATAGTGAAAACAATAGTGGTCCTAAAACAGAACCTTGAGGAACACCGAAATTTACAGTTGATTTGTCAGAGGACAAACCATTCACAGAGACAAACTGATATCTTTCCGACAGATAAGATCTAAACCAGGCCATGATCAGTCATATAATAAAAACGTAAGCCTATTTAACATTAACCATTTAAAAACCGTTCTGTAGCAATGAGATTTGTGCAGTAGGCTATAAGCCCAATACATTATCACTACATATTGGCTATGCCGGAATTGCCCTGCCAATGCTGTTCTTCTCAGACCATTTTGAAATTATATTTAAAAATATTTTGTATATGATCACACTGTTCATAGTTCATTTGTTGTATTACTTGTGAGGTACAGCTAAGTGAGCTGGGCTGATGGCCTGCATCTGAGGGGAGGGAGCAGTGGTGAGACTGCCTCTCACCGTCTCTCTCTCCCTCCTTCTGCTGAGAAAAGGGGGACACAAGTCTTCCAGCTGATGGCGAAACTTAAGAGCCAATTTAAGCTTGATCTGAAAATGTGGTCGGAGGCGCCGTGTGGATGGTGTGACGCAATCGCGGGGCCTCCAGATGCATGCAGAGGCCAAACTGAGCTCCAGCATCGCTGTGCGCCTCCCAAATTTTGTAACATTGCTGAGAGCTCCAAATACCCTCATGCACCAATTCATGTTACTCCTATGACCCCCCCAAAAAATGAAATAGTCCTCAATATTAAAAAAGACACAAGCTGCTAATGATAACGCAAGGTTATCGGAACACTTACAGGCTCTGCATGGTCATTCTGACATCCGCATTGGCCGTGCAGCATTTATGGTGGTATGGCCTCTGCAGAACTCTGGGCATTCGTACTACTTGTGTTTTGCCGAGCAGCGCTGCGCTGTTGTCAAGGAGGTGAGTTTGTGTTTTATTCAGGACCCATCCGCTCTCACCTACCAACAACCAATCATGTCTATACGGAGCCCTCCGCATTGTTTAAACATTTGAGCGGAGCAGAGCATGCGGTACAGGAGCTCCGTTTGACCTCTGCGTGTCTCTGGAGGCTTCGCAATTGCGTTACACCATCCACACGGTGCCTCCGAACACATTTTCGGATCAAGCATAAATTGTCTCTTGGCTATACTCATTACAATTTAGCTGGTTGTAGCATTTTATGTGTTGAACAAGGTGTTGGTGGTGCTGAGTAACAACTTGAACATGAATTAACTCATAAAAACAGCAGCCGGCTCTCTGCTGTATTCATTGTCTCTCTAGTGATGGTTTTGAAATCTCACAGTATCAACTTTGCTGTGCGTTCAAGGCTTTTGTTTTTTTACAGTCTAAGGCGCAAACTGTGCAGACATGGTGATCTGAGCTATTTGACTGGCCAGCGGTAGGCCTTCTGGTGCACTTGATTTGCTCTCTGGGCCTGCCGGGTAGGACACATGAAATGGTTCAAAATGGGAACACTTTGCCTTGCCGGCGCTAGGGCTGAATCAAGTGCACCTACCGGCAACAGTACGAGAAATAAAATAGGAGCCCAAGGCTTTTTCGTTGGGTTTTTACAGAAATGTTTGGTGATCAACTAGGAATCCCTTAGAGATCTACCAGTTGGTGACCACTGGTGTAGATGAAGGGGAGGAGACAGATTAAAGAAGGATTTTTAAGCCTTGAGACAATGATGGTGTGTGTGCCATTGAGGGTGAATGGGCAAGACAAATTGCCTTTGAATGAGGTATGGTAGTAGATACCAGGTGCACCGGTGTGAGTGTGTCAAACTGCAACGCTGCAGGGTTTTTCATGCTCAACAGCTTCCTGTGTGTATCAAGAATGTTCCACCACCCAAAGGACATTCGGCTAACTTGACACAACTGCGAGAGTCAACATGGGCTAGCATCCCAGTGGAACGCTTTTGACACCTTGTAGAGTCCATGCCCTGACGAATTGAGGCTGTTCTAAGGGCAAAAGTGGGTGCAACTCAATATTAGGAAGGTGTTCCTAATGTTTTGTACACACAGTATAAGTAACTCATCATCTTCTGTTGACAAGAAGGGACTAGGTTAGGGGGATACATGTTTCAGGTACACACCTGTCCAGACTGGCTGTTTTCTTCTATTAATATTTGCACCCATGCCTGATCTCTCCATCAGTGCTGATTGATGCCATAGTGAGGAATGGAAGCTCTGCTGCTCCAGAGGAGCCCCACATACCCCCGCCGCGTGGCTTTCGATCCAATGAAGAGGACGGGGATCGAGAGGAAGCGCGCAAAGGGGCCAACGAGGAGAAGAAGACCTACACAGAGGATCAGCGCCAGGGTGTTCTCAGGTACCTGAGTGATAGGCCTACGTTCATTTTGAGCACTTACAGACCTTCGCTACATTTTGTCAAGATGTCCGCCCAGTGACAGGGCAAATGCACATTGTCCTGTTTTGGTATCAGATTTCGTACTAATCTTTGTGGGGTTTGATCCATTGCAGGATAAAGAAATGCAAGGACTTCTATGAGATCCTGGGCGTTCCTAAAGACTCTAGCGATGAAGATCTGAAGAAGGCATACAGGAAGCTGGCACTGAAGTTCCACCCTGACAAGAACTGTGCCCCGGGAGCCACAGATGCATTTAAAGGTAAAGGGATGCCTCTGTTAGTGCTGTGTTTCCCTGACCTGATCTAGGACTCATCTGAATCACATCTTTCTCCTCTGTGAGCAATTTAAAAAAAATTCTAACAACAAAATAGATTAATAAATAGGGCCTCTGTATATTGTGGGACTGCTGGTGCAGATAATTAGCTCCTTAATTATCATGCTATTGTGGCCCGGCATATGCATCGAGTCAGACAACGACACACCAAGAGCATCAATCATAGGCCTGATAAGTGTTTGTTTTTTCCCCCTCTACAGCCATAGGCAATGCGTATGCAGTGCTGAGCAATGCTGAGCAGCGTCATAAGTATGACCAGTACGGAGAGCAGGCTCCCTCTGAGAGCACCACCCACTCCTCAGCCCAAGCTCGCCATGGACACTACCGCAACTTCAACAGGAACTTTGAGGCTGACATCTCCCCTGAAGAGCTTTTCAATATCTTCTTTGGAGGAAGATTTCCCACAGGTAAGATTTGCGTGTGTGTAGAAGTCGAGGTTATTAGGAGTAAATTGAAAAGGTTACAGCGTGATTGAAATTGAAAGGAAACGTTACCGCGTTAGCGGAAACGGCATTCACGGGAAACGCTGCATATGTTCGGCTCAATCGGGAATGACCTTTACATTTCTATTGCGTAATCTGTAACGCTTCAGCGGTAGATTGAATGGAGCCCTAAAACAAACCATGAAGACTTTTGTAAACGGAAATAAAGTGAAGAAACCCATTTGAAAAACTGAAACTAACTCAAATATGAAAAACATCAAATAATATTCAGTTTTAGTTTGTTTTCTTCTAAACTTTGGGCAAAAATGAAATTGGGTTTTCAAGCTTTTTTTTCCCCCCAATGGGGTTTTCATGCTTGCTTTATCTGGCAGGTAAATGCCACCAGGAGATGACAATGGTTGAAATAAGCCTAGCGTGTGCATCACTAGTCTCTCAAGACTTGACCGGTTGCCTCCCACAATGTACCGATGTTCCTGCATACACGTCTGTAGAAGTGTCTGCGTCAGTTGGGAACAGAGGGGAGTCGCAAATGGGATGCGTCTCACCGCCGTATCTGCTTGTTGCCCAAGTGTAAAACATTCCCGCCGGACACAACGTAGTATCTAGCTAGCAAGACGGAGAATGGTTATTTGTAATGAGTGCTTTTCGCAAGTGGCTAGTTTGCATCTACCTTCACTAAAAACCAAGTGCAAAGGCTTTGCCTGCAAACTTTAGTTTCTAATCGTGATGTTCTGGCCCGCCTACCCATACTCATGAATTGTAGAGAGTTGTGCGTCTTAAGACGACCCTCTCTGGAACAAATCCCCCCCCCCCCCCCCTTTCGAAATGTCCAAGAGACATCCTCCCCAGACCTAGCGCTGCCTAGGTCTGGGATTTCCGAGACGAGTGCGCATCACTATCACTGTAGCTAACAAATGTGCCATGACTTTATTTGTTGTTGTTTTTTCCTCTCTTTCAGATATAGGTACTTGTTTCTTACATGTACTACTAAAGCTGAAAAAGATGTAAAAATATTAGTATAAAAATGGGCAAGTTTTCTTCCATATTTCTGCAACCAGTCTAGGCACTAATTGTTTTAAATCCAAGTCACAATGAGGTTGACTTCACAATTTAAACCTATCAATTTATGTATTACTGCCCCTGTGGCAAGAAGTCAAATCCCCCAAAATTATAGGCCTACAAAACTGAAATGTCTCTTAGCCTCCCACGCCTAGTCTACTTTGTCCTTAACATTAAAACTGAAACTAAATAATATGAAAACTAAAACTAGTAAATCAAGTCAGAAAACAAACTTAAACTCACATTTCAAATAAACATAGAAAAAACTAATAGAAATAAAAACCGATAATAACCTTGGTGGAACTGTGTGCATGCATGTGTCTGAAAGAGAGATGGCGTGTGCGTTCTCTCTCTTGTTCCTTTCATTTTGGATTAGTCACCTTGTCGGTTGTTGCGTAGTAGTTACGCGTGTGTTCTGCTCCCTCAGGCAACATCCATGTGTACACAAACAGAGGCGCCACCTACTCTAACTTCTACCAGCCTCGTCGGCGACGTGCATATGAGAGGCGCGATGAGGAAGTGGAGGAGAACCGCAGTCCGGTCAGTCAGTGCCCACATCAGGAGGAATCTCCTAGAAACTCCCGCCAGTTCACATCATAGATGTTCTGTAGCTGTGTGATTAACCCAACAGAGCTACAGCTGATTTTTCTATGGGCGCACAGTTTAACTCGCATGGCTACAGCGTATGTATTTCCTATGTGTTCACAATTAATGCTGGGCCTTACATTTAGATATCTTTAAGATTGGGTTTTTGATCCTGTTTCTGCCATTTTGGATATTATTTCCCTTTATGCAGTGCTACAATAGGCAATAAAAATGAGAACCTTATGCTGCTCCAAGAGGGTCAGTTAAAGGTTGACCAATGAAACGGACCAGCTGTGAAAATGAGTAAACAAGCTTTTCTTTTTCTTTTTGTTGTTGTTGCAATAGTGTCCTAGAAACATTACTGCAGATTGATTTTTACATGTATTTACAGGTATATGGTTTGGTGTAAACCTTTGCTTTAACATATCTTTCTGGCGTTGCCTTTCCTCAGCAGAACACCTTCACTGCCTTCCTGCAGCTTCTTCCTGTGCTGGTGCTGATCCTCATATCTGTTGTGACCCAACTGATGGCCACCAACCCTCCCTACAGTCTCTTCTACAAACCGTGAGTCAACCACAATCAACCAAGCTTCTTGATGACACGTTTGCCTCTAAAGTAGACTGCATGTGTATGAGCCTCATTCAGACTAGTTCCATGGTAACAACTGGGTGCAGAGTGCATGAGGACCCTTTAAGAGCAGGGGTGGGCAACTCCAGTCCTCGAGGGCCTGATTGACGTCACACTTCTTCTCCATCCCTAGCAAACACAGCTGATTTTAATCAAATTGCATTCTAAACTGAAGATCATGATTAGGTGATTAGAGCTGGGGCAAAACTGTGACACCAATCAGGACCTCGAGGACTGGAGTTGCCCACCCCTGCGTTTGCGGGTGAGGTGTATTTCCCCCTTAAGTCTGCCTGTAGTGGGACTGACTGTATATTTGTCTTTCAGGGCCATGGGTCTGGTGGTCTCCCGGGAGACCCAGAATATGGGTGTGCCCTACTACGTGGACAAGGGCTTCCAGAAGGAGTACCGTGGGGAGTCCCTGGAGGAGCTGGAGAAAACCATAGAGAGTGACTACATTGAACACCTGCAGAGCAGCTGCTGGAAGGAGAAACAGCAGAGTACGTCCAGCTGCAGTCAGATCCTGGCAGCTTGGCACGGTCCCCATTTGGAGACATGTTGACTGAGGCAGCCACGCATGGTTTATCCATGTTGCAGAGTATGAATTTGATCCATATATAAGCTGATATGTTTTTCTCTCCATCCTCGTTCCAGAGTCGGACTTGGCGAACCTTGCCCAACTGTACCGTGATGACAGGCTGAAGGCGAAGGCTGAGTCTCTAAAGCTGGACAACTGTGACAAGCTGTACCGTTTTGTGGGCCGACAGAGAGGAGAATGAGGGGCTTAAGACAGGAGGAGAGGGAGGCATCTCTTTGCAGCTGGGAAATTGACACTACTCGTTTTAAAATTTTAATTTATTTATTCAAAATCGGGTCACTTTTTTTTTTTTTTTAAGAAGAAGAATTGTCTCTTCTCTCTGGTTAGAGCACCGTGGCAGCCAAAGCCATTTTGAATTGAAACATTGTGCCTTCTCTCCTCTCGGATGGAAGAAAGTGGAGGAGCATGTACTGTAAGCTGCCAAGCCTGGCTCTTTGTAGATAACATGAAGCCCTGCCTGGCTGGCTCGGGGATTGTTGTATTGATGTACAGGAGCCTTGTTTCTACTTCCTTACATTAAGGAATATGGGCTTGCTTACAAGGTTTGAGAATATGGTTCTGTTCATACGTACACTTTCTGTTAGTCACCTGTTTGAAGCATGTTTAGTACTGGTGGGTTACTCATTTTTATCTGGATTTCTGTGGCGTGGGTTACATTTGAGTATATTGAGTAGGTATTGGGAAAGAGCATAGCTAGAGCCGTGACTTAGTTTTGAACTGGGAAGAACGTTTTAATTGCGAAGGCAGGCAAGGTTCAGATACAGAGGCAAACGACGTTTTTTTTTTTTTTTTTTTTTTTTTTTTTAACCAGACAAGTCAGTTAAGAACAAATTCTTATTTTCAATGACGGCCTGGGAACAGTGGATTAACTGCCTGTTCAGGGGCAGAACGACAGATTTGTACCTTGTCAGCTCGGGGGTTTGAACTCGCAACCTTCCGGTTACTAGTCCAACGCTCTAACCACTAGGCTACGCTGCCGCCCCAGGCAAACGATGTGAGAGATTCTATTTGAAAAGACCGCTCTATAGGGTCTTAAACTGTGAAGGAAAAATGTGTAGATTTGTCACGCCTGCTCGTTAGAGAAACAAAGCAAGGCAAGAGCTATACATCTCTAGCGTATTAGATCCACGTACAATTTAACTGCGGATCTCTGTTTTATGTGAAGACCGATGCGTTGATCCCTTTTTTTTTCTCCTTTTCATTTGCCGTGCATTAAGACTTTGCCAGACAGCGTTGCTGTTAGTTGTATTTATTGTCCGTTATTTGGTCATTTCCTTCTCGAGCACATTTTTGATGCTGTTTAATTCTGAGCCCGATGTCCCTATTCCCTGATGCATGCATAGTTGATCCAGGTTTTTGTGTTACACATCAGGTGCTCAGTCGGCCGCTACACCGCAACTCTCTGTGAAGGACTATTATTAAGAGCAATCCACACATCCTGCCCATTTCATGTAATCGACTAACTTTACTAAAGAGCTTTTAAACATGCTTTAGTTTGGGTTTCTCCAAAAGGAACAGTTGTTTCAGTAATAGTTTCAATCTTCTAATGCTTGACCTTTCATTTTAGTCAGATCATAAATCCAGCAGACGGAGGGTTAACGGCCAAACTAGTGGCAGACCGACAGGATGGGGCTGGGGGGGGGGCGGTAAACGGATTACAGATTAGACCTGATGTTAACTGGAAACCTAGTGGTCCCTTGGCTAAACTCTGGTGTCCCGTTGATTTGTGCTGCCAGAGCAGGTTTTCAAGCTGGTTGAATAAAATCTTAAAACAATCTATTGGTGTCTCTGGGGAGCTTTTGTTTTGTTTCCTGATGCTATACTCCCATTTTCCAACTGATTCAGATTCAGAATGTTTAATAGTCACGTGTACAGGGTTACAGGTGTGATTGTAGGGTACAGTGAAAATCTTCAGCTTTGAGCTTCAACATGCAGTGAAATAAAATAGAAATACAACTCTCTCTCTCTCATATACAGTTGAAGTTGGAAGTTTGCATGCACCTTAGCCAAATACATTTAATCTCAGTTTTTCACAATTCCTGACATTTAATACTAGTAAAAATTGTCTTAAGTCAGTTAGGATCACCACTTTATTTTAAGAATGTGAAACGTCAATAATAGTTGAGAATATTTTATTTCAGCTTTTATTTCTTTCATCACATTCCCAGTGGGTCAGAAGTTTACATACACTCAATTAGTATTTGGTAGCATTGTCTTTAAATTGTTTAACTTGGGTCAAACGTTTCGGGTAACCTTCCACAAGCGTCGCACAATAAGTTGGGTGAATTTTGGCCTGTTCCTCCTGACAGAGCTGGTGTAAGAGTCAGGTTTGTAGGCCTCCTTGCTCGCACATGCTTTTTCAGTTCTGCCCACAAATGTTCTATAGGGTTGAGGTCAGGGCTTTGTGATGGCCACTCATACCTTGACTTTGTTGTCCTTAAGCCATTTTGCCACAACTTTGGAAGTATGCTTGGGGTCATTGTCCATTTGTAAGACCCATTTGCGACGAAGCTTTAAACTTCCTGACTGATGTCTTGAGATGTTGCTTCAATATATCCACGTAATTTTGATTCCTCATGATGCCATCTATTTTGTGAAGTGCACCAGTCCCTCCTGCAGCAAAGCACCCCCACAACATGACGCTGCCACCCCCGTGCTTCACGGTTGGGATGGTGTTCTTCGGTTTGCAAGCCTCCCCCCTTTTCCTCCAAACATAACGATGGTCATTATGGCCAAACAGTTCTATTTTTGTTTCATTAGACCAGAGGACATTTCTCCAAAACGTACGATCTTATATATACATACACACACACACCCAGCAAAAAAAATAAACATCCCTTTTCAGGACCCTGTCTTTCAAAGATAATTCATAAAAATCCACAGATCTTCATTGTAAAGGGTTCAAACACTGTTTCCCATGCTTGTTCAATGAACATGCACCTGTGGAACGGTCGTTAAGACACTAACAGCTTACAGACGGTAGGCAATTAAGGTCACAAGGTGTGAATGGAGGACCACCAGATCAAGACCCTGTCATGGCCAGCCCGATCTCCAGACCTGAACCCCATTGAAAACCTCTGGAATGTGATCAAGAGGAAGATGGTCAAAAGGCATCAAACAAAGCCGAGCTGCTTTTTGCGCCAGGAGTGGCATAAACATCACACAACATCAACTTGAAAGACTGGTGGAGAGCATGCTAAGACGCATGAAAGCTGTGATTGAAAATCAGGGTTATTCCACCAAATATTGATTTCTGAACTCTTCCTAAGTTAAAACAGTATTGTGTTGTTTAAAAATGAATATGAACTTATTTTCTTTGCATTATTAGAGGTCTGACAACTATCTTTTTTGTTATTTTGACCAGTTATTTTATGCAAATAAATGCTCTAAATTACAATATTTTATTTGGAATTTGGGAGAAATGTCGGGTTACAGAATAAAACAAAACATTTCATTTTACCCAAACACATACCTATAAATAGTCAAACTGATCATTTTGCAGTGGTCTCTTGTTATATATATACACCTTTATTTTTGATTAGGCAAGTCAGTTAAGAACAAATTCTTATTTACAACAACGGTCTAGGAACAGTGGGTTAACTCCCTTGCAGCATGCCTAATGCACGTTCACGCAGATAAGCAGGGACCCTGTGCATCTTTCTTTTGGTGTTTTTCCAGAGTCAGTAGAAAGGCCTCTTTAGTGTTCTCTAAGTTTTCATAACCGTGACCTTAATTGCCTACCGTCTGTAAGTTGTTTGTGTCTTAACGCCCGTTGCACAGGTGCATGTTCATTAATTGTTTATGGTTCATTGAACAAGCATGGGAAACTGTGTTTAAACCCTTTGCAATGAAGATCTGTAAAGTTATTTGGATTTTTACAAATTATCTTTGAAGGACAGGGTCCTGAAAAAGGGACGTTTATGTTTTTGCTGAGTTATACACACACACACACACACACACACACACTCCATTTGGAAAGTATTCAGACCCCTTGCCTTTTTACAAATGTTACGTTAAACTTATTCTAAAAACGTATTAAACTACCCACAATACCCCATAATGACAAAGCGAAAACAGGTTTAGAGATTTTGGCAAATTTATTTAAAATAAAAAACAAATACCTTATTTACATACGTATTTAGACCCTTTCCTATGAGACTCAAAACTGAGCTCAGGTGCATCCTGTTTCCATTGATCATTCTTAAGATGTTTCTACAACTTGGAGTCCACCTGTGGTAAATTCATTTGATTGGACTATATAAAAAGGTCCCACAGTTGACAGTGCAAGTCAGAGAAACAACCAAGCCATGAGGTCGAAGGAATTGTCCATAAAGAACACAGTGGCCTCCATCATTCTTAAATGGAAGAGGTTTGGAACCACCAAGCCTCTCCCTAGAGCTGGCCAGCCTGGCCAAACTGAACAATCGGAGAAGAAGGGCCTTAGTCAGGGAGGTGACTAAGAACCCAATGGTCACTCTGACAGAGCTCCAGAGTTCCTCTGTGGAGATGGGACAACCTTTCAGAAGGACAACCATCTCTGCAGCACTCCACCAATCAGGCCTTTATGATAAGAGTGGCCAGAAGGAAGCTACTCCTTAATAAAAAGGCACATGACAGCCCAGTTGGAGTTTGCCATAAGGCACCTAAAGGACTCTCAGACCATGAGAACAAGATTCTCTGGTCTGATGAAACCAAGATTGAACTCTTTGGCCTGAATGCCAAGCGTCACGTATGGAGGAAACCAGGCACCACCCCTACGGTGAAGCATGGTGGTGGCAGAATCATGCTGTTGGGATGTTTTTCAGCGGCAGGGACTGGGAGACTAGTCAGGATCGAGGGAAAGATGAACGAAGCAAAGTACAGAGAGAGTCTTGATGAAAACCTGCTCCAGAGTGCTCAGGACCTCAGACTGGGGCGAAGGTTCACATTCCAACAGGATAACGACCCTAAGCACACAGCCAAGATAATGCTCGAGTGGCATTAGGACAAGTCTCTGAATGTCCTTGAGAGGCCCAGCCAGAGCCCGGACTTAAACTCAATCGAACATCTCTGGAGACCTGAAAATAGCTGTGCAGCAACTCTGGGGTCTGAATAGTTTCCGAATGCACTGTATATACTGGCGTTACACCCAAGCTTATGGCGGGATTCAGTTAAATCACACACTGTCGACAATGTGCCCATTTCTGATTGAGCCGACATGCAGCATTTACCATAAATGCCGTCTCCACGAACTTGGGAACATTGCCTTTAAATAGCGCATTGTCGACAATGCTCAAACGGATTGCCTTAGAGTCCCAGCCTTAGTCCTTTTTGTGGGATTTCCTTAAAACAAAACAAAACAAAAATCACACACTAACTGGTTTGCTAAGTTGGGGGACCACAATCTTGCAACAAATATGTATTATTTTGAAACATTCATTGCCTTTAAAAAAGGCACCATATGTATACGTCTGTACAATGCTATACAAAGGACTTAAACTCATGAAACACATACACAATGCAAGGTATTTCAGTTTTGTGTTGACAGACACATACAGTACGACCCTGGCCATCTCATTCAGTCAACTGTTCCTCACTCTGTTTATCTATCTTGCTCAGTTTAAGAGGGGGACTCGATTCAGGAGTTGGAGTATGTGTTTCTCAGTGCTGGGGTTGCGTTTACTCTAAACTGCAATTTGGGAACTGCATTGCTCTCTCAGCCAGACATACCGTGTCCAGTTGAAGTGAGAGGACATGAAACGACATTGACCCAGACTGTGGTGTCCTTCGTTACCTTAATCAACTGGGACATGACCATGGATAGGGGGTACCAATCAGTTGTACTCCATCCAGAGTCATCCGCAGGTGCTCCCTGCGACTCATTTCTTCATCTTCAGGTCAGCTTCTATGGCACAACGGCGCCCCCTGGTGCCCCCATCCTGTAGAAGCACAGAGAGGAGATGGGTTAATTCTGGTCCAAAGCCATCACCCTAGACAACACCGGAGAGACTGGCCCTCATATTTAGTGTTTGTTTGAACATGATAGGAAACATGGTTCAACATTTAGACTCAATGCAACTTGCAAACGCATGGGTCAATTAGCTTGTGTGCATGAAAGTTAGCGAGACAATTTGTGTTTCTTTGCCTGCGTGTGTTTTTAGGAGCGTATGTGTGTGAGAGAGAGGAAGAGGGAGAGAAAGAGAGGAAATTTAAGAAAGAATACTATAGAGCAGGGGTATTCAATTTGCCTGTCTACCCATCCACATCGTTCTGGCCAAACGCCACTCCCGCTAACATTTCTTCTCCATGATGAGTCTGGACTTGCTTCTCGAATGCGAACCCATTCAGACCGCTCTGATTGGTCCCCAGAAACCAATGGGCTGGGCCAGAGCCGGCCTACACGAATCACGTCATTTCTGACGACAGCACAAACAACTTCCCAGATAGCAGGTTCAGCATGGAGCGATCGATAAGAGCAACGAAAATCAAATTCAGGATGAGTCGTCAGGCAAGTATTCAATCTGACTTGGGGCCAGAATGCAAATACCCCAGCTGTCGTCTTGCAGCTCGTAACCTGCAGACTGGGTACTTACAGAGAGAAGGAAGGCAGGAGAGGCCATGGGGACACTGTCCTGTGAGAGGACAGAGGATAGTCAGAGAGAGGGAACAAAGACACACAGAACAAGGAAAGAAGAGGAGTCGTGGAGCACACACAGTGACGACACGCTGACAACACACTCCAAAAGAAATGAGAACTGCATAAAAATAACTACAAAAAGACAGACCCCCTCCAAAAAGATTGAGAAATGAGGTGCATCCTATACAGAAAAACATGGAGGGTATAAAATAAGTGAACACCACCGGTCACGGACACTATAAATACTGTATAGAATATAAACCTGTGGGAACACATACTGAAGCAGGATCCATCTTCTCACAGGAGTGGTCCAAGAACTGACCCAACTCCTTTACTTAAACGCAGGTGGGTAACCAATTCCTGACTTGGATTGTAAAGATATCGTTGGAGCCTTATTTTTGTGTTGTGATGAACTAAATATAAGCATTCCATCTTAAAACTTGAGCTCCAAAATGCAACAACATGTACCATGTGACTTTTGGCCAAATATGAATATTCTGTAGCACTGCAAATAACTTTAGTTTCAAATACTATAATATAATACTCAGCCTGCAAAAATAGCAAAAATATGTATCTTTCATTTACAATCTGTAGAAACGACGAGAATAGAGAGGTTCAGAACTTTCGTGAAACATCACAGTGGAAAAATATGCGTCGGCTAGAAATCAAAACTGGACGAGATAGAGAAAGATGGGAGGGGTTGAGGGTAGCTGAAGCCTGGGCCTAAAAACAAACAAACGATAACTATTGTAAAATATACCGTCTGTAGGAACTGGAAGTAGAAGACTAAGTATTGCTATCCATTAGTTTACTCCAAATATATAACACATATGGAATCATGCAATCAAAAAAAGTGTTTAACAAATCAAAATATATGTTATATTTGCAATTCTTCAAAGCAGCCAACCTTTGCCTTGATGACAACTTTGGACACTCTTTGGCATTCTCTCAACCAACCAGCTTCATGAGGTAGTCACCTGGAATGCATTTCAATTAACAGGTGTGCCTTGTTAAAAGTTAATTTGGATAATTTTTTTCCTTCTTAATGTGTTTGAACCAATCAGTTGTGTTGTGACAAGGTAGGGTTGGCATACAGAAGATTTACCAAATAGGTCTAAGACCAAGTCCATATTATGGCAAGAACAGCTCAAATAAGCAAAGATAAATGACAGTCCATCATTACTTTAAGACATGAAGGCCAGTCAATGTGGAAAATTTCAAGAACTTTGAAAGTTTCTTCAAGTGCAGTTGTAAAAACCATCAAGCTCTATGATGAAACTGGCTCTCATGAGGACCGCCCTAGGAAAGGAAGACCCAGAGTTCCCTCTGCTGCAAAGGATAAGTTCATTTGAGTTACCAACCTCAGATTGGAGCCCAAATAAATGCTTCACAGAGTTCAAGTAACAGACATCTCAACATCAACTGTTCAGAGGAGACTGCGTGAACCAGGCCTTCATGGTCGAATTGCTTCAAAGAAACCACTACTAAAGGACATCAATGAAAAGAAGAGACTTGCTTGGGCCAAGAAACACGAGCAATGGACATTAGAACTGTGAAAATCTGGCCTTTGGTCTGACGAGTCCAAATTTGAGATTTTTGGTTCCAACCACCGAGTCTTTGTGAGACGCAGAGTGATGATCTCTGCATGTGTGCTTCCTACCGTGAAGCATGGATGAGGAGGTGTGATGGTGCTTTGCTGGTGACACTGTGATTTATTTAGAATTCAAGGCACACTTAACCAGCATGGCTACCACAGCATTCTGCAGCGATACGCCATCCCATCTGGTTTGTGCTTAGTGGGACTATCATTTGTTTCTCAACAGGACAATGACCCAAAACACATCTCCAGGCTGTGTTAGGGCTATTTGACCAATGAGAGTGATGAGTGCTGCATCAGATGACCTAGTCTCCACAATCACCAGACCTCAACCCAATTGAGATGGTTGGGATGAGTTAGACCGCAGAGTAAAGGAAGAGCAGCCAACAAGTGCTCAGCATATGTGGGAACTCCTTCAAGACTGTTGGAAAAGCATTCCAGGTGAAGCTGGTTGAGAGAATGCCAAGAGTGTGCAAAGCTGTCATCAAGGCAAAGGGTGGCTACTTTGAAGAATCTCGAATATAAATATATTTTTTTGTTTAACACCTTTTCTGTTAACACATTATTCCATATGTCTTATTTCATAGTTTTGATGTCTTCACTATTAGTCTTTATTAAAAATAAAGAAAAACCTTTGAATGAGTAGGTGTGTGTTTAAACATAAAGGGGGATTGGAAATGATGCAGACAATTACACTGATAGAAGCCACAATCTACGTGCAATATTAAAGCTGATCCAAAAAATACTATAATACAAATTGAATCTGCCCCCCTAAATCCAAAACAACTCATTCTAAACCCCCCCACCCCTAAATCTTGAGCCTCTCTCCTGCTTTGAGACTATCTACCAGCCAGAGACACTGGAGAGGAACACAAGGTTGGAGCGCTGATATGGCTATGTCTTTACACACATTGATGCAGTGAAGTGGGGTACACACACACACGACAGACACACACACACACACACACGACACAGATACAAACACAGATCAATGAAGCTAACAAAAAACTAACACACACACAAGCGTAGACACAGAGGCAAAGAAAATATGAAGAATGAAGGATGAGAAAGAAAATATCAGTGTGTGTGTGTGTGTATCAAATTGACAGTTGAGAGAGTTGAGAGAAATTTAACCAGATTACATATGCATAGCCTTACCTACACTTTCACCAGTATCCCTGACATTGATTGGTACTGTACTGGTTCTGACCTTGTATACAGTGTAGTTTCTGGTGTGTATTTATTTTATATGACTTAGTATTACTGCATGTTGAGGAAGAGCTTGCAAGGCAAGCATTTCACACACCTGTTAACACCTGCTGTATCCTGTGCACATGACAAATCAACTTTGATATGATTTCAACGGCGTGGACTCGCAAGGGATCTTTGTCTCGCGTTGTCCCTATATCTGCACAGGTATGGGTGCAGTGCGTGCGTTTGACTATTTTGTGTTTTGTGTCTGTAATGCAATTCAACAGCATTAGCAGTATTATCGGAGGGAGTCAGGTTCCTATCTACTATCATGAGTTCATCACCATCTAAGCCCATGAAGCCCACCAACTGTATGGTATCCATCGAGTGCAACTCAGAATGGAGACTAGAGAAGGATGTCAGTGGGGAAATTGATCAAATGAACACCGAAGCACATGATCATGAATTAGGAAAACGACCGTGACTGGCATACATGGCGCCCCTCCTATAAGATCTAGGAGTGTGTTTAGTTGCCTTCCAAAAGGTAAGAGACTCGTGTCCTCTCCTTTCCTCTGCAGTTAAACAGATCCCTAATCTGTCGCTTCTTGCATCCCCAAATCCTCACTTTCCTTTCCTCTCCTAGACTCTCCATTCCCAATACTCTCTCCTCTCCTCCCACCCCCTATCTAAAGACCATCAGTCCCGTGCGGTCCCACTGAGAGGAGCACCTTGTCCAGGGGTCCTGCTTGCGGGTGCTCTCCCAGCCCCTCAGGCTCTTGGCGCTGACGCCCGACTCGGAGGTCTGCATGATGAGCTGTGTAGCCAGGAACTGCTGGATCTGCTCCAGAACGTCCCTCTGAATCTCCAGGGCCATGTGGAACACGTTGTGGTCACAGCTGTTGTACATTACCGCGTTCTGGAACATCAGCATGATGTCCCGCTGGAACTCTGCCGTGGTGCGGATCAGAGCGGTCTCAATGCTCTTCTTAATAGTGGACAGGTACATGGTCCTGGGGCGGAGGAGAACGGAGATGGTCAGAGTGTCCAACAGGTCCATGGGCCTGGGGCGGAGGAGAACGGAGAAGGTCAGAGTGTCCAACAGGTCCATGGGCCTGGGGCGGAGGAGAACGGAGATGGTCAGAGTGCCCAACAGGTCCATGGGCCTGGGGCGGAGGAGAACGAAGATGGTCAGAGTGTCCAACAGGTCCATGGGCCTGGGGCGGAGGAGAACGGAGATGGTCAGAGTGTCCAACAGGTCCATGGGCCTGGGGCGGAGGAGAACGGAGATGGTCAGAGTGTCCAATAGGTCCATGGCGACCAAGCCAG
The DNA here is from genome assembly GCF_045791955.1 of Oncorhynchus clarkii lewisi. Classification (NCBI taxonomy): domain Eukaryota; kingdom Metazoa; phylum Chordata; class Actinopteri; order Salmoniformes; family Salmonidae; genus Oncorhynchus; species Oncorhynchus clarkii. Next base: position 46,396,449 of record NC_092156.1, on the reverse strand, counting down.
CAGAGAAAGCGCCTGTCGTCTGTGTCAGTGGTCAGTGCTTACCTGTGCACAATACTATGATACCCCGGGGCAATGTCATCAGTCACAGGCTGCAGGAACACATTACCATACCTGCGCCAGGAAAACAGCAAGGGCATCACTTTCAAAAGCTAAAATGAGAGGCAGGCTGCATGGTCCTGCTGTAGACCTGGGTTCCATGAGCGAGCTTGTTACCTGTGATTGGCGACTGCTCGCCATACCAGCATGATGGCTTTCCTCCAGATCTTCTGAGCCTGTCTGGCCTCCTGGTCCTCACTGCACATCGAACTGCATAGACCAAGAAAGGGAAGAAGGCATATTTTGACGTGATATAGACATGCTTGGTGGTGTGTGTGTGTGTGTGAGTGTGTGAGACTCACAACTGGGAGGAGGCAGAGCTGCTGGGGATAGAGTCTGCGGTGGTGTGGAGCTGCAGAGAGGAGGCTGTGTGCAGACTATAGCTGTCCTCACTCTCACTGGCTGGCGGCTCCAGCTCCGTCTCCCCTTCTGCCTCCGACAGGTAGGCCTCTTCACCCCCCAATCCGGGCCCTCTTTAGTCTCTGAGGCACTCCTCTCCTCTCCTTCGCTCCCCCCCTCCTCTTCCTCCATCACACGCAACACGGGTACAGAGACTGAGTTAGATACCTACAGTAGAAAAGAGGAGAATCCTTTGTCCTCCTAATACTGAGCAAATTCCGCTCATCGGAGTATCTCGCACAGGATTGAAAAAGGACCTGCTAGTGTATACTTCCTCTTCCAATTATAATGTGTGGGAGGTCAAATTAACAAAAAACTATCTACCAAATCAATTCATTTGAAAATGTTGATTACTTCTTCTTGTCATTACCATTCACCTGACGATTCACCATTTACTGCTGAGGTGCTGACCTGTTGCACCCTCTACAACCACTGTGATTATTATTTGATCCTGCTGCTCATCTATGAACGTTTGAACATCTTGGGGAACAAGCTGGCCTTAATGGCCATGTACATTTATAATCTCCACCCAGCACAGCCAGAAGAGGACTGGCCACCCCTCAGAGCCTGGTTCCCCTCTGGGTTTCTTCCCAGGTTCCTGCCTTTCTAGGGAGTTTTTCCTAGCCACCGTGCTTCTACATCGGCATTGCTTGCTGTTTGGGGTTTTAGGCTGGGTTTCTGTACAAGCACTTAGTGGCATCTGCTGATGTAAAAAGCGCTTCATAAATGAATGTGATTGATAATAAGACAGGACTTTTTTGTTGTTAACTTATGATGGGGTTCCCTGGGTCGCCTGGGCGGGGGTCCCTTGGCAAGAAAAGGTTGAAGAGCCCTGTTCTAACAAAAGGAAAACAGGTCTCAGCACAAGTCTGTTCTCTCTTCAGTGGGACGTGTACCTTGGAGTGTCCTCTTGTCATGGGGCCACCCTCAGAGTCTGAGGGAAAAAGGGAAAAGAGAGAGAGAGAGAAACAGGCAGTCATGCTAAGAACACAACAGGTTGATTTTGGCATCTTGTATGGCTGTAAGTTTATTGTGCCAGGGCTAGGAGTGTGTGTATACCTGCGTGTGGTGTGTCAGCTCCTTGCTGCGTCCACTCTTCACTCTCACACTTGATGGTGGCATGGGGAGAGACAGGGCTTCCCTCCCCATCGGCCCCGCCCATGACCCCATGCTGCAGACGAGCGCCAATAGGCTGGCTGTGCTCCAGCATCATAGACGAGCAGGAGGGAGGAAGGCCACTGATGCCCAGGGGGTGTGTGTACCCTGAGGTACAGCTATTCTGGCTGTCACATGCAGAGGCCCCACCCCGTATCTCCAGGCTCTCCCTCTTCACCTCCAGACTGCCGTGGAGGGGGGAGGAGTAGGAGGAGGCTTGTGGGGCCTGTGTGGGGGTGGCAGGGTTAGACTCAGGAGGCTTGAAGGGCCCGGGCTCCCAGGGGGGGCCAGACAGGGAGTCTCCTCACACAGGGACAGAGCGGCCTCCACTGCAGCCGCATCCAGAGCCTCTGCATTCTCATCACCCTATAGTGTGAGAGATTAGAGCCTGTCACTTCATTTTTACATTTTTTTGTCATTAAGCAGGACACTCTAATCCAGAGTGACTTCCAGGAGCAATTAGGGTTAAGTGCTTTGCTCAAGGGAACAGATTTTTCACCAAGTCTGCTCTGGGATTCGAACCAGCGACCTTTCGGTTACTGGCCTAATGCACTTAAAACGCTAGGCTACCTGCACCATTTCAAAACACCTCAGAAAGACCTACAGTGGGGCAAAAAAGTATTTAGTCAGCCACCAATTGTGCAAGTTCTCCCACTTAAAAAGATGAGAGGCCTGTAATGTTCATCATAGGTACACTTCAACTATGACAGGCAAAATGAGAAAAAAAATCCAGAAAATCACATTGTAGGATTTTTTATGAATTTATTTGCAAATTATGGTGGAAAATAAGTATTTGGTCAATAACAAAAGTTTATCTCAATACTTTGTTATATACCCTTTGTTGGCAATGACAGAGGTCAAATGTTTTCTGTAAGTCTTCACAAGGTTTTCACACTGTTGCTGGTATTTTGGCCCATTCCTCCATGCAGATCTCCTCCAGAGCAGTGATGTTTTGGGGCTGTTGCTGGGCAACACAGACTTTCAACTCCCTCCAAAGATTTTCTATGGAGTTGAGATCTGGAGACTGGCTAGGCCACTCCAGGACCTTGAAATGCTTCTTACGAAGCCACTCCTTTGTTGCCCAGGCGGTGTGTTTGGGATCATTGTCATGCTGAAAGACCCAGCCACGTTTCATCTTCAATGCCCTTGCTGATGGAAAGAGGTTTTCACTCAAAATCTCACAATACATGGCCCCATTCATTCTTTCCTTTACACGGGTCAGTCGTCCTGGTCCCTTTGTAGAAAAACAGCCCCAAAGCATGATGTTTCCACCCTCATGCTTCACAGTAGGTATGGTGTTCTTTGGATGCAACTCAGCATTCTTTGTCCTCCAAACACGCCGAGTTTAGTTTTTACCAAAAAGTTATATTTTGGTTTCATCTGACCATATGACATTCTCCCAATCTTCTTCTGGATCATCCAAATGCTCTCTAGCAAACCTCAGACGGGCCTGGACATGTACTGGCTTAAGCAGGGAGACACGTCTGGCACTGCAGGATTTGAGTCCTGGCGGCGTAGTGTGTTACTGATGGTAGGCTTTGTTACTTTGGTCCCAGCTCTCTGCAGGTCATTCACTAGGTCCCCCCGTGTGGTTCTGGGATTTTTGCTCACCGTTCTTGTGATCATTTTGACCCCACGGGGTGAGATCTTGCGTGGAGCCCCAGATCGAGGGAGATTATCAGTGGTCTTGTATGTCTTCAATTTCCTAATAATTGCTCCCACAGTTGATTTCTTCAAACCAAGCTGCTTACCTATTGCAGATTCAGTCTTCCCAGCCTGGTGCAGGTCTACAATTTTGTTTCTGGTGTCCTTTGACAGCTCTTTGGTCTTGGCCATAGTGGAGTTTGGAGTGTGACTGTTTGAGATTGTGGACAGGTGTCTTTTATACTGATAACAAGTTCAAACAGGTGCCATTAATACAGGTAACGAGTGGAAGACAGAGGAGCCTCTTAAAGAAGAAGTTACAGGTCTGTGAGAGCCAGAAATCTTGCTTGTTTGTAGGTGACCAAATACTTATTTTCCACCGTAATTTGCAAATAAATTCATTAAAAATCTTACAATGTGATTTTCTGGATTTTTTTCTCATTTTGTCTGTCATAGTTGAAGTGTACCTATGATGAAAATTACAGGCCTCTCATCTTTTTAAGTGGGAGAACTTGCACAATTGGTGGCTGACTAAATACTTTTTTGCCCCACTGTATTATGTAGTTATTATTAGAGAGAAGGCTGATGTAACTATGGCTTTATAGGCAGAACAGGTATCCATCAACGTTTTTAGGTGCGCGAGGCGGAGGACGAGCACCTTATCCTCAATGATGGCGATGATGTCCCCCACTGTCTCCAGGTCCAATTCATCTCCCATGTAGGGCACCGTCACGGGGAGGCCCTCACCTCAGCCCTGCCTATATACAGACACACACATATATATATATATATATATACATATATATATATATATATATATATATATATATATATATATATATATACATATATACATATATACATATATACATATACATATATACATATATATATATATATATATATATATATATATATATATATATATATATATATATATATATATATATATATATATATATATATGTAGTATTAACAGCCTTAATAATATGATTCATATTCAATCTCTGCGTAAAGACAACAGACGGAGGACATGATCATGGTGACAGGCTTTACGTTCATGTCGGAGGAGATGGAATGAGATGCCATGTACAGTAGTGTGGCGGTCAGTTGAAAAGACACAGAAAAGATGCTGGAGGGGAAGTGACGACGAGAAAAGAAAGAGGGGGACCTGTATAAAAGCAGAGGGAGTGAGGGGAAGGGGGGGGGGAATGGGAGAGACCTGTGTGTAGTGAGGCGGGAGAGTCCATAGTGGGGGGGTGCAGCAGCAGTGAGAAGGGCACTGGAGGAGTCGGTGCTGCTGGCCAAGGAGCCCAGCGGAGCTGAGAACTGAGGCCCGGCCTTCAGCAGACGAGAGAGTGTAGGGGCACCTAGCGCACACGGACACACACACACACACAAACACGCAAAGCGCACAGAGCCTTGATCAATAATCACAAATGCCACGCTAAGCAATACAAAATGTTTACTATTTGACTACCTAAGTTTAGCAAACGCATACATGGACAGGTACACATCTGCAAACATTCTAGAAGCAAGCTTTCTGCTGGGTGTTTATGCAATGGCACAAGTGTGTGTGTGTGTGTGTGTGTGTACCTGTTGCTAGACAGCCAGGGAGAATGGAGCCTGTGAGCTGTAGGTCATGTGCTATTGTCATATTACCAGGCAGGTCACCATCTCCAACCTATAAGGCAAACACAGCACCTCTGTAACTGCAACAGGAATCATCTGACGATGAGTCTGAGATGTTGAAACGGCTCTATGGGTCGTTACATGTGGATGTTTTTCAATAGTATGGAAGTGAACAATCCCTATGGCATAATATAGTGTTTCCTCTCAGACATACCAGTCTGGGGCTTGTGGGTATGAAACTGCCTTTCTTCAGTAGCTCAGAGAGGAGAGGGGATGGTGGTGGCGTGGCTTTCTGGCCCAAGAGCTTCTTTTGTGGGGAGTCATCCAGAAGAGTGCCGAGGCCTGACTCTGCACCAACCATCCCACAGGCCTCAGTCAGGGGCATGAACCCTGCTGCTTCTGGGGTCTACGGAGAGGAAGGGGAAAATGAAGTTGGGAAAAGGGAAAAGGAGGGATATAACATGCAAGGGGGTAGGGCCGGCAGACCGAAGAAAAGGCATTTCGTGTAGCATGTGGCAGCACATCAAATTGACAATGACAAATTGACAAAAACAGAATGTTTTTACTGAACTCCAATAATCTCTCTACCTGCCCCTGCCCCGTTCCCCTGTAGCTGACAGGGACTCACAGTCACTGAGGTGCTGGGGTCCTCGGGTGTGCTCTGGGGTATGTCCCCTTGGCAGAACTCGAGGCTTGGCGAGCCGCACCCCGGGGGAGAGCGCACGGTCACACTGGGCACTCGTTTAGGGGTGTTCTTCACCGCCTGTCTGGCTGGAAGGGGGGTGGGGCGTCGGGGTGAGACTGTTCTTAGTTTGACCAATCACACTACAGTTGAGCCACTAATGACTTTGACCCGCGTTTGTGGCTGTGTACACATCCATCTCAGCCTTAGACATACTTTCTGATGGAGCTCCTCATCCAAACCCCTTGGCATGATATTTATTTCAACATCCCCTGTGGGTTTATTGAATCATTCAACAAACATAAAACGCATCTGAATCAACCTGTATACTTCCTGGTATATTGAGTTCTACAAGGTCTGGAATAAGACTGATACAAAGGGGTGACCAAGGAGCAATAGAAGGAAATAGTGTTATGTTTACTGAGCAGGTAAAGGAAAGCTACAGGCAAAAGTAGCTTGTGGTGTGCATGAAGTGGGTTATCTTTCACCTAGATAGGCCATAGATACAGCCTTTCTTTTCACCTCTGCCTCCTCCTCTTCCTGTTTCTTCTTCCTGACAGGCACAGAAAGTCATTTTCCCCCCCAGAAAAACACAAATAGATACAGGTAATGAGATACAGAAATAGTAACAGAAAGTCTCATACTGCACAATCTCTCCCCATAGCTCCTCAAGTTTGGAGTCCAGGTGCCCGGCTTGGATCAGCTCTGCCTCTTTCTTCAGCTTCCTGTGAATGCAGCAGACCAACAGTTGACATCAGTGTTGGGTCAATAAAGTAGCAGCAAAGATCTACCGAAGGCCGTGAGTTTCTTGAATAGATAGTCCCACCTCGATCAGAGATAGCACAAAGCCCGTGTACCTGTGCTTCTCCTGTGTGTCTCTGATCAAGCGCTTCAGCTCCTCAATCCTCTCTGCCGTGAGCCTGCGCACGATCACATCCTCCACCGTCTCCACCACCTCGCCTTTCTCACCCCGCTTCCGTCTGGCGAGAGATACCCGCGTCATGAACATAACCAAGACAAGATCATGTCATCCATAAACCATTAGCTGCCTCCTTCAGACTAACACGCTAGCCACACTATCCGTGTTCTCCGACCCCCTCTGGTCGTAGGAAATGCAACAGCAGGACCATCACAGTTCCAGTCGCACACGGGAAAAGACATCGACATAAACGATGACTGCTGTGCTCACTTTGGAGTCTCTGTCGTCTCCAGGAGCTCTGAGTACTGGGAGGCACAGTGCTAGATGAAAAAGAGAGCGATAGGGAGAGAGAAGAGTAAGCCAGTTATTTCCTTGAATTCAACTGGCTGCATATACACTGAGTGTACAAAACATTAAGAACACCTTCCTAATATTGAGTTGCACCCCCTTTTGCCCTCAGAACAGACTCAATTTGTCGGGGCATGGACTCTACAAGGTGTTGAAAGCGTTCCACAGGGACGATGGCCCATGTTGACTCCAATGTTGGCTCGATGTCCTTTGGGTGGTGGACCATTCTTGATGCACAAGGGAAACTGTTGAGAGTGAAACACCCAGCAGCGTTGCAGTTCTTGACACAAACTGGTACCAACTACCATACCCCGTTCAAAGGCACTTAAATATTTTGTCTTGCCCATTCACCCTCTGAAAGGCACACACACAATCCATGTCTCAATTGCCTTTGGGCTTAAAAACCCTTCTTGAACAGGTCTCCTCCCATTCATCTACATTGATTGAAGTGGATTTAACAAGTGACATTAATAAGGGATCCTAGCTTTCAGTCAGTCTATGTCATGGAAAGAGCAGGTGTTCATAATGTTTTGTACACTCAGTTTATTGACAGTCCAGGGCAGTGGAAGAGGACAATGATGGAAAATGAACAGGGCTCGGGAAAGTACAGTTAATATGCAAAGTACCAGTGTTTCCCCGAGGATTCTTTTCAGCAGCAGTGGAAAAGTTAGTGTGAGGGGGGCGGGGCTGTGGGCGTGACCATCAGCACCGTTTTAGAGGCCCTCCTCTTGGCAGCAGAGACAAAATGTTGCTGTTTTAAAGCTAATTTCCTACAATTCTACATATTCTTCCATGGCTTATGTCATGTTTTTATGCTATCTGAGTGACTCAAACATTATAATTAAATCAATGGGGGTCCCATGCCATAGGCATTTTTTTTTCCATTTTAGATTCTCCTCAACTGCCTAGTTTTATTTTGATAATTGTTAGTTCTCAAAGATGATCTTGTTTAAAAACATATTGGTCAATTACATTTTCTATACACTTTATATCTGGCTTTAGTTGTTTAACTTTACACTGAAAACATGTAACCATCCCAAAAATGATTATCTAAAATAAAATAACAAATAAAAAATGAAAACAGCGGTGTGCTGTTGTTAAATGCATATAGGCGAACCGTTGAAGGACGCATGCCACCAATCTCACTCAATCAACCCTTTCGGCAAGAGTCCATAGGGTTACTGCATTGTGGGCACCAAGGCTAATATATTTTAGATGCTATCATCAGGTTCTTGTTTGTTCATGGTGTTCATCTATTGAAGCATAGCCTACCTTTTGTGAGAACCAGTCAGGGGGTCGTCCTGCGTCTGCAAATGGTTTGATGGCTCGACTGACAGACACCCTGTGGGTATGGATATCCTATATTTACATCATCACAATTCCTATTCGACTCACCAGTTCTATTCGAAAATCTTTCCTCACATAATCAATTGCCTGACAATTACCCTATTGCTTGTTTCCATTAATGGAAGTCTTACTCAGTGAAAGTTGGTGGCTGGCTAAGATTCGACTGGTCTGTCCAAATCAATTATTAGAGTAACATGATGTAGGTCGACAAGCGTGCTGCATTACCAGTTCTGGTCCCCACTCTTCATGACAGAGGTGGCCAAGCACAGCTTCTCCCTCACCGACCATGGCTCCGTTGGACCCATGGCAAGCAACTTGTGTTCTGCAGATAAGGAGTGGATAGGGGGGGACGCCCACTTATTAGTCAGGACAGGTAATATATGTTTTTAATCACATTATATCACATTATATTTTACAGGTCAGGATGTCCCAAGATCCTGCAAAACAAATCCCATTGTGTTAACTAACAATTATGAAAGAAGATCTCAGATAAATAACTAAAGAAGGTTAGGCCACACTGAATACCAAGACTACCCCATGTACGGACGGGTGAAAATAAATGTTGCACTAGCCAGAGCTAGCCACCACCTTGAGAGCAGTGTTACGAAATGCCCTACGAATATTTCAAAAGTCATGAAGCACCCATAGCAACACCTTTCTAAGCGGACATATGAAACGATTAACTTCTGTACAAATACGCACAAGCACATACCAGCAATGTTTTGCTGGTGACTTACTATAGCTAACTAGCGAGCTTCTGCTAACTGGTCAGCTAACGAAGAGAAGAGTGAGCCATTCATTCAAACGCCCGTGCTAGCAGGGGTAGGCTTGTAAGAATTGACCGATCTGCAATGCCGTCCAACTTTAGATCAATTGCATGACTATTGTGTGGAAACGGTTCATGAACACTTGGATGCCATGCATTAAAAAAAGCATATACAGTATCTAATTTGACAGCAGGCTCATTTACTCACTTCCAACCCCGCTCGCCATCTTCTGGTCATACAATTACTCCACCCACCCAATATGACTCAGTACAGTATAAGCCAAATTAGATCATTCAGATGAAAAAGGGAATAAGGGAAATGTTAGTTTTGCGTAGACTCACTGTGGCTGCCGCTGTATAGAAGTAATAAGTACATTAACTGAACAATCGCCAGCACCATAGTGATGTTTTTGATAACTATTCGTTTATAAACTCATGTGGTCCCGTACTGTCACATCGGGGGATTAGCTCAAATGGTAGAGCGCTCGCTTAGCATGCGAGAGGTAGCGGGATCGATGCCCGCATCCTCCACATTTTTTTGTGAATTAAAAAATGCCCACCTTGTATTGATGTCGCATCTTAATAAGATAAATACCCTGGCCCGTGTACAGTTAATTTTTAAAATTGCTATTCCTCTCTGTAAGGAAGAGGTCGGGATTCGGGACATTTGGTACAGGTAGTGTGTGGCTGTGTGCTCATTCTTTGCCTCCAGCGATGCTGCCTGGTTCAAGTTTTCTTTTCAAACCCTCATTGCTACATTGGTGACAGAAATCCCATCCCTGTACTCACAGCATATAGTGTTATTGCTCTCTAACCACAAAATCACCCTTTCCCTCTTTCAGCAGTTCCCCTTAGATTTGATAGGGCTAGTTTTTCACCCTGACCAGACAAAATCTAGTCATAGTCTTGGACTACAACCGGTCCGGATTAATTAAAAAAAAATCCAGGACAAGGGTTAATGCAAATGGCATTTTCCTAAATAACAGACAGTATTTTGAACATTTGTATATATAAAATAACCCACAAATAACAAAAACATTCAAGTGATAAAAGAAACACTTTCTAAATTCGCATTCTTTAGTCATTTTAGTGGACCAATAGAACACTGTGTCTGTAGCCACGAACTTCGTATTGGTCAGCATCCGTGTAACCTTTTTCCTGTGATTCGTTGTGCACATGAAGCGCGATGTTTGAATTGGTTGAATCAGTAGTCGCGTTGGGGGAAGTGGCTGTGCGCTAAGGCTAACAAGGGGACATTGCCAGGTGGACTTTTCATGGCTAGATCGAGTATATTGTTTCGGTTTCAAAAGTTCGATTTTTTGGGGCAATTACCAGGATAACTCACAGACGCCACTCAAACCGGTACACCCCCTTGACTGGCGAGGTAAATAATTCAGCTTTGACTTGATAAAGAAGCCTGAAGCGAAGGACCTTGGCTTTGCTAACTAACGTTAACAGTAACTGTCTACGGTAGCAACTACTAGGATAGCTTGTTTTTGCTAATCCGCCAGCTAGACAAATGAAGAATGAAAAAAAAGAAGCCTCAACACATAGCTAAGTAGTTTAATTATTATTAAGAAACGATGAACTATGGATGGACGGTAACTATTTAATGTTAGCTAGCTCAACAAACCAGCGCGTCTGCTTGCGTGTGCCTGCCAATAACAGACAGCCAATGGATTGCTTTTATGTGTGTTCAAAAATCTTGGCTGCGTTTTCAGTGCTGCAGCAACAGTCCTGTAGCTACTTTTATGTCTAAAAGTAACAATGCCGTCATTCCATTTCGGATTGAGGCATAAAAATAACGTTAACTGGCTCTACTCAACAGATGAGGTTGGACATTAAACCACTTTTGAGCTCGGAAAACAAACTGGGATAACATACCTATAGAATAAACACAGGTCTTGTCTTTTGCAGACCTGCAAACTTTACTTTTGGCACTCAATTTATGTAAGGTCCCTTTCTAACAGATTGCCTTGTGTGTGTATATATGAAAGTGGACCCTTTGCACCAACTAACTAAGTAAACCTGGTAAACCTGTTGATGTAGATTTCACTTACCCTTGACAGCTCTGTGATCCCAGAATCTTAATTCAGTCACCCAACAGGTTGTTATGGCATTATCTCTGGCATCTCCGTGTGGAGTCCTGTCTAACGAGGAAGATGGCATGGCTGTGTTTGAGTCCACGGCAGCTGACATCGGAGGCCGACTGAACGGGGTCACTCTGCCTGAGCTCTCCATCATCTCCCCGGGGCTAGAACATCGGCCATCCATCAGAGAGGTGGGAGGCCTTAACTGAAGTAATAACACTGTGCTCAAAAGATACCAAAGGTTCCTTTATTACAGGCCTTACCGGTACATCAGCGAAAGTAACACAGCATTGTGATGAGTGCCTGTTTTTGGTGAACGCTTTTGTCACTGACTCTTCTGCTACCGCTGTTTTATAAGTTGGAGACTCTTTGTGAGTGTTTGAGTTTTCCCAGACTGTGTCCCTTTTCTTTGCAAAAGGCTTTAGGGTAGACGCTGGACAGTTATTTATTGGGCGTGATGCCCTCCAACAACTTGTCACACAGCAACGAGAGAGGCCATCTTTTCACAATAAGAACTTTATAACACACAAACACTATAATCCTTTATCCTCTGGTCAAAAGTTACAAACCATTTGCTTAGTGACCATTTTCTCAGAAATGCTCAGAGCCATTCTGACCGTCTGTCTGACCTATCAATCCTGTCTGTTTTTTTTTTCTTCTTCTCCTTGTCATTTATTAATTCACAAACATTTTGCACCTCAAACACCACTTTCCATTGATACTTTCTAAGTGTGTAGCTGATTTACACAAAAGGGGATCTGTGATAGGCCTATAGTATGAAAATGTTCAGCGATACATACGACTCCATTGCTCATCGCAGAAGTACATTACTGTCGCACATATCTGTCCGATATTTAGAAAACGTTGGGGAAGCCTGGAGTGGCCAGACAAGGCAACGGTGACGAGGGGAGCACTGACAGAGTGAGGGTGTTTCTGCGTATCCGCCCTCTGACTGAGGGAGAGAAGGAAAGAGGAGAGGAACAGGTACGATCTGCACTTAATCATTGCGTCTCGCTCATTATGACATTCTCCACGTCAAGACGTGTCATTTTCCTTCCTCTCATTTCAGGGCTGTGTGTGTGTGCAAAACGAAGAGAGCCTGATGCTCAAAGCCCCCAAAGACTCCCAGAACATGAAGTGTGCAGAGAGGGGAGTCGCCCAGAGCGTGCACAAATTCAGCTTCTCGCGGGTAACCGATTCCCGTTCATAAACAACCTGAGAGATGAGACTTTACACATAATACTTCACTGGTATCTTTTCATATGTACCTCTGCAGATCTTTGGCCCGGAGACCACACAACAGGACTTCTATGAGAGCACAATGAAGGAGATGGTGAGAGACGTGCTTCGTGGCGAGAGCCGTCTCCTCTACACATACGGCGTCACCAACTCTGGCAAGACCTACACCGTTCAGGGTGAGATTGGATTGTTGATGTAACCACAGAAAGGCAAGCGTTTCTACTGCAGTGTGTTTATCTGTTTGGTAAGTATATGACCATATTAACAGTGGAGATCTCACCGAGCGCTGACGTGACCTTTCTCCCTGTAGGAGTGGGTCGAGAGGCAGGCCTCCTTCCCAGAGCCCTGGTGTCTGTGTTCAGGAAGCTGCAGGGCCGCCTCTACGGGGCCATGGACCTCAAGCCTGCCCTCTACCAGGAGGTATGCCAGCTGGATGCCGGTGAGGTCCGGGCTGAGGAGATCCGCAGAGACTCTCTGCTCAAAGAGGTGAGGGGAGAATGGGTCAGGAAGTGAAGTGTGGGCGCATTAGATTAGTGGTTATTTTACAGCCAGGTTGCTGCAAGTCACATTGTGACACGTGCATTTTCTATCTCAGGAGGGTGGCATGACTTCTCGGATGCGTGACGGCACCAGTACCTGGGACAGCGGCATTGGTGGACTCTCCATAACCAGCCACATCGCCACCCAGCTAGAAGGTAATGTTCTGGATGTCACATTGCTCGGGTCTCTGACGCCCAGTGGGCCCTAAAGCAGAGTCTAGAGTTAAGCCTATGTACACAGCTTTACAAAGCTGCTTATTATTATTATTATTATTATTATTATTATTATATAGTCATTGGAAATATGTGTTTTCCTTTTTGTATAATCCTGGTGGTTGCCTATCCACTGCTCAACATGCCCTTGCCTCTCGCTCCCGGCAGACTCAGACAGTGTGCTGCTGGAGCCCGACAGCCTGTCCCACAGTGGAGGGGAGGACCTGGAGGAGGGAGTGCAGTTCTCTGTGTGGGTAGCCTTCTACGAGATCTACAACGAATTCCTGTACGACCTGCTGGAGACTCCGCCCTCCCTGCAGCCCAAGAAGAGGGCCACTCTGCGGCTGAGTGACGACAAGCAAGGGAACCCTTACGTGAAAGGTAACACGCACACACCTATATTCACAAAGAGAATGGTTTCTAATCGTGATTCATATTATGCAGATCATCCTGGAGACCTTTTCATTGTAGTTTGCTCACATTACTGACCGTTTTGCTGCTGTTTGTTTTGCAGACCTCACCTGGGTGCAGGTCCGCAGTGCAGAGGAGGCTTGGCGAGTGCTCAGGGCTGGCCGGAGGAACCAGAGCTTTGCCAGCACTCACCTCAACCACAACTCCAGCCGCAGCCACAGCATCTTCTCCACCCGGATCCTGCACGTCCACCCAGAGGCTGACCGGGGCCAGGCCACACGCGTCAGCGAGTACGTCCCATCCAGGCTTCTCATTCTCCGGCCCACTGTCTTATCCTGAGTGTCCATGGCCTGGCATTAGTAATAGTGATTCTGTCCCACTAGGCTGTCTGTCTGTGACCTGGCTGGCTCAGAGCGTTGTAAAGAGCAGCGCAACGGGGAGCGGATGAAGGAGGCCAACAACATCAACACCTCCCTCCACACCCTGGGTCGCTGTATCGCTGCTCTGAGGCACAACCAGAACAACAAGTAGGCTACACACACTCTATGCCAGAACAACAGGAATTCATCAAATGCATCAATCAAATGAAATTTAGAAAGCCCTTTTGACATCAGCAGATGTCACTAAGTGCTTGTACAGAAACCCAGCCTAAAACCCCAAACAATGCCGATGTAGAAGCACAGTGGCTAGGAAAAACTCCCTAAAAAGGCAGGAACCTGGGAAGAAACCCAGAGAGGAACCAGGCTCTGAGGAGTGGCCAGTGCTCTTCTGGCCGGGTGGAGATTATAACAGTACATGTCCATTAAGGCCAGGTTGTTCTCCGAGATATTAAAACGTTCATAGATGAACAGCAGGGTCAAATAATAATCACAGAGGTTGCAACGGGTCAGTACATCAGGAGTAAATGTCACTTGGCTTTTCATAGCAAGGCATTCAGATGTTGAAACAACAGCAGGTGCGGTAGAGTTAGTTGAAAACAGCAGGTCTGGGACAAGGTAGCACGTCTGGTGAACAGGTCAGGATTCCATAGCCGCAGGCAGAACAGTTGAAACTGGAGCAGCAGCACAACCAAGTTGACTGGGGACAGCAAGGAGTCATCAGGCCAGGTCGTCCTGAGGCATGATCCTCGGGCCTGACAGCCCCCCTGGAGAGAATTAGATTAGAGGGAGTATACTTACATTCACACAGGACACTGGATAAGACAGGATAATTACACCAGATATAAGACTGACCCTAGCCCCCAGAATATCAACTGTTTCATATACTGGAGGCTGAGACGGAGGGGGGTATAAAATAGAGGTCGACCGATTGATTTTTTTTGTAAAAAAAAAAATTAAATTGGAGGACCAAAAAAAGCCGACGCCGATTTATAAAAAAAATTTAAAAAATAATGATGTAATAATGACAATGACAACAATACTGAATTAACACTTATTTTAACTTCATATAATACATCAATAAAATCATTTTAGCCTCAAATAAATAATGAAACATGTTCAATTTGGTTTAAATAATGCAAAAACAAAGTGTTGGAGAGAGTAAAAGTGCAATATGTGCCATGTAAGAAAGCTTATGTTTAAGTTGGACTATCTCTCTCTCTATACCATTTGTATTTCATTAACCTTTGACTGTTGGATGTTCTTATAGGCACGTTAGTATTGCCAGTGTAACAGTATAGCTTCCGTCCCTCTCCTCGCCCCTACCTGTGCTCAAACCAGGAACACGTCGACAACAGCCACCCTTGAAGCAGCGTTACCCATGGAGTGGTTGTTCCCCTTGCTCTGCAAGTCTCAGAGCGAGTGATGTTTGAAACACTATTAGCGAGCACCCTGCTAACTAGCTAGCCATTTCACATCGGTTACACCAGCCTAGTCTCGGGAGTTGATAGGCTTGAAGTCATAAACAGCTCAATGCTTGAAGCATTGCGAAGAGCTGCTGACAAAATGCACAAAAGTGCTGTTTGAATGAATGCTTACGAGCCTGCTGGTGCTGCTCTATCAAATCATAGACTTAGTTATAACATAATAACACCCAGAAATACAAGCCGTAGGTTATTAATATGGAATCCGGAAACTATCATGTCGAATACAAGACGTTTATTCTTTCAGTGAAATACGGAACCGTTCTGTATTTTATCTAACGGGTGGCATCCATAAGTCTAAATATTCTTGTTACATTGCACAACCGTCAATGTTTTGTCATAATTACTTAAAATTCTGGTAAATTAGGCAGCCCAAACTGTTGCATATACCCTGACTCTGCGTGCAATGAACGCAAGAGAAGTGACACAATTTCACCTAGTTAATATTGCCTGCTAACCTGGATTTCTTTTAGCAAAATATGCAGGTTGATTTTAAGGCATTGGTGTTTATGGTTAGGTACACGTTGGAGCAAGACCTTTTTTGCGAATACGCACCACATCGATTATATGCAAAGCAGGACACGCTAGATAAACTAGTAATATCATCAACCATGTGTAGTTCACTAGTGATTATGATTGATTGATTGTTTTTTATAAGATAAGTTTAATGCTAGCTAGCAACTTACCTTGGCTTACTGCATTCGCGTAACAGGCAGTCTCCTCGTGGAGTGCAATGTAATCAGGTGGTTAGAGCGTTGGACTAGTTAACTGTAAGGTTGCAATATTGAATACTGTGCTGACAAGGCAAAAATCTGTCGTTCTGCCCCTGAACAAGGCAGTTAACCCACCATTCCTAGGCCGTCATTGAAAATAAGAACGTGTTCTTAACTGACTTGCCGAGTTAAATAAAGATGAAATAAAGCTGTAAAAAAACGGCATCCAAAAATACCGATTTCCGAATGTTATGAGAACTTGAAATCGGCCGACCTCTAGTATAAAATGTGCTGTCCAGATGGTCTCCTGTTGAACCCATTCTCCTGTCCCTACAGGCCACGAGCCCCTCAGGTGGTGCCGTTCAGAGACTGTAAACTGACCCGAGTGCTTCAGGGCTTCTTCTGCGGCCGCGGGCGGTCCAGTATGGTGGTCAACATCAACCCCTGTGCTTCGACCTACGACGAGACCCTCCAGGCCCTCAAGTTCTCTGCCATCGCCACACAGGTACAAACCCATCTCACCATGCCTTACTTTGCAGTTACACAGCCCTGGCATCAGAGAGCGCCGGTCAGTGGGTGTAGTTGTGACGTTTGCAGGGGTCGTTAATGCAGAATTTAGCATTTTTCACGCAGGAAAGGTAAAAAGCAGAAAAAATATCTTGCTGCGTTTTGTAAACGCAGATCTACAATTCTGCTCGGCTTCAATCTGGTTGCTCCAAATCATGAATGGAAAAGGACTGATTTTTGTGCTTCAGTTGCATCTCTCCTCTTGGATAAAATATCTTTGTTCTTGTCATTGGATCACCAGACAGGGCTCTGACTGATGTGTAGGCTACATTTCTCCGGTACCTTCCTCCAGTGTAGTTTTTCTACAGTAGCAAGTTAAAATGCAAGATTAACTTCAATCAAAAATGTGGAAATTTAGCTGGCTACATTCTTACTGTGATAAGCATTAGAAATAATGGCCATGCATGTTTTTTTGCAAAAAATACCTTGCATTTTCATTGTAATCTAATTTACTTGTGTGGCTGCTAGTCAAATAGCGTTGCACTTCTTTCAACGATTTCCTGCCGAATGTGTTGCACTAATATATATTGTGTGAAGGAAAAACTCTAGGTGGGCACGCACACCCCTCATCTCTCGAAGAAAAAATAAAAAAACACTTTCAATATAAAACGCGGATTGTTTTGATCTACGTCGGTGTGGTCTGTCTCCTCTCTCAGCTGGTCCATGGGCCGTCCACTAAGACCCGGGTGGCCTACATCCTGTCCCTGCTGCGGGAGCCCCAGCCTCACTCCAATGACAGCACTCTGATGGAGGAAGACGAGGACAGTGATGGTGAAGAGGGGGACATCACCATGTTCGATTCAGATGTATGTCCTCTCTTCCCCCCCCCCCCCCTTGTGAAGAAATGGTCAACTGGTAGGCATGTGAAGACCTGTAGCTCAACCAGTGTGCATGACTGAGTCACGTCTGTGCTGTGTTCAGGCTCTGCTGCGGGCCATCGAGGTACTGAAGAGGGAGGTGCAGCGGCAGCGTGAGGAGAAGGAGGTGCTGGAGGCCACGATCAGGGAGCAGGTGTTCTCTGAGATGATGGAGGTGATCTGTGGTATGGAGAAGGACTTCAGCCAGACCCTGGAGACAGAGAGGGCTCTGTTGGAGGAGAGGTTTGAGGACAAGATCAACAACCTGCAGAAAAGCCTCCGGAGATACTACAACCAGGAAATCGAGGTGAGCGGGATAGGACAGTCTTTCGGTGATGCGTTATCAGCTATTTCAGTTGGTTTTAAAATGGTGGCATTCTCATGCTACGGAAGGTTGATTTTTTTTTTTTTCTCCACATTCCCACCCATCCCAGGAGCGTGATGAACAGATAGTGGCTCTGACTGCTGCCTTGGAGAAGGGAGGGGTAGCCCTAGCAGAGCCAGCCCCCCTTCCCCTCTTCCCACCCATGGCCCTGGGAGGAGTCTCGGAGGGGCCCGCCCCCCGTCGCTCCCAGCGCCTGGCCTCCACAACCACAGGAGAGTTGAGCAGAGTGAGGGCTGAGCTGGACCAGTGTCGCGCCGAGCTGTTGGAGAAAAAACAAGGTTAGAAGAAAGGGACAGGATAAGGAGTGTGGGAACAAGAGGGAAGTCTAAACCGTTGACGTGTTGATTGGAGTTGGATCTTTCTAACTAGTATTCTCTTTTTGTCTCCCAGAGCTGAGGCGTATCCAGGGGCAGTGCACACCACCAGAGCCCTCAGACGCCCTGACCAACACTGCCAACCGCAAGCTAGTTGAGGGCCAAAAGGTCAGCACTCCAGCCCAGAGTCCTGGTCTTCTCTCACACGTTCCCCTCTGACATTCTGCACAAAACACTATAACCGGTTACTGGGGTTGGAACATGTTTGTGCTTCTCCTGCAGAACCTGCGTCGGTTGCGTCTGGATCTGCAGAAGCTGGGTTTGAACCTGCAGTCTGGAGAGAGGGCATGCTGCCGCAACACAGACGGGGAGAGGCTGCGCCATGCGCTCGCAGCTGCAGACGGCACACTGGCCAAACAGGTACACGTCAAAGCATAGAATTCTCCCTCGAACCAGGGTTGGACTTTGTTGCTCGGCATTGAGGTAGGGAACTAGGGTTGGGCGGGGCTGCTGCTAGTTTGTGTGTCTTTGCATCGGACGTTTCTGTTACTCTGAAAAATATCTTGTTTATTAGTTTCCCCTACCAGTTCTATGATTTCCCACAGTGTGAAGAGATGTTTCAATCTGTGGACACTTCCCTAGACCAATACCTTTTCATTGTTTCTCCCCCTCTTCTTTCCTCTTACTACCTGTTACTCAACCCACTGTCAGGTTTAACACTAAACTAAAGACTTAACAACTGCACCAGGTGGCGTTTCTCCTTCCACTCACCCGTCCCGCCATCCTCTAACCCTGTCCACTCCTGTCCGTCCCCTCCTGTCCCTCCCCTCAGGACCAGACCTTGGTGGAGCTGCAGAACGGCCTGCTGCTGGTCAAGGCTGACCTGAGGAGGAAGGCAGAGTGCCTGGCCCAGATGCAGATGCCCCCCTCTGCTACGCCCGGCTCCTGTAAGAAGAGGGGCTGTGGGGCAGGGGCAGCAGCAGGCAACGCGGAGAACCAGCCCCCAGAGAAAAGACCCTTCTTCCTCTCCCTTTTCCCACAACGCACCCCGTCACGAAACAAACAGGGACGCCGTGAGGATCAAACCACACGCTACTCACGGGTTCTGCGCTCCCACCTGACTCCTCCCTCTAGTCCCTGCCCCTCTGGCAGGTACAGGGTCACAAAGTGCTAACTTGAGAGCTGAAAATCAAGAGTCTGTATTTATATTCTTATACCATTATGCAAACCAAATTTTAAATGTGTACTGTTTTGTTTACTTGTAATGGCACGTTTCAAATGTCACTTTATTCCAAATGTTACTGTATATACACACAAAGGTGTCTTCCTATAGAACGTGTTTTTGTAGAGCTTCAACTCTCGTCGTGGACCCCTAGACAGTTCAAACCTGAACTAGCACACCTGCTTCAAGTGTCTCTTAATGATTAGTTGACAAGTGGAATCAGGTGTGTTAACTCTGGTATAGATCATATACATGGAACAGCTGGGGCTCCCCGAAGAGAGGTTGTAGAGGACTTCAAATATCTTGTTTGAGTAAACACATTTACGGTCTGAATAAATGAGCAATGTTTGTCAAAATGCAGGATAACATTGGAGCTTCTAGTTGTATGATTGATTGCATACAACTGGTCTTTTTGCACGTTACACAATCAATTTTAAATCACATTCTCACTTCTCAATGTCTTTTGTCCATTTTCAAAAATGTCTTTGTTCCTCAGTCAACAAGTTATTTTGTTGGGGGTATAATCTAGTTACTACTGCACCAATCTTGGAAAGAAATGAATTTATTCTCCACGCCGTTTCCACTGACACTTCAGACCGTTAGTTCATCACATTTTCATATTCAAAAGTGGCCACTCCTGCACTTCACTACGTAAACTTACACAGATAATATGTACATTTATTTTGAGAGATAAAAGGGGTAGTCATTTACAAACAATCTCTTCAATGACAATGCAGAGATGAGGTTGTCCCCATTGAGTCAAAGTGAAGCGGGGCTTTTTGCTAGCCAGTGGGATAGAGAAGGTGTCGTCTCAGGGGGTGAAGGAGGACAAGTCGAGAGGGGACACCCTCCTGATGGGAGTGTTGTTGGAGGAGAGCGGTCCAAACAGGTCTGTGGTTGAGGACTCCGTCTGGTCTCTGACCTGGGAGATCTGTCGGAGCAGAGCCTTGCCTTCCTCACGAGCCTGGTGGAAGAACGCACCGTACCTCAGACAAGACTGACACTTTACCTATACAGGGCAAGCAGTATGCGTGTATCTAATTATATCAAAACTAAAATACGTTACAGGTAACGAACACTGCCGGTTCAATTTGAAGAGAGGTTGTAGAGGGAGCGCTTACGTCGTTGTAGTCACAGCAGCGTTGTGCACAGAGTGACGCCTCGTCATAGAGCTTGTTTTTGAAGTAGTACTGGCCCAGGTAACGCAGGGCCGTGCTCACCTCCGCATGCTCCAGCTGCTCCTGTTGGCACAAAACCTCTTTCACACCAACTCCAACTGTGCAAACACAGGGGGTGGGGGGGCTCGCCATAGAGACTGACTCGATGGTCAAAACATACCTATATACAGTCAGGTCAATTATTGGCACCCTTGATAAAGATGAGCAAAACATGATTGATTTTATACAATTGCTCAGAGGAAGATTTTATTAAACAAGTAATCTCTAAAAAAGGTGGCATTGTTAAGGTCAACATGAACTCTACCAAGTATCAGGACATTTTAGACAAAAACGCAAGTGGATCTTCCAGCAAGACAACCCCAAGCACTATTCAAAAATCAACATTTTGCAATGGCCATCTCAGTCTCTGGCCTTGAAGCCCATTGAAAACCTGTGGTTTGAATCAAAGAGGGCAGTCTGTAAAACAGACAAAGGATATCAAGGATCTGGAAAGATTCTGTACGGAGGAATGGTCTAAGATCCCTCCCAAAGTGTTCTCCAATCTCATAAAACATTTTAGAAAAAGGAAATCCCAAAATCTATTCCTTACCCAAGGACATTTAACCTTGGTGACCATCCGGGAGAACAAAGAAGAGAAAATAAAGGTGCACTCAAATGCTGTGTAAATTTGACAGGTTTATTGGACGGGACACAAAAGTCATCTTACGTTTCGTCATGAATCGCCTTCATCAGAGCTTTAAGTAGGGGGAAAAAGGAAGCACCTACAGTACATACCCTCGCAGGGGACTGTCCCACTCATGTCAACACAGTCGCTAGTAGCAACTACACAGGTTATTCAAGCAAGAGTAATGACCATCATTCAAGATTCCTACACATCCATTCCACTTGAATAGCAAAAAAAAAAAAAAAAGACAGAAATAAACAAAGTCATTACAAAAAAAAGATGAGAAAGAGAGCTGTTCATTCAGACAACTTTGGCTCGACCCAATCTAAGCAGTCGATCCAAAGTGCCTCTCTGAAACAACTTTCTCAATTCACCAGAATTTCAAAGTTGAGGCTTAGGCATGATTAGCATTAATTAACGTAATGTCACGCGATGACGTGGTCCATATTTTGGTGCGGATAGAGGTCGTCTTCAGCTATTGCTCATTTGTGCGCGCGTTTCGGCTGACCAATGTAAACAAGCCCACATGGGCATTTGAGCATGTATTGTACTACAACAGCCCATCTTTTTGTTTAAGCTGGGCTGAAGCGCATTTGGGTATACCTTCTTTCCATTTTAGAAAAAGGCGCAGTGTCGTTATCCTCGAAAGGGGAGGGGGTCTCAATTTACTGTTGTGAGTTGGCATAGTAGAATATACTTGCTTTAAAACTGCAACATTCTCTACAACCATGGCAAAAAATGTGTAGAGCTGCACAAAATAAACTCCAAAACGTTATCTTTGCTGTCGAGAGGGGGACCACTAAAATGTTTTGCTCGCGATGTGGGTACGCAGATGCATGAGCAACTGCAGCCCCTCATGAGGAGTTCAGATTTTATATGGCCCCCACCCTCAAAGTTGGCCGTCCCTACACAGAAAATAGATTTGTTTTATTACCTGTAAAACAAAGTCTCTTTCTCTGAGCATTTGTATTACTATAACATTTCAGGGGGCCATATTTCAGGGAAAAAACATGCATCAAATTTTGCTCAGTATTTGTATTCCTACAGTATTTTCCCCCTCTTCTTTATCAAGGGTGTCAGGAATTAAGGACCTGACTGTATATGCACACACAGAGGACAGTTAGGTTGCTCACCCCACAGGAGAAGATGTCTTGGATGTATATGATATAACACTGGGCCGCGTCGTCAGATTCGTTAAGCTGCTCGTGAAGTCTGTCAACAAAAATAAACAAGCACAACTGGATTGAATCCCGGCACCAAGTCTCAAAAACACATCATTAAGCGGGTACACACAAGTACACGCCAAGATCCTTACTTTGCCAGCTTCAGTAGGGCCATCCTCTCCACGTCCCCCACAGAGTACGCCCTCCAGTAACACTGGCCAAAAAGGAAGAATAGAACTTAAATGACAACTTACAGGAATGACAAAAAGAGAACATTGAAATATACAGGAAAAGGAAAACTAGTGACGGAGATGGTGCTGTTGCTAACCTTCTTGGCCTCGACGTGCTGTGAGAGTTTCTCGTAGCTCTCTCCCAGAGCAACCAGCATACGAGAGTCATTGGGCCTGAGGGCCACAGTGACACGTCATTCACACTACAGTATGTGACCATTTGGCAATACACTTAACTACATGATAAAAAGCACCAACAAGAAAAACCCTCTCCCTTGGTTTTTTTTTTTTACACAAATGCACACCTGAGCTGGTGGGCCTTTCGATAGTAGTACAGGCAGTAGAAGGGCATCTTGAGGATCTCATAAGTCTGTCCCAGGCCATACCAGGCACGGTAGTCTCGCTTGTTCACTTCTATAGCGTGCCTGAACAAAGAAAAACATACACAGAACTATTAAAAACCCCATGGGGATCAACTCCCCCGGGACCCATAGGATGAGCCATGCCATAGTGGACTGTCAGTCTGACCTGTAGGCCTGGATGGCAGCAGGCCATAATGGACTGTCAGTCTGACCTGTAGGCCTGGGTGGCAGTGGGCCATAGTGGACTGTCAGCCTGACCTGTAGGCCTGGATGGCAGCGGGCCATAGTGGAGTGTCAGTCTGACCTGTAGGCCTGGATGGCAGCGGGCCATAGTGGAGTGTCAGTCTGACCTGTAGGCCTGGATGGCAGCGGAGGTGTTCTTCATCTCCATGTACTCGTGGCCCATCAGAGTCCAGGCCCCCAGGCAGCGAGGGTTCAGCTTCAGAGCCCTCTGGAAGTACAGGGCTGCCTTTTCGTGCTGCGACCGCAGGCTGTAGTAGTTCCCTACACACAGGACAGACAACACTTGAGCGCTGGTTAGAGACAACACTTGCACTCTTAAGACTGTTGGAAGGTCTCGTTTCAGTCTCATTGTTTGGTCTGGGTCTTGCACTGAATGTAGTAAGAGTTTTGATATGGGTTCATGTCTGGAGTTGAGGTGTGGCTTTCGGTCCGCTGTGTGGTGACGGGACCCTTACCGATGACACAGCAGGTCTCTACCCTGTACTTGTCTATCTCCACCAGGTTGTGGGCCAGGTAGCTGAGCTCTGGCTTCATGCTCTGTGGAAACAACAGACACAGGTTAATAAAAAGACAGAGAGACTTCCAGATGGAGACAGGCATTACTGTGGTGCAGCAGTGGGGTCTCACCCTGACATAGAGCAGGTTGGAGAATGTGTCCATGTTCTCAACGCGAAAGGGATCCTGCTCCCGCAACTCATTGAACAGAGCCAGAGCCTGGTCAATATCTAAATGACAAAAGAAAAGCACAGACTCGAAGATGGATCAAATGCGTCGGGAACTGCTTGACAAGGTTAATAATAAGTTTGTTCATAGTGCTCATTTAAATTGATAAAGCAAAGCGTGAAATAAACCCACCGCGGATGTTGTGGTAGGCCACAGCGATCTGTGACATGATATACGTGCTCTTGGAGAAACCTGCCTCTATCAGGCTCTGGTATTTCTGCAGCGCCTCTTTGATCATCTGCAGCTCTGTGTACATGTGGGCCATGAAGAAGTCTCTGATCCAACAGTCTGGCAGAGACAGGGACTTCAACTGACGAAATGGAGAGGAGGCACAAGTATATCAGTGGAATATTCCATAGAAGCCCATGGACATGTTTTGTAGTCTAGTAGATCTGGGAACTACTGTAGTTGGGTACAAAAGAGAATCTGTTCAAGTTGTGAGTACGTGTGCGCTACCATTTCAATGTTGGTGACGAGGTTACAGAGCTCCAGCCACGCTCCCCAGTGTAGAGGTAAGGCATGGGTCGCCTCCACAAACACATCCACCGCCTCCTTCAGCAGATCCAGCTTCCGCAGCACCACCCCATACCTGTAAACACACACGTGCAAAGACAGTACAGTTTTAAGAGGTTAAAGACTCACTAGGCGTGTCCAAGTCCACTGAGTGGGCGCGTGTGATATTGTGGGAGGGTCTTACAGGTACAGAGCGAATCCGTCCAGCTCTCCAGCATTGTGTTTCTTACTCAGCTCCACCCTCAGCTCCCGCAGAGCCTCGTTCCGCACCTGACCTTTTTCCAGAGGCCCTGCAAGGCAATCACAGACCAAAACAAATAGAACCAATCAAGACATTGAACTCTGCCTAGAGACAAAGCTTTGATTGAGGCGGCAGAGAAAGCTTAGCTCCTCACCCAGGCTGTCCACTGTCTCATCGTCTTTTTTCTTTTCCCCAGACTGGAAAACAAAGGAAAAATAAGAGCCTGTCAGAATTGACAGGCTACACACAGGATGGCCATCATGGAGGAGTTGCAAGGATTCAGGCAAAAATCTCTATTCTCATTTTTTGTAAGTAGATGTCTAGAGACGATGTTACTGTGAATGCTGAAACCTCATCTCACCAGATAGCGGGAGTACATGTACAGGAAGTATGCTTTCTGACTGCAGCAGCCCCGAAGGAAGTAGGCAGCTCGGTCATACTCTTTCAGGTCAAAGTAGGACTTGGCCAGGCCGAGAGCATCCAGGTCCTGAGCATCCTCCTACAACCAGGAGGTCAGACAGAATAAAGAGAGACAGTAACAAACATTCAAATGACCTTCAATTCAAAGGCCATCAATTCAAAAAGATCAGCAGCTTGTTCATGCATTTTTGAGGACAATATTATCGTGAACTAGCCATTACTGGACACAAACCTCAGTAAAAAATGTGGGTGGGGGTAGTTCATTCTTGGGCAGGGGGTCCAGGGAAAATGCCAACTCTGATGCCCTGAAATAGTCAC
This sequence comes from Oncorhynchus clarkii lewisi, assembly GCF_045791955.1. Taxonomy (NCBI): domain Eukaryota; kingdom Metazoa; phylum Chordata; class Actinopteri; order Salmoniformes; family Salmonidae; genus Oncorhynchus; species Oncorhynchus clarkii. The sequence goes on along the minus strand of NC_092156.1, from coordinate 46,370,995 downwards.
ACAAACATCGGTGGTATCACTGACGTGGTTCATTCTATGTGTTACCTACTGTATTCAGAAAATATAAAGGCTTCATGTTTGACTGAAAAAAACCAACAGATTTGACTAAACTTGCAAGCTATCATGAAAAAAGGATCAGACTATTTCCCCTTCTCTTTTTTTTAGTCGGAATGGTGCTATACCGGAATGTGGACAGTCAGAGCCCGGAGTGGTATATGGCTGGGAAAAAAACGCACCTCAATCCAGGGATGGAATGTCGTTATACTCATCATAATCATCCCTAAATGATTAAAAGTTCATTGAGAAGACTGAAATACGGTTAGTTTTTAATTAAACTGCCGTTTTCACTAGCATGCTAGGGTAGCTAATGCTAGAACAGCCCATTGGATTCAATGAGAATGTGACGCGTAGTGTCGGAGTGAGTAGGTTCCAGAAGTGTTGTTAAATCCACTGGGTTGCTTAGCATTAACTAGCCTAGTATGCTTACGAAAACGGCAGTTTAATTCAAAACTAGCAGTACTTCAATATTCTCGATTCACCTTTCATAATTTCAAGATGATTAGGAGTAGAAAAACATATTCCTTCCCTGGATTGAGGTACGTTTTCACAGCCATATAATTTACAGCTCTGGCTGTCCACATTCAGACAGCACCGTTCCGATGAATTAAGACGAGACAAGCGATAACATTAACGAGAATGTTGAATCATTTTGGCTAGCTGGCTAACAACTGTGAAATCACCAAATCTAGCTATTGTATACTGAAAGGAACAGTGATCATAATAACGTAACGAAGAGCGCTTACTTACCATTTCACGCTATGTACAAGTCCTCTTTCTTTACAAAGCGATATTACAGATATCAGTTGTTTTTTTATTTGAACTAAATCACCAAACTCACTACACAAGGCCGCCATTTTTCATACCATGATTGGTACGTCATGAAAACACAAGTTGTGATTGGACAGCGTTTTGACCAATCACATTTTAGCTCTAGCTTTTCTGCATTTTATCTGAAGGGATTCTTTACATCGTTTTTATTTTTAACAATGTAAAACAGTTTTAGACATTTGCTGGAAGTATTTTAAGAGTAGGCTACCTAAATAATAAGATGGAAATCAACTACAATGCAGTTCAGAATTTATTCAGGGGGTGGCAGCATATACCACAGAACACATTTAACGTTTACAGAATGCTGCTTTGAAAGACAGCTAAACTGTGTACCCTTGTGATAAAATGAGAGAAAGCAAGCAATCACAAAATCCCAATTCCCCCTCTAAATACTTACTGTCCTCGATTCAAGGTACAATCAATGTGCCCGTACCTGTGCCAGAACCTGGCACATTGATTGGCTCTTGCATTGAGGACAGTGAGTTTAAAATCCAATCAAGGTAAATTTTTGGTGCGTTCAATTTGCTACGTTGCGTGACGATTTAAACGACACGTTTCCCCTAAACGGTGCGCACAGTTCTTCCACAACCTTTGAGGTCCGTTTACTCCCGTTTGATGTGTTGGTAAGATGTGGCCTGATCAATATGGGTGTGACCATTTGAAATTGCAAAACTCGTGCAGCACACGAGTCCCTCTGGGCCACCATAATCACAACATTCATCAACTGGTCGTTCAGTACAGTACCGTTTCCGTTTAATTAAATGTTGAACACACAGTTTTGTCTTACTGAATGCACCCCTGTTGTGTCTGCTCATGCTGTGCCCTCTGAACTTTACATATGAATTGGCCCTTCACAAACATGGCTGACAGGTTGAAAGCAAGATCCTAATGCATTTCATGTTTAAACACGACGCAAAGCATCTTTGCCGTTGTTGCTTTCTGAACAGAATGTTGCTTTGATAACACTGTTTGATGCTGCTAATCTGTAGTTTGCTATGTGGAGCACAGTCTTGGGTTTGTGGCATGCTACAGCGACATGATTCTCCCTAGAAGCCTCCTCTGGAAGACCTTAAGCGCTTTTAGCAGGACGCATGGTTTTGGAACATTCAGACATAAATATGCTAGGTGGAACAAACATGCATCTCTGACATGTAGAATAAGGAATGTAAGCTCTATTTGTAATATTTATATCTGCAACCATAGCCGAGGGAAGTAGGGGCGCTGAAAATAATAATACAAAAAATATATAGAAAAATGTATGTTTTGACAAAAGTAGTGCACTGGGCCTTTACTAGTATTAGCTGACCAATATAGACCCCTGTGGCACAGGCAAAAAAAAATTGTCAGTGTCTCCGGCTTTGGCAAAAAAAGGTAGTTGTGTCATTAAGAACAGTTTCTTGCAGGATTCAAAAGTTGGAATTGTAAGAGTTGTTGCCCTGTCCCTTTCTTGTCATTAGAATGGAATCCAGAAATAACTAAATCCTGTCCTCAAACATTTACATCAAAATGCACAAAGTTATGGGAAAAGACACAAAACATCCACATCAAATTAAATATTTTTCTTGATCAAATAACATGGAAAACAACCACATTTTGTAGTGCAGTATTAATTTACCATCCTTACAAACCACTTAATGTAAATGTACATGACTGTATTTGTAAATGTACATGACAGGTTTGTACCTGCAGACTTTCTATCACCATGAAGAAAAACAATGCACAATACAGTAACTGAGTACATTGAGACATCAAGTGGTTTGTGATGATGTGATGTGATGATGTGGCTCAGTTGGTAGAGCATGGAGCTTGCAATGCTAGGGTTGGGGGATTGATTCCCACTGGGGACCAGTATGAAAATGTGTGCACTCACTCAGTAAGTTCCTCTGGATAAAAGTGTCTACTAAAAAGGACTGAATAGACCATTTCAGTTTTCACATAGAGATACGTTGCATTTCAAGAAACTGGAAAACGCATCAAGCATTTTTATATTCCACAAGTATTATCAGATTAACTGTTTTGTACAGATAATTATCAGACTCAATTTACAAATGCCGGTAAACACTCGAATACATTTAGTTTAATATTTTTCACAAAAGTAGTGCACAGGGCCTTTACTAGTCCTGTATTAGCGGACCGATATAGACCTTCAGCGTGGGCAATTTATTTTCCCTGCCTCCTCTAAGTCCACCTCCCCTCAGTTGCTCCCCTCTCTCTCTCTCTCTCTCTCTCTCTCTCTCTCTCTCTCTCTCTCTCTTTCTCTCCATTTCCCTATATCTCCTCTCTCTCTCTCTCTCTCTCCATTTCCCTATATCTCCTCTTGTGTAGAAGCCGCTTGAATAGACTGACAAGGTAATAAAGTATTGTCAGAGAGTTTACAACTGCAAACACATGGCTCACTGAGCAGGTTGAAAGATTCACAATAAGACAGGTTATACACCCGCTCCCCATCCTCCTCCTCCTCTCTCTCTCTTTCTTTCTCTATTTCTATCTCTATCTCTGCTTCTATCTCACACACACACACACACACACACATACACACACACACACACACACACACACACACACACACACACACACACACACACACACACACACACACACACACACACACACACACACACACACACACACACACACACACACACCCTGCAGGTAGAGCAGTGAACTGCGTGAGGAAGTTGCTCGGAGACTTTTGAGAATGCTGTGTAATTAAAAGGGACAATATCCCACTGGTGTGCCTGGCTCTATTTCTGTGCTCCACAGAGCACTACACCATGGGACCCAAAGCCGTGTACACAGAGATAGCCTCCCCTGCCACCTCCACCTCTCTCAGTCACACTCTCTTTCATGACACATCCCTATTCTCTTTCGCGTCAGATCAAATTTGTCTTCATCTCATGCAGCTCTGTATCCTCACCCCTTCTTCTCTTTGGGTTGTGTGTGTGGGCTGAGGGCACAATGTATGCAGTATATTCTATGCCATCTCATCTCTGAGCGTTGTGAATGTGTTCCTGCTGTACTGGCACAGTCCGTCTAAGCCAGACCTCAGTACTCGGAGGCCATCACAGAGACTCTGTGATGAGGTTGTGATGATGCCGTCACATTGGATTGAGGACAGCAGCCAGCAGCTCGGCCTCATTAGGGCAGCCACCACCTGAGCCCCTGGCTACACCACAGACACAGCCAGAGTCTGGCCAGCATACTGACTTCCTGACTGCAGCCCAGAGATGGGTTCTACTGTACTTATGGTCACATTTTATATTTAACATACAAAAAATGTGAACGACATACATTTCAGATATCAACTGAAACATGTCTTGCTATACTACTCCTTAACCCCTAACACAACTCTAATCCTTACCCTAACCCTAACCTTAACTCCTAACCCTAATTCTAACCCTCGCCCTAATTATAAACCTAAAACCTATGCCTATGCCTTTTTACAAGTGAGGAAATGCAAATGTCCTAACTTCTCTGAATATTTGTTGGTTTACTATCATTGTGAGGACTTTTGGTATTCACAAGTATAGTAAACTGCACACATACGTACGCACGCACGCCCACACGCCCGCGCACGCCCGCACGCACGCACGCACGCACGCACACACACACACACACACACACGGTGAGAGGTAGTGGACACATCCTTTATAACAAGGTGCTGTATGGTGTCTTCCAGAGAGGTGTCAGGCTGTGGATAATGATTGAGACAGAAGTCTAAAGTCTGTGCATCGAAGCAACCAGAGAGGGAAGGGGGCCGTATTTAGGGCTTGTGATTAATATGCCCCCTGGGACAGTTGGGGGTGGGGGTGGAGTTGGAGGAGAAGTGTGTTTGAGTGGTAACCTCAGTTAACAGGGGGAAATCATAACGGCAAGCCTAACATGAGCATCTGATGGGGGTCAGCTATCGATGAAGTATGTCACTGACAGTCCTGTAAATATGAAGAGCTGCATCTCATTCATACGCAATAGCTCAGTCAACACCCTGTTTGACCCCAAGGTTATTATTTATTGTAATGTGATACACTCCCTTGTTTTGGTCCCTTGTTGAGGACTGTGGGTTTTGGTTACGGAGCTAGGAAATGCTGCTCCCAGATGGCCGTGCAGCTTAGAGGTTGTCTGGTGGTGAAAATAAGGAACCAAGGAAGACATTCCTGGCTATACATCACATTAAATCAGTCAGCTCGTCACAATTTACGTGAAACTTTTCCCCTCAGATTTGATTAAACCCAGCCTTTGGTTATTTCATATTGTACGTAACTCACTGGGTGTCTTGTGTGTATGAGTGTGTGAAAGTCTAGCAGTTTGGACAGCCCACTTTTACTTAATTCCCGACAGATGTAAACCATCGGGTGTACCGAGGAGTCCAAGGAGGCAAGCCGCACAGCGAGAGAAAGAGAGAGAGCGAGACAAAGAGAGAGAGAGCAGAGAGAGAGAGAGAGAGAGAGAGAGACAGCAGAGCAGGGTGAGAGAGGAGTCATCATCCTTGAACTTCTGTCCCCCTGTCCTGCCGTTATTTAGCTCTGTCCCCTCCTCCATTATGTCAGCATGAACATAGATCTAGAAAGAGAGGGGGGAGGGGGGGGCGAGGGGGGGACGAGAAGGAAAAAAATTGAGGGGAGAGAGAGAAAAGGGGAGATAGAAAGAGATTATTGGATGGCTGTCTGTATGTTCCACTGAAACAGGTGGAGGTTTGGCACAAAATGCTCATGTTACCGAATCACAACGATTGTTGAATCATCTAGGACATTAAAGGCTGTGTCAACATCCATAATGTATGCTAATAGTTTTCCGGAGCAAGTCTTAGGATTTCTCCTCATTTAAAGAACCCTGACCTAGCATTACCAAAATCCAGCAGAGCCGCTTATTCACAGCTCAGCAGAAAGAGTTACATTCGGAAATATTCAGCCCCCTTGACTTTTTTCACATTTTGTTACTTTACAGCCTTGTTCTAAAATTGATTTTCTTTTTTCATCCTCATCAATCTACACACAATATTGCATGATAAAGCAAAAACAGGTTTTTAGACATTTTTACACATTTATTAAAATATCTAATTTACATAAGTATTCAGACCCTTTACTGAGTACTTTGTTAAAGAAACTTTGGCAGCGATTACATCCTCAACTCTTATTTGGTATGATAAGCTTGGCAGACCTGTATTTGGGGAGTTTCTCCCATTCTTCTATGCAGATCCTCTCAAGCTCTGTCAGGTTGGATAGTGTTGCTGCACAGCTATTTTCAGGTCTCTCCAGAGATGGTAGATCGGGTTCAAGTCCGGTCTCTGACTGGGCCCCTCAAGGACATTCAGAGACTTGTCCCGAAGCCACTCCTGTGTTGTCTTGGCTGTGTGCTTAGGGTTGATGTCCTGTTGGAAGGTGAACCTGACCGCTCTGGAGCAGGTTTTCATCAAGGATCTCTCTGTACTTTTCTATGTTAATCTTTTTTCATCTTTCCCTTGATCCTGACTAGTCTCTCAGTCCCTGCCGCAGATAAACATCCCCACAGCATGATGCTGCCACCACCATGCTTCACCGTAGGGATGGTGCCAGGTTTCCTCCAGATGTGACACTTGGTATTCAGGCCAAAGAGTTCAGTCTTGGTTTCATCAGAACAGAGAATCTTGTTTCTCATGGTCTGAGAGCCCTTAAGGTTCCTTTTGGCAAACTCTTAGCGAGCTTTCATATGCCTTTTACTGAGGAGTAGCTTCCGTCTGGCCACTCTACCATAAAGGCCTGATTGGTGGAGTGCTGCAGAGATGGTTGTCCTTCTGGAAGGTTCTCCATCTCCATAGAGGAACTCTGGAGCTCTGTCAGTGACCATTGGGTTCTTGGTCACCTCCTTGACCAAGGCCCTTCTCCCCCGATTGCTCAGTCTGGCCCGGGCGGCCAGCTCTAGGAAGGATCTTGGTGGTTCCAAACTTCTTCCATTTAGGAATGAGGGCAGAGTGTTCTTGGGGACCTTCAATGCTGCAGAAATGTTTTAGTATCATTCCACAGATATGTGGCTCAACACAATCCTGTCTCTGAGTTCTACCTACAATTAATTTGACCTTATGGCTTGGTTTTTGCTCTGACATGCACTGTCAACTGCGGGGCCTTATATAGACAGTGTGCCTTTCCAAATCATGTCTAATCAGTTGAATTTACCCCATGTCGACTCCAATCATGTTGTAGAAACATCTCAAGAATGATCAATGGAAACAGGATGCACTTGAGCTCAATTCCGCGTCTCATAGCAAAGGGTCTGAATACTTATGTAAGTAAGGTATTTCTGTTTTTCTTTTTAATAAATGGTTTAACATTTCTAAAAACCTGTTGTCGCTTTGTCATTATGGGGTATTGTGTGTAGACTGACGAGGGAAAAAATTATTGCAATCCATTTTAGAATAAGGCTGCAATGTAACACTGAATACTTTCCGAATGCACTGTATATTTTTTGTTGAAAAAAATTGTGGATGCACGTGAAATAGCAAACATTTGAAAAATAATGTACTTAATAACAATCGGTGTAATACATTTGAAATACATTCCAACATATATTACAGAATGTATTTAAAATGTGTATGTAAATACATGTCAAATGTACATCAGTATACATGTTAAATGCATTAACAAAATGTATTTCAAAATACATTCAGACATATTTTATAATATATCTTCACATGTGTTCATCAATATATCTGGTACATATTTTTGAAAATATATTTGTACTGAAGACATCAAAACTATGAAATAACATATGGAATCATGTAGTAATCAAAAAAAGTGTTAACCTTTTAAGGATCGGACACTTAAAAAAAAAAAACATTCTGCCTAAAAGGACATACCCAAATCTAACTGCCTGTAGCTCAGGACCTGAAGCAAGGATATGCATATTCTTTATACCGATTCAGACTGATCCAGTGAAGCATTACATTACTACACTACATTTTGTATCAAGTCTGCCAGGAGTTTGCCCAAAAGTGCCGAATTGGTCAATTGATACATTTTCAAGTACGCAACTATAGAGAACATACAAAAATGCTATGGTAATAAAAAATTCAAGTTTACACTCATCCAGGAATGTCATACATGATGATGGATAATTATCTTCCCTACAGAAAAAACACTTACCTTTACACATTTAGATGGCCAGGCGGGGTGGGTGTGGGTCCAGAGATAGCAAGGATTCAAACTGTAGAACCCAGTTCCTACAATTGAATTTAAAAAATTGTATTTTATCAAACAAAACTATGCTACTTTTAGTCTCTGGGACCCTCAGGATGACAAATCAGAGCAAGATTCCTGAATGTAAGTACATTATTTACCTTCAGAGATGAATGTATCAAACCAGTTGCCGTGATAAAAGTGTTTTGTTGTTGTGCACTCTCCTCAAAAAATAGTATGGTATGTTTTCACTGTAATAGCTACTGTAAATTGGACATTGCAGTTAGATTAAGAATAATTTCAGATTTCTGCCCATATAAGACATGTCTATATCCTGGGAAGTTGGCTATTACTTACAATGTCATTATAGTCACATTAGCGCACGTTAGCAACAACCGTCCTGGTTTAGGGACACCAATCCCATAGAGGTGCACAATGAAATTAAACACAGACTACACGTTGCTAATCAGGAAAGCATTTTGTGGTGGACTGTCATTACAATTGCTTCTCAGGAACCTGGTAAAATTAGCTATGTTTGTAGTATCATACTTACTAACCCACTGAATGGCTCTGAATTCACTGTGAGCATACAGTCAAAGCAACAACAACTTTTGGAGCACACTGGTGCGCTCAAATCATATCCCGATGTCAACAGCAAATAGGAGTTTGGCTAATTTAGCTAACTAATGTACATTTTCAGAAAACAAGATATATTAAGTAGCTAGCTATCTAGCTAGAGTTTGCGATGTTTGGTGGTCAATGAGACTGAGAGCTAGCTAACCACCTGAGCTAGCGAACAATGTAACAAAAGTATATTAAAAATACTCAATAGGTTCTGCATTTCAGGAATCACCGTAGCAAGTACCCTGGTACACTGTTAAATTATTTAGCCAAACAATAAAAACATTTAAGAAAACTCTCAGTTTTTCCCAATGCTCTCATTGGCTTTCATGTGTTTCAAATGTGAGCTTGTTGTTAGTGCAGACTGACATAAATGTTAGTGAGATTGACATAAATGCATGTCATACCAAAGAGCCCACTAAAGTTTAATTGTTGACAGTCACCATTTCGTTACAGTATGATTTAGCACATTTTTTACATTTGCCATACATTTTTATTTAAAAAATATATTTCTTACAAATACAGTACCAGTCAAAAGTTTGGCCACACCTACTCATCCAAGGGTTTTTCTTTATTTGTACTATTTTCTACATTGTAGAATAATAGTGATGGAGTGTTGCATCAAATGACCTGGCCTCCACAATCACCTGACCTCAACCCAATTGAGATGATTTGGGATGAGTTGGACCGCAGAGTGAAGAAAAAGCAGCCAACAAGCATACATGGGAACTCCTTCAAGACTGTTGGAAAAGCATTCCAGGTGAAGCTGGTTGAGAGAATGCCAAGAGTGTGCAAAGCTCTCATCAAGGCAAAGGGTGGCTACTTCGAAGAATCTCAAATATAAAATATATTTTGATTTGTTTAAAATACATTTAATTTGGAATAAAATCCTATAAAACATGATATTCAACTGCTCCTCCTTTAGGGATATGATTTCCCTTCAATGTTATGCTTCAATTAAGTGAACGAACTGCTATTTTTTTTTCACATCTTACACGAGCATGAACTAATTCTGACATTTCCAAGCTGTTTGTAACGGTGGAAAAAACGAATTTACCAAAGTCCTGAGATCAATGTGGGAAACAAAGGCATGTGAAAAGCTTTCAAAAGATGACTGCCTATATACAATCTTCTGACAGCTTTGAGGTTTTTCGCTTTGCAAGTAAACATCATTATCTCCTTTGAAAGTCTTGGCTGTTTTTCTGTAAAAGAGAAAAATAAATAACAACACATTTACTGTGGCCTCAAACAACATAATAGCCACAAAAACATTTATATGACAGAGCACAATGGGAGCTGATTGCAAAAAACATCAAGAAGCAAGTAAATGTTCCTGAGTGATGAAAACAGGTCAGCAGACACGTCAGAGAAGACAATGATACATACTGGCAATTGCTGTCAATGAGACAGAGAGGCAAGGAGAATTGAGTTCAGTTGAGTCAAGAGAAATGGAATCAAGATGGAAACAGTAGCTTTTCAAATTAACAGTCTAATATAGCTCAACAATGAACACAAATCAAAAGCTCTTTAGTTGTCGGTTTGATATTGAAGAGGATGTGTTTGTGCCTGGTCAATGCACCAGGCCGTGGAAGCCTCAATTTAAACCAAGCTGGTGAAACGTAAAGGAGAAGGAGAGATGGGAAGTGATAGAATCCTGGGAGACCTTCTGGGGTGACAAATGAAGCTCTGAGACTCCTGACGTGACAAATGAATAGGGCGCAATATGTCAAAATGCTCCAGAAAAAATTCAGTGGCCCATTTATTATGTGGCTCTTGTCTGCAGCCTAAGCGGCATGAAAGAGTCGATCCTTGATCCAATGGATATGAGGATCTATTTTTCATCCTTAAAAATATTTCAGGATGACCACAGGCAGTTCTTAAGGAGATTGCCAAATGCCTTTTCCGTCTGCGTCACTCTCCTCCCTCTCTTGTCTTTTCCTGGGATTCTTCCCCACTTTGCTCAAATGTCAGTTCAACGTCTAGTTTTGATGCCCATCAGGTTGAGTTGTCAACTAACGTGAATTCAATGTGAAATCACCCAATCACCCTGCCATTGGATTAAGTTGAAAGTTGGCTGAAAACAAAAGACACAATTCTCTTCCGGTGATGACTTTTTGCAAATCCAATCAGTTTCCCACGGCGATTCAACGTCATCACGTCGAATAGCTTGGTTGAAATGACGTGCAAACAACATTGACTCAACCAGTTTTTTGCCCAGTGGGTCCCTTCTGCCTCAGTGGAGTGAATTAGTAAGAAGAGAGCACTAATAAAAGACTGGCCAGGCGGAGCTGGCTGATTGAATTAGCAGAGATACCGTCCCCTGGCTAATCTGGAACGCTATCTCCCGGACAGTGCATTAGGAGCATTAACTCTATTGCACTGGAGCGTGTGCTGCTGCTACCTGCCTCCCTGTCCCATCTCTAAATCTGGCCCCCTCCCCCAGTTCCAGCCGATATGATCCATTACTGTCAACCTCATCTCCTCCTAATTGCTGTAGATAGGAGCTTGCTGCTGCTGGCAGAAGAGAAAACTTGCAGTCCCCCTCCATTTATTTTAGCACCCTGATATCGGGACCATAAGTGGAAGGCTGAAAGCAGATCTCAGCAACAGCCTTCTCTGCTCCCCTACACCTGTAACAACATGAGTGCACTAAATTGAACCAGAAAGCATGCTCTGCACGCATGCACCTTTCATTCATCGGGACTCTCAGGTTTAGCGCTGAGTGTTGAGATGGCAAGCCGTGACTTGAGATGGCAAGTCTTGTCGGCGGAGGCAACAGCTGATGACTTCGTGGTGTAAGGTTCGGCAGGTTGTGTGCATGTGTTTGCATGTAAAAGGGCGATTGGGGCGTTGGGGCAGGAGTGGGAGAGAAATCCGGTGTCGATTCGTCGCCGCTCTGAAACGCTGCAGAAACCAGTGCCACATGACACCTGGAAATGTGAAGTGGAGCAGAGGTCAGAAAGATAGACGTTTGATAAGAACTCCAAGCACCTTTCCAATCTCTCTTTCCTCGGCCCTGACCCCCTAGCTATTCCATCATGAACTGAGAGGTCCAGCTAACCTCTCTGGCATTATACACAGGTCAGCCTTGATGGGTTCTGACTTTTAGGTATTAAATATACTTGTTCGTGTCACTGAGGGAGAGAGAGGAATGTCCATCAATTAGGTCAGGATATGTTATTGTTACCCATCAGGGATCCGATGGGAGGAGAAGAGACACAGTCTGGTACCAATCACCATGACGGCCGTGAGTTGGGGAGCAGTGAGCAATTTGGGGCAGAGGTCAGGTTAGATGAAGTGAGGAAGAACATATGTCACTAATCTTCCGGTTATCAACGGAGTTGCATTGGCTGTTCAGATGTGTAAGGAGGGGCTCAGCAGAGGAGAAAAGGTTCAATACCAATGCTTGTGTGACTATGTGCTTTGTCTGTGCAGCTGTATGACCCAATAAACTTGGTTTGAGCTTTACTAATCGTCCGTGGAATTTTATAGGGTTCATTTAGAACCTAACAGCATACAGTACAGTGTGCCTGCAGTGTGCTGAGGTTGAACAGAGCAGAGCAGGGAGAGCGTTGTGTCTGTCTCAGCCCTGGCAACACAACACTGAGGTACCAACCCGCATGACATCATCCACACACACACACACACACACACGCACCCACGCGTGCGTGCACACACACACACACACACACACAAAGTGACATGACATGTCTCCTTACAACACACACTGAAACACACAGACGCACATGCACAATCCCTTAGAAATCTCTCCTGACAAAAGCAAATACTCTCATTCCATAACACGAAGCCATTGTAATCTTGCTCACCCCCTCGTCGTGCGTACTGATGCCGTCCGCCTTGACCTCTCCGTGTTATTTATTCCCAGTACCAGTGTTTATTTATTCACAGAGGCCGTGTAAGTGATCAGGGTGTCCGTGGCGACTCACGGTGACAAGCAGTGCCGGTGATATCCAGCCTATTAACTTGTTGACACTTTGGGGTCAGGCTGACGCTGGGCTAATGTCGAGTGTGACAGAGCGGAACCTCTTCATTATCCCACTGTAATGTTCTCATTGCTGAGGGCTTGCTCACTCTCTCATCCCTCTCTTTTTCCCCTCTCTCCCTCTGTCTCTCTCTGGCTCAACCTCTCAGTCTCGCTCTCTCTCTATTCTTCCCTGCCCTCTCATCTTGCCCCTCCATCTCTTGCGTCCGGGTACTCTTTTTTTTAACAATCTTTTCCCAATTTCCCTCTTTTCTGTCGATCCCAGCTTTTTTCCTCTCTCCGTCCCTCTCTTATTTCATCACCTCTCACTCACCTACTTGCCCTCTTTTTTCTTATTCTCATTTGGCTCTGCCCTGAGATGGTCCCATCAGTCTGCTCTATCCCCTTTCTATTATTTGTACATCTTCTTCCCATCTCTCCTCCTGGCCTGACACCCTCCCTATTTGTCTGCAATTTGCTCTCTCTCTCTCTCTCTCTCTCTCTCTCTCTCTCTCTCTCTCTCTCTCTCTCTCTCTCTCTCTCTCGCTCTCTCTCCTTGTTGCAACACAAACCACTCTCTTAGAGGTTTGATGACAGACTCACCCCAGACTGCTCTCTGAAACCACCTGTCCCAAAGCCTCCTCCAAAATGTAAAACCCTAAATGCGTTACTGTGATTGGCTGCATGTCCGCATGCAGTGGAAACTATGAAGAGAGTAAACAACAGCCGGATCATTATGCGTTACAAGCACAATGAGTAATACTGAACTGCCAGGAGAAATCTCTCTCACTCTCTCCTCTCCCTCTCCTCCTTCGTCATCTTGTCACTTGTTCTCTCTTACTGTACCTCCTGAATGATGCTGGCGTGCATGCATATAATGTACACTATTAATAAAATAAAAAACATGTTTAAACTGCATGCAAAAGTTTGATTCAGATCTCCTTATTATTACATTGAAAGGAAGTATGGAGGTTGAGTGAGAGAGAGAAAGAGAGAGAGAGAGAGAGAGAGAGAGAGAGAGAGAGCGAGAGAGAGAGAGGGAGTGTGGTGGTAGTTCAGTTCATCATAGAAGAAGGACCTTGATGTGGGCAGGTAGAAGGTGATGAAAACGTCAAGCATGAGTGTTATTGTCGTGGGTACGTTGTTTGTATTCATTCACTCATTCGCCTGAACAGCACAATTGGTAAATGTGTGACAATTATTTTGGCAAAAGATCAACTGGTCACGGCAATATACTGTACCTCTGACGAAGGGGAGGTCACAAACACCATATACATGAGGGAAGTAAGGTTATTGGCTGTCATTATTGAAATCATTTGTGTGCACTTTAGTATGTTTGTGTGTGTGTAGTTTTGTGCTTACGTGAGTATGCTCATTAATGTGTTCGTACATTTTGCCAGTCCCCATTTTAGACTTTTAGGTTAGGTTTAGGGTTAGGGTTACAATCATGGTTAGGGGTTTGGGGTTAAGGTTAGGGTTAGGTTAATGGTTAGTGTTAGGGTTAGGCAGTGGTGTAAAGTACTTTAAAGTACTACAGTAGTTTTGGGGGGTATCTGTACTTTACTATTTATATTTTTGACAACTTTTTGTTTTACTTCACTACATTCCTAAAGAAAATAATGTACTTTTTTACTCCATACATTTTCCCTGACACCCACAAGTACTCATTACATTTTGAATGCTTAGCAAGACAGGAAATTTGTCATCCTTACTGACTCTGATCTGGCAGACTCACTAAACACAAATGCTTTGTTTCTGAATGATGTCTGAGTGTTGGAGTGTGCCCCTGGCTATCCATACATTTAAAAAATATATATATATTGTGACATCTAGTTTGCTTAAGGAATTTTAAATTATTTATACTTTCACTTTTGATACTTAAGTAAATATTTGCAATTACATTTACTTTTGATACTTCAGTACATTTACAACCAAATACTTTTAGACTCAAGTTGAATTTTACTGGGTGACTTTCCCTACTTTCCCTATTACTGGGTGACTTTCCCTGGGCGGCAGGTAGCCTAGTGGTTAGAGCATTGGGCCAGTAACCGAAAGGTCGCTAGATTGAATCCCCGAGCTGAAAAGGTACAAATCTGTAGTTCTGCCCCTGAACAAGGTAGTTAACCCACTGTTCCAAGGCTGTCATTGTAAATAAGAATTTGTTCTTAAGTGACTTGTCTAGTTAAATTAAGACTTTCCCTATTATTTTTATATATTTATTTTATTTAACCTTTAACCTATTTAACTAGGAAAGTCAGTTAAGAACAAATTCTTATTTACAATGACAGCCCACCAAAAGGCAAAAGACCTCCTGCGGGGACGGCGGGCCTGGGATTAAAAATTAAAAATAAATACAATATAGGACAAAACACACATCACAACAAGAGAGACAACACAACACTACGTAAAGAGAGACCTAAGACAACAACATAGCAAGGCAGCAACACATGACAACACAGCATGGTAGCAACACAACATGACAACAACATGGTAGCAACACAACATGATAGCAGCACAAAACATGGTACAAACATTAATGGGCACAGACAACAGCACAAAGGGCAAGAAGGTAGAGACAACAATACATCACGCAAAGCAGCCACAACTGTCAGTAAGAGTGTCCATGATTGAGTCTTTGAATGAAGAGATTGAGATAAAACTGTCCAGTTTGAGTGTTTGTTGCAGCTCATTCCAGTTGCTAGCTGCAGCGAACTGAAAAGAGGAGCGACCCAGGGATGTGTGTGCTTGGGGACCTTTAACAGAATGTGACTGGCAGAATGGATGTTGTATGTGGAGGATGAGGGCTGCAGTAGTTATCTCAGATATGGGGGAGTGAGGCCTAAGGTTTTTTTTATTTTTATAAATAAGTGTCAACCAGTGGGTCTTGCTGCGAGTATACAGAGATGACCAGTTTACAGAGGAGTATAGAGTGCAGTGATGTGTCCTATAAGGAGCATTGGTGGCAAATCCGATGGCCGAATGGTGAAGAACATCTAGCCGCTCGAGAGCCCCCTTACCCTCTAATCTATATATAAATTCATTATATTGTATTCTAGCATGGGTAGGATGGTCATCTGAATCAGGGTTAGTTTGGCAGCTGGGATGAAAGAGGAGCGATTAAGATAGAATAAACCAAGTCTAGATGTAACTTTAGCCTGCAACTTTGATATGTGCTGAGAGAAGGACAGTGTACCGTCTAGCCATACTCCCAAGTACTTGTATGAGGTGACTACCTCAAGCTCTAAACCCTCAGAAGTAGTAAGAACACCTGTGGGAGGAGGTGCATTCTTCTTACCAAACCACATGACCTTTGTTTTGGAGGTGTTCAGAACAAGGTTAAGGGTAGAGAGAGCTTGTTGGACACTAAGAAAGCTTTGTTATTGAGCATTTAACACAAAATTCAGGGAGGGGCCAGCTGAGTATAAGACTGTATCATCTGCATATAAATGGATGAGAGAGTTTCTTACTGCCTGAGCTATGTTGTTGATGTAAATTGAGAAGAGCGTGGGGCCTAGGATCGAGCCTTTGGGTACTCCCTTGGTGACAGGCAGTGGCTGAGACAGCAGATTTTCAGTCTTCATACACTGCACTCTTTGAGAGAGGTAGTTAGCAAACCAGGCCAAAGACCCCTCAGAGATACCAATATTCCTTACCTGGCCCACAAGAATGGAATGGTCTACCGTATCAAAAGCTTTGGCCAAGTCAATAAAAATATCAGCACAATATTGCTTAGAATGAAGGGCATCATTGAGGACCTTTAAGGTTGCAGTGACACATCCATAACCTGAGTGGAAACCAGATTGCATACCCAAGAGACTACTATAGACATCAAGAAAGCCAGTCAGTTGATTATTAAGTGTACGTTTTTCCAACACTTTTGATACACAGGGCAAAATAGAAATAGGCCTATAACAGAGGATCAGCTTGATCTCCCCCTTTAAATAAAGGACAAACTGTGGCTGCCTTCCAAGCAATGGGAGCCTCCCCAGAAAGGAGAGACAGGTTAAAAAGGTTGGAGCTAGGCTTGACGATGATAGGGGCAGCAACCTTAAAGAAGAAAGGGTCTAAACCATCTGACTCAGATTGTTTTTTGGGGTCAAGTTTAAGGAGCTCCTGTAGCGCCTCGGACTCAGTGACTGCCTGCAGAGAGAAACTTTGTAGCGGGGCAGGGGAAAAAGAGGGAGAAGCATCGGGGATAGTCGCATTAGAAGGGGTGGGAGATGAGGAAATGTTGGACAGGCAAGGAGGCATGACTGAGTCAAATAGGAATGCGGACTTAATGAAGTGGTGATTTATGAGCTCAGCCATGTGCTTCTTGTCAGTAACAACCACATCATCAACATTAAGGGACAGAAGCAGCTGTGAGGAGGTGGGTTTATTCTCCAGGTCTCCAGGCTTTAACCATTTTCCAGAAATTCTTGGGGTTAGAACCACAGAGAGAGAACTGCTCCTTAAAGTAACTAACTTTGGCCTTCCGGATAGCCTGAGTGCACTTGTTCCTCATTTGCCTGAACGATAGCCAGTCAGCCTGAGTATGTCAGTCAGCCTGAGTATGTCAGTCAGCCTGAGTATGTCAGTCAGCCTGAGTATGCCAGTCAGCCTGAGTATGTCAGTCAGCCTGAGTATGTCAGTCAGCCTGAGTATGTCAGTCAGCCTGAGTATGCATGTGCCTTTCGCCAAATGCAAATCTTTTTTTATTTTTTATTTGAATTTATTTTACCCCGTTTTCTCCCCAATTTCGTGGTATCCAATTGTTTTTAGTAGCTACTATCTTGTCTCATCGCTACAACTCCCGTACGGGCTCAGGAGAGACGAAGGCTGAATGTCATTCATGCGTCCTCCGATACACAACCCAACCAAGCCGCACTGCTTCTTAACACAGCGCGCATCCAACCTGGAAGCCAGCCGCACCAATGTCTCGGAGGAAATACCGCGCACCTGGCAACCTTGATTAGCGCGCACTGCGCCAGGCCCGCCACAGGGGTCGCTGGTGCGCGATGAGACAAGGATATCCCTACCGACCAACCCCTCCCTAACCCGGACGACGCTAGGCCAATTGTGCATCGCCCCACGGAACTCCCGAGTCGCGGCCGGTAGACAGAGCCTGGGAGCGATGCAATTCTCGAGGTGGAGTGACTCTGCAAGATCACGGTGGAACCAGGGACTGAACCTGTTTTTCA